>NC_081529.1:12262036-12575605 GCF_030273125.1 Centropristis striata | reverse complement strand
TATAGAGAGAGAAACATGTTATTTCTCAGAAATTACATTGTCTCTTTCAAAATGTCAAAGAAATTAAAGTTACACTCACAAAACCAAGTATATATTCAAACATATTATCAAGATAATAACAATATAAAAATACTCACGTTGGGCCAGATAGCACAGGCAGTCAGCAGGAGCTTACCAAACGCGACCCCTGCCTCAGTGATGGTCCTGCTGGCAGTCAAGTCGTTACTGGGTGCTAAAATGCAGACTGCCTCGGGTGAGCGAGGCAGCACAGCATTCAGTACCTCAGTACGCAACTCAACTGCCGACGCCCCAGGGACGGACAGGACGCCAAAGGACAGCAGTTGGTCTGGCATCCTCACAAACCCGTCGGCGATGGCCCGAAGGTGGGAGTCACCAACAAGCAGGACGAACTGCATAAGAAGACATTTTTTTTTTTTTTTTTTTTAAATCAACTTGCAAAGATCTCCCATTACTACAACAATCAGATTTTACTCAATGGAATCCAAGAGTATTATACCTTCTTGTCGGGTGACTCTGCTGGGATGACCAACTTCCGGAATCGGCCAGTAAATGTGGACTTCTCCCACAGCAGCATGCGATGGCGACGACCCGTACCGCGGCCTAGGTGCAAGCACAGACACAAAAACTGTCAAAGCTGCTTAAAACAAAGTCAACACCTTTACATTATAAAACCTGTAAAAAGCTCAGGGATAACCTGTTTACAATTAAACAACAAGAATATACAATTTACATGTAATGAAAAACAAACAGTGGGCTACATACCTGGGCGGAAGTCAGAGGGGGGCAGACGCACCTGGTGGTGGGACAGAGACAAAGTATTACATCACTACTCACACTTGTGGTACACTGAGAACTTGTGTAGTTGTGGAGCACTGTACTGCAAATACCCTGTGTGTGTGTGTGTGTGTGTGTGTGTGTGTTAGTTGTAAGAGAAATAAAAATACCTGTCCAGGCTGGTAAGGGGAGCAGGAGGGTGAGGTCGGCAGAGGGATGTGGAGCTTGGCCATCTGACACACAGAAATCAAGTTACTAAAACTGAACACTTTGAATTACACAGTGTATTTCAATACTAATTGATAATAAGCATGGAGTGAGCACTATACCTTCTGAGCAGGAGACTGGGAGGGGCTGGGTCCATCCTTCTGGGTCCAGAAAGGCTGGGCTGGCGGCGGCGTCTCCAGCTGGGTCACCTCAAAACACAAAACCAATCAAATGCAGTCAATAAGTGACACATTGCAGTCACTTGACAGAAGAAGCACTAATTTTCCTCACGTCTACTTTAATGGTTTGCAGTCTGTTGTAACATATAGCCCTAAAGCTATCTATTATGTAGTTTGCTTGTTGGGTGACAGTGGATGGGCTGAGCTGCAGTGTCTACCTGGTCCGGCTTGCTCCATCGCTGCTTCTGGGCCCTGCAACGCTTCCCCTTCCGCGGCATCTCGTCCTACACCAAGCTGTAAACACTCAAGAAGAAATACTCCAAAACACGGTTATCTCACAGACGTACACAATGCAGTGTAAAAGTGTGAAATTTGAACAAACACAATATCAACAATCACTGGAACAATAAACAATGCAAAGAGTGTGTGTGTGTGTGTGTGTGTGTCTGTGAGAATTAATTTATGGTCAGTATAGGTCTATGTATTTTATGTTGTGTGCTGTGTTTGTGTTCTATGTGATTCTCAGTATGTGATTCTCAATTTAAGATCAAGAATGAATGAAGTGTGGTGTGTGTGGGGTCTTGCTCTCAGAAGCCTCTGAGTGGGAAGCTGCAAAAAAGAAAACAATAGTTTTAGACTGTGGTTTATATGAAATTACAGAAAAGAGAAAAGAATACAGACTGGGAAGAGTGATGTCATTCTTGACAGACACACACAGAAACACACACACATAACACACTGACAAACATACAGACAAAAGCACAGAAACATACATATGACAGAAATGGAGGCAGACAGAAACACAGAGAGACAGACAGAAACAGAGACAGCCAAACACATACAGGGATGCAATAGGTATGGTGAAAAAAGAGAGAGCCTCCGAAGCACCAATAAACAATAAGCAGAATCATCTGCTCTGAGGTGTGCTGGAGATACTGAACTCTGTCCAGCTGCCTGCAGAACTCCCTTATAAAAAATACACTATTCACAACAACCCTTGTTTAGAGGAGTTTAGGATAAACATGGATGATATTGAAAAAACACTCATTTAGCCACTTCAATGTAATTTGGCACACATTTTGTAGATAAAATTGGACTCATTTCAGTAACAATGTAAAATGTTAAACAATGTTAAATGACCAGTTACCAGGTGATCCGTCACAATCATCGTTGTGTAAATTAGAAGGTTTTTTTTCAATGGAGGTCAGTATTAACGTTACTCACTTGAAACAAAATTCACATCAAACTATCAAACTAGTCAGTGCTGATCAAATCACAGCGGGGGCTACAGGCGCACAGACAGGTTGAGACAGGTAGCCCATCCCCCCCACATGTCGCCCTTGCCAGCCTGTGCCGTGCGGATGTGCAGTCACAAAACAGAGCACACATCTAAAAAGGCATAAATACTGCAGCGACATTATTGATTATACACAGATATCCATGTCACTTTAACATTATAAACTGACCGGATATAAGAAGTTTTGAGAGGCGAAAATAAAGATTAATTCTGGTTCCCCAAAGTCCCCAAAAGTTTCTAAAACAAACTCCCGTTGCTCATAAACGTCCCCCCCAAAAAATAAAACTCATCGGATCTACACAATTTGCACAAGTCACCCAAACACCCGTGAAAAAAGCGAGAATCGCCGAAAAGCGACTTGTTTGCATCCCTGCACATACAGACAGTAAGAGAGACAGACAGCAAAAACACATACAGACAGAAACACACAGAGACAGACAGAAACACAGAATCACACACACACAGTACAGTAGCCACGGCGGGCGATGATGTCACAATAAACAGCTTAATCAGTCAACTGAAAACCATATTCACATATCTGATAACAGTGAGCTATAAGTGATCAATACACACTGCAACACTCTAACATAAGCCAACATGCAGACAGCCACGGCGGGCCATGAGGTCACATGACAAACATAGACAGACACACACAGAAACACAAACATGATAGACAGGCAGACTCTTCTACACACTCACTATCAGACAGACACACAGAAACACAAATGACAGACAAACAGACACACACTCCCACACACACAGTAGCCACAGCGGGCGGTGATGTCACAATAAACAGCTTTTTCAGTTAACTGAAAACCATATTCACACATCTGATAATAGCTGATCAATAGTGGCATATACAAAGTGCATTACACCAACATCAGCTTTAACATCCATAGAGGATATATATCCAGTAACACACAATAGCATACATGTAATTCAAGTTATTTTTTGTACCAACAAATAACAAATGTTATTTATGATTAAATAATAATAAAATAATGATGAAATTAAATGGTCAATAAATGATTAAATAAATAATTGTATAAAAATAATAATATAAAATGCTTTTGTGCGTCCTCAGTAAATTCATATGCATCTATAATCATATATGTACACAATGGTCGTACATTCAGCAGTTTTCTCTGTCTGTCTCTATGTACTGCATGTATTTAGGCACTCACAGACAAGTGTGTCAGTTTCTGCCCAGCGACAGATGACATCACTACCTGTGGCGCGAAACTTGACAATGGGGTTGAATTGAGGCGTCTCAACCTAGCTTCTGTCTCCTCTCATGCTCAACATGTCATGTTTAGCTATTTATCTGCCTCCTTCACTAATAATGGTACATTTAATAAATGTAGTTTATTTGTTGTGAATGGAGGCAGGCTAAATTACTAGCACAGCTCCAAAGCTATTTTTAGCACAGCCGGACTTTAGCCTACAGCTAATACAGCTATGATGTTACACCCCCACACACCAGTGTACACAAACACAATGCTCTGATTAAAATTATCTTTCTTAATTCATTAAAATATAATTTAATGTTCAGCATTATTACCGAATGTTTGCCTAGGTAGCTAGGCCTTTTGCCTGGTTGAGACACTGCACAAGGGCCTTATTGTTTGCCTAGCTAGCTAATGTTGCTACTTGAGTTCCGGCCCTGCTAACCAGCTATTCCCCGCCCACCAGTGTAGACACACAATGCTGTTATTAAAATTATCTTTCTTAATTCATTAAAATATAATTTATAGGTCAGCATTATTACTGAGTGTTAGGCTAGGTAGCTTATGTTGCTAGGTTGAGACACTGCACACAAGACATACTGTTTAATTTTTTTCTTGATGAAACACAGCGCAGAGAGCATAAAAAGCATGAAATTTAATATATCTTACCTTTGAAAACAAGTCCACGTAGATCCGTCAAGCAGGTAGTCCAACAGGTAATCCAAAAGTAATCCAAATGGTTGTCCAAAAGCAGGTTAAAGCCAAGCAAAAGTCCGTATTTCTCTCACTCACTGTGCGTCCGCTCAGTGTGGGTGTGTCTGAAACACGGGAAGGAGGAAAGCCCGCGAAAGAACTTTATAGTGCCAAGTCAAGTGATGTCTGGTCCAATAGAATTGCGTGATCAATCTGCCTGTCTGCCTGTCACTCAAACACACGTGGGGCTGTTTCTGATTTTGTGTGTGTGTGTGTGTGTGCGTGTGCGTGTGTGTGTGTGAGAAAGTGAATTTAATTTTTAAAGTGTCTTTTTGAGTTACAAGGTGCAATGCAGTAAAATCATTGAATGAGGAATAAAAGTTAAAAATAAAACAGATAAAATATAAAATAACTTGTATAAGGGTTATTTAAATACATACATATCCCATTGATTCATTATATTAATTTCATTATTCATTATTATAATATTCATGATTAAATGCTTAAATAATTATACAATCAAATGTTCATATGAATGGTTAAATAAATACATAATGCAATGCGATTTGGCTAAACCAAAGGGGGGGGGGGGGGGGGTGTAATCTGACACCTTATACAAATTTCTAGGTCAAACGGTTCATTAGTTAAGAAATGGGGCGTGGCTAATCAAAAAGGGCGGGAATTTACTAAGTATTGTTATTTAGAACTGGTCAGCCAATACAGCCAGAGGTGGAGAGACTGGAATTTCTGGCCTCGAACAGAAAGCATTTTCGGCAAAACCATAATACCTATCACTGATTTGACTTCACTTTGAGCGTCCTGAGTTCTTCCTGAACGTCTACATATATTTTTTTTTAAGAAAAATGAAAAAATAGCTTTGTTAGAGCGATCTAAAAAAACGGTAAAATCTGATTATTTCAAAAATCCTCCTGTGTTTTTAATATGGGACTCAATGGGGCAGTTGTTGCGTTTTGGTGGCACTTCTCTGTGTCCTGCGCCCAAACTAAAACTCTGACAGCTTTACCAGAGGATTGTGAGTGAGACTACAAATTTTCCTACGTTTCTATGTATAAATTATTACTGTAGAGTGAAATTTGCGGCCTGGAGCGCAGTTTTCAAATTTATTTTGTGACAACTCCTTCTCTGCCTCTACACTCTGCTTGATGACATCACCAGTCTAGATTCTGAACATTCCGCGCAATACACACACATGGGAAAATCACCGTCCCCATTAGTTTGGAAAAATGGAAATGTTTTCGCACTTCGTGCGAAAACTATACGTGCAATCGCTCTGAAATTTCACAGGACTAGAGTTAAATTCAGGCCCTACAACTTTCTAAATCGGTTCGGAATTTTACGAGCAACGGTTTGCGAATGGTGAGGCCCCAAAGTTTGCGCAATGCGTTCCGGATGGGCCAAAAAGTGCACGTTTGTGCACGTTGTGCGAAAACGTGCACGCCGATCGCTAATAAAAGTCATTCCACACGATTCCCGATTAGGGCGCAACTTTTGACGTTTTTACTTTTTGCGATTTCTCAAAGCTGTGGGACTAGTTACGCGCCAAAGTTTTTACGGAAGAATAATCTATAATATATAATAATAAACATGAGCAATAATAAGAGATGCCTCGTGCTTCGCACGAGGCACTCATCCTCACTGCTTGCAGTGAAGATGAGTGCCTCGCTGCTCAGCCGTGGCACTAACTAGAAACAAAATTCCAGGGAAATTTTGGAGTGCCACGGGACTACTGCCGGATGATTCTCGTGGCTTAAATCAGCAGTTAAACAGGGACTCTGTCCTGAGTTCACAGACACCTCATACAAGTCTGTAGGACAAACGGTTCACAAGTTAGTAAAAGGGGGCGTGGCTACTCAATGGGGGCGTGGCTTCAATCAGCAATTAAACAGGGACTCTGTCCTGAGTTCACAGACACCTCATACAGGTCTGTAGGACAAACGGTTCATTAGTTAGTAAAAGGGGGCGTGGCTAATCAAAAGGGGCGTGAATTTATGAAATATTGTTATTTAGACAATCAGTGATGAGCTATCATCATGTATGACAAGTTTGAGGCAGATTGGACAATGTATGGTCAAGTTAAAAGAGTTAACTGTTTTCAGTTAAAATGTCTGTGTTGGAGGAGGGGAGGGGGGGGGGGGGGCTTTGGTAGCTTAGCAACCACGTGGCCAGGTGGAGTCGACCAATCAGAGCAGAGCAAGCAACAGAAACTAACTGTCACTGACAATGCTTTGCTAAAGTGAGCAGCCAGAGTTGGACAAACTGAAAATTCTGGCCTCGAACAGAAAGCATTTTTGGCAAAACCATAATACCTATCACTTATCCGACTTCACTTTGAGCGTCCTGAGTTCTTCCTGAACATCTACATATATTTTTTTTTAAGAAAAATGAAAAAATAGCTTTGTTAGAGCGATCTAAAAAAACTGTTAAATCAGATTTTTTTTAAATTCCTCGTGTGTTTTTAATATGGGACTCAATGGGGCAGTTGATGCGTTTTGGTGGCGCTTCTCTGTGTCCTGCGCCCAAACTATAACTCTGACAGCTTTACCAGAGGATTGTGAGTGAGACCACAAATTTTCCTCCGTTTCTATGTATAAATTATTTCTATAGAGTGAAATTTGCGGCTTGGAGCGCAGTTTTCAAATTTATTTTTTGACAACTCCTTCTCTCCCTCTCCACTCTGCTTGATGACATCACCAGTCTAGAGTCTGAACATTCCGCGCAATACACACACATGGGAAAATCGCCCTCCCCATTAGTTTGGAAAAATGGAAATGTTTTCGTACTTCGTGCGAAAACTATACGTGCAATCGCTTTGAAATTTCACAGGACTAGAGTTAAATTCAGGCCCTACAACTTTCTAAATCGGTTCGGAATTTTATGAGCAACGGTTTGCGAATGGTGAGGCCCCAAAGTTGGCGCAATGCGTTCCGGATGGGCCAAAAAGTGCACGTTTGTGCACGTTGTGCGAAGACGTGCACGCCGATCGCTAAAAAAAGTCATTCCACACGATTCCCAAATAAGGCGCAACTTTTGGCGTTTTTACTTTTTGCGATTTCTCAAAGCTGCGGGACTAGTTACGCGCCAAAGTTTTTACGGAAGAATAATCTATAATAAATAAATAATAATAAACATGAGCAATAATAAGAGATGCCTCGTGCTTCGCACGAGGCACTCATCCTCACTGCTTGCAGTGAAGATGAGTGCCTCGCTGCTCAGCCGTGGCACTAACTAGAAACAAAATTCCAGGGAAATTTTGGAGTGCCACGGGACTACTGCCGGATGATTCTCGTGGTTTAAATCAGCAGTTAAACAGGGACTCTGTCCTGAGTTCACAGACACCTCATACAAGTTTGTAGGACAAACGGTTCAGTAGTTAGTAAAAAGGGGCGTGGCTACTCAAAGGGGGCG
Organism: Centropristis striata; assembly: GCF_030273125.1. Taxonomy (NCBI): domain Eukaryota; kingdom Metazoa; phylum Chordata; class Actinopteri; order Perciformes; family Serranidae; genus Centropristis; species Centropristis striata. The sequence continues at coordinate 12,567,782 of NC_081529.1, read as the reverse complement.
TGGCTTTAATCACCATTCACACAGGGACTCTGTCCTGAGTTAACAGACACCTCATACAAGTCTGTACGACAAACGGTTCACAAGTTAGTAAAAAGGGGCGTGGCTACTCAAGGGGGCGTGCCTTCAATCACCAGTAAAACAGGGGCTCCGTCCTGAGTTCACAGACACCTCATACAAGTCTGTAGCACAAACGGTTCACTAGTTAGTAAAAAGGGGCGTGGCTACTCAAAGGGGGCGTGGCTTCAATCACCAGTTAAACAGGGACTCTGTCCTGAGTTCACAGACACCTCATACAAGTCTGTAGGACAAACGGTTCATTAGTTAAGAAAGGGGGCGTGGCTAATCAAAAAGGGCGGGAATTTATGAAATATTGTTATGTAGACAATCAGTGATGAGCCATCATCATGTATGACAAGTTTGAGGCAGACTGGACAATGTATGGTCAAGTTAAAAGAGTTAACTGTTTTCAGTTAAAATGTCTGTGTTGGAGGAGGGGAGAGGGAGGGGGGGGGGAGCTTTGGTAGCTAAGCAACCACGTGGCCAGGTGGAGTCGACCAATCAGAGCAGAGCAATCAACAGAAACTAACTGTCACTGACAATGCTTTGCTAATGTGAGCAGCCAGAGTTGGACAAACTGAAAATTCTGGCCTCGAACAGAAAGCATTTTCGGCAAAACCATAATACCTATCACTGATCCGACTTCACTTTGAGCGTCCTGAGTTCTTCCTGAACGTCTACATATATTTTTTTTTAAGAAAAATGAAAAAATAGCTTTGTTAGAGCGATCTAAAAAAATGGTAAAATCTGATTATTTCAAAAATCCTCGTGTGTTTTTAATATGGGACTCAATGGGGCAGTTGTTGCGTTTTGGTGGCTCTTCTCTGTGTCCTGCGCCCAAACTAAAACTCTGACAGCTTTACCAGAGGATTGTGAGTGAGACCATAAATTTTCCTACGTTTCTATGTACAAATTATTACTGTAGAGTGAAATTTGCGGCCTGGAGCACAGTTTTCAAATGTATTTTTTGACAATTCCTTCTCTCCCTCTACACTCTGCTTGATGACATCACCAGTCTGGACTCTGAACATTCCGCGCAATACACACACATGGGAAAATCGCCATCCCCATTAGTTTGGAAAAATGGAAATGTTTTCGCACTTCGTGCGAAAACTATACGTGCAATCACTCTGAAATTTCACAGGACTAGAGTTAAATTCAGGCCCTACAACTTTCTAAATCGCTTCGGAATTTTACGGGCAACGGTTTGCGAATGGTGAGGCCCCAAAGTTTGAGCAATGCGTTCCGGATGGGCCAAAAAGTGCACGTTTGTGCACGTTGTGCGAAAACGTGCGCGCCGATCGCTAATGAAAGTCATTCCACACGATTCCCGATTAGAGCGCAACTTTTGACGTTTTTACTTTTCGCGATTTCTCAAATCTGTGGGACTAGTTACGCGCCAAAGTTTTTACGGAAGAATAATCTATAATAATAATAAACATGAGCAATAATAAGAGATGCCTCGTGCTTCGCACGAGGCACTCATCCTCACTGCTTGCAGTGAAGATGAGTGCCTCGCTGCTCAGCCGTGGCACTAACTAGAAACAAAATTCCAGGGAAATTTTGGAGTGCCACGGGACTACTGCCGGATGATTCTCGTGGTTTAAATTAGCAGTTAAACAGGGACTCTGTCCTGAGTTCACAGACACCTCATACAAGTCTCTAGGACAAACGGTTCACTAGTTAGTAAAACGGGGCGTGGCTACTCAAAGGGGGCGTGGTTTCAATCACCAGTCAAACAGGGACTCTGTCCTGAGTCCACAGACACCTCATACAAGTCTGTAGGACAACCGGTTCACTAGTTAGTAAAAAGGGGCGTGGCTACTCAAAGGGGGCGTGGCTCCAATCACCAGTCAAACAGGGAGTTCTGTCCTGAGTTCACAGACACCTCATACAAGTCTGTGGCACAAACGGTTCACTAGTTAGTAAAAAGGGGCGTGGCTACTCAAAGGGGGCGTGGCTTCAATCACCAGTCAAACAGGGACTCTGTCCTGAGTTCACAGACACCTCATACAAGTCTGTAGGACAAACGGTTCACTAGTTAGTAAAAGGGGCGTGGCTTATCAAAAGGGGCGGGGTTACCAATCAACAGTTAGACAGGGACGCCATGCTGAGTAATCTGACACCTCATACAAGTTTCTAGGACAAACGGTTCATTAGTTAAGAAAGGGGGCGTGGCTAATCCAAAAGGGCGGGAATTTATGAAATGTTGTTATGTACAACTGGTCAGTGATGAGCCATCATCATGCATGACAAGTTTGAAGCAGATTGGACAATGTATGGTCAAATTATAAGGTCTCGTGTTTAATGAAAGAACGCCATGTCTGTTCAGTGAGAATGTCTGTGTTGGGGGGGGGGGGGGGGGAGTAGGAGGTTGGGGGAGGCTTTGGTAGCTAAGCAACCACGTGGCCAGGTGGAGTCGACCAATCAGAGCAGAGCAATCAACTGAAATTAACTGAAGGTGGAGAAAGTTCTGCCACACTGAGCAGCCAGAGGTGGACCAACTGAAAATTCTGGCCTCGAACAGAAAGCGTTTTCGGCAAAACCATAATACCTATCACTGATCCGACTTCACTTTGAGCGTCCTGAGTTCTTCCTGAACGTCTACATATATTTTTTTTTAAGAAAAATGAAAAAATGGCTTTGTTAGAGCGATCTAAAAAAATGGTAAAATCTGATTATTTCAAAAATCCTTGTGTGTTTTTAATATGGGCCTCAATGGGGCAGTTGTTGCGTTTTGGTGGCACTTCTCTGTGTCCTGCGCCCAAACTAAAACTCTGACAGCTTTACCAGAGGATTGTGAGTGAGAAGACAAATTTTCCTACGTTTCTATGTATAAATTATTTCTGTAGGGTGGATTTTGCGGCCTGGAGCGCAGTTTTCAAATTTATTTTCTGACAATTCCTTCTCTCCCTCTACACTCTGCGTGATGACATCACCGCTCTAGTTTCTGAACATTCCGCGCAATACACACACATGGGAAAATCGCCGTCCCCATTAGTTTGGAAAAATGGAAATGTTTTCGCACTTCGTGCGAAAACTAAACGTGCAATCGCTCTGAAATTTCACAGGACTAGAGTTAAATTCAGGCCCTACAACTTTCTAAATCGGTTCGGGATTTTACGAGCAACGGTTTGCGAATGGTGAGGCCCCAAAGTTGGCGCAATGCGTTCCGGATGGGCCGAAAAGTGCACGTTTGTGCACGTTGTGCGAAAACGTGCGCGCCGATCGCTAAAAAAAGTCATTCCACACGATTCCCGATTAGGGCGCAACTTTTGGCGTTTTTACTTTTCGCGATTTCTCAAAGCTGCGAGACTAGTTACGCGCCAAAGTTTTTACGGAAGAATAATCTATAATAATAATAATAATAATAATAATAAACATGAGCAATAATAAGAGATGCCTCGTGCTTCGCACGAGGCACTCATCCTCACTGCTTGCAGTGAAGATGAGTGCCTCGCTGCTCAGCCGTGGCACTAACTAGAAACAAAATTCCAGGGAAATTTTGGAGTGCCACGGGACTACTGACGGATGATTCTCGTGGTTTAAATCAGCAGTTAAACAGGGACTCTGTCCTGAGTTCACAGACACCTCATATAAGTCTGTAGGACAAATGGTTCACTAGTTAGTAAAAAGGGGCGTGGCTACTCAAAGGGGGCGTGGCTTCAATCACCAGTCAAACAGGGACTCTGTCCTGAGTCCACAGACACCTCATACAAGTCTGTAGGACAAACGGTTCACTAGTTCGTAAAAAGGGGCGTGGCTACTCAAAGGGGGCGTGGCTTCAATCACCAGTCAAACAGGGACTCTGTCCTGAGTCCACAGACACCTCATACAAGTCTGTAGGACAAACGGTTCACTAGTTAGTAAAAAGGGGCGTGGCTACTCAAAGGGGGCGTGGCTTCAATCACCAGTCAAACAGGGACTCTGTCCTGAGTCCACAGACACCTCATACAAGTCTGTAGGACAAACGGTTCACTAGTTAGTAAAAGGGGCGTGGCTTATCAAAAGGGGCGGGGTTATCAATCAACAGTTAGACAGGGACGCCATGCTGAGTAATCTGACACCTCATACAAATTTCTAGGACAAACGGTTCATTAGTTAAGAAAGGGGGCGTGGCTAATCAAAAAGGGCGGGAATTTATGAAATATTGTTATGTAGACAATCAGTGATGAGCCATCATCATGTATGACAAGTTTGAGGCAGATTGGACAATGTATGGTCAAGTTAAAAGAGTTAACTGTTTTCAGTTAAAATGTCTGTGTTGGAGGAGGGGAGGGGGGGGGGGGGAGCTTTGGTAGCTAAGCAACCACGTGGCCAGGTGGAGTCGACCAATCAGAGCAGAGCAATCAACAGAAACTAACTGTCACTGACAATGCTTTGCTAAAGTGAGCAGCCAGAGGTGGACAAACTGAAAATTCTGGCCTCGAACAGAAAGCATTTTTGGCAAAACCATAACACCTATCACTAATCTGACTTCACTTTGAGCGTCCTGAGTTCTTCCTGAACGTCTACATGTATTTTTTTTTAAGAAAAATGAAAAAATAGCTTTGTTAGAGCGATTTAAAAAAACTCTTACATCTGATTTTTTCAAAAATCCTCACGTGTTTTTAATATGGGACTCAATGGGGCAGTTGATGCGTTTTGGTGGCACTTCTCTGTGTCCTGCGCCCAAACTATAACTCTGACAGCTTTACCAGAGGATTGTGAGTGAGAAGACAAATTTTCCTCCGTTTCTATGTATAAATTATTTCTGTAGAGTGGAATTTGCGGCCTGGAGCGCAGTTTTCAAATTTATTTTTTGACAATTCCTTCTCTCCCTCTCCACTCTGCTTGATGACATCACCGCTCTAGAGTCTGAACATTCCGCGCAATACACACACATGGGAAAATCGCCCTCCCCATTAGTTTGGAAAAATGGAAATGTTTTCGCACTTCGTGCGAAAACTATACGTGCAATCGCTTTGAAATTTCACAGGACTAGAGTTAAATTCAGGCCCTACAACTTTCTAAATCGGTTCGGAATTTTACGAGCAACGGTTTGCGAATGGTGAGGCCCCAAAGTTGGCGCAATGCGTTCCGGATGGGCCGAAAAGTGCACGTTTGTGCACGTTGTGCGAAAACGTGCGCGCCGATCGCTAATAAAAGTCATTCCACACGATTCCCGATTAGGGCGCAACTTTTGACGTTTTTACTTTTCGCGATTTCTCAAAGCTGCGAGACTAGTTACGCGCCAAAGTTTTTACGGAAGAATAATCTATATATAATAATAATAATAAACATGAGCAATAATAAGAGATGCCTCGTGCTTCGCACGAGGCACTCATCCTCACTGCTTGCAGTGAAGATGAGTGCCTCGCTGCTCAGCCGTGGCACTAATAAACATGAGCAATAATAAGAGATGCCTCGTGCTTCGCACGGTTGGTTCACTTAGAGTAAACTGACAGTTATCAGTTAGAATGTCTGTGTTGGAGGAGGAGGGGGGGGGGGGGCTTTGGTAGCTAAGCAACCAGGTGCCCGGTGGAGTCGACCAATAAGAGCAGAGCAATCAACTGAAATTAACTGCTGTTGGAGAAAGTTCCGCAGACAGAGGTGGACAAACTGAAATTTCTGGCATCGAACAGAAAGCATTTTTGGCAAAACCATAATACTTATCATTGATCCGACTTCACTTTGAGCGTCCTGAGTTCTTCCTGAACATCTACATATGTTTTTTTTTTAAGAAAGATGAAAAAATAGCTTTGTTAGAGCGATTTAAAAAAACGGTTAAATTTTTTTTGGGGAGAAATCTTCCTGCATTTTTAATATTGGAGCCAATGAGGCAGTTGGTGCGTTTTGTTTGTGCATCTGTGCATCCTGCGCCAAAACTATAACTCTGACAGCTTTACCAGAGGATTGTGAGTGAGAGGACAAATTTTCCTACGTTTCTATGTATAAATTATTTCTGTAGAGTGAAATTTGGGGGGGGGGGGAGTAGGAGGTTGGGGGAAGCTTTGGTAGCTAAGCAACCACGTGGCCAGGTGGAGTCGACCAATCAGAGAAGAGCAATCAACTGAAATTAACTGAAGGTGGAGACAGTTCTGCCACACTGAGCAGCCAGAGGTGGACAAACTGAAAATTCTGGCCTCGAACAGAAAGCATTTTCGGCAAAACCATAATACCTATCACTGATCCGACTTCACTTTGAGCGTCCTGAGTTCTTCCTGAACGTCTACATATATTTTTTTTTAAGAAAAATGAAAAAATTGCTTTGTTAGAGCGATCTAAAAAAACGGTAAAATCTGATTATTTCAAAAATCCTATTGTGTTTTTAATATGGGACTCAATGGGGCAGTTGTTGCGTTTTGGTGGCGCTTCTCTGTGTCCTGCACCCAAACTATAACTCTGACAGCTTTACCAGAGGATTGTGAGTGAGAAGACAAATTTTCCTCCGTTTCTATATATAAATTATTACTGTAGAGTGAAATTTGCAGCCTGGAGCGCAGTTTTCAAATTTATTTTTTGACAATTCCTTCTCTCCCTCTCCACTCTGCTTGATGACATCACCACTCTAGAGTCTGAACATTCCGTGCAATACACACACATGGGAAAATCGCCCTCCCCATTAGTTTAGAAAAATGGAAATGTTTTCGCACTTAAAGTTAGTTAAATTCAGGCCCTACAACTTTCTAAATCGGTTCGGAATTTTACGAGTGCTTGAGGATGAGTGCCTCGTGCTTTGCACGAGGCACTCATCCTCACTGCTTGCAGTGAAGATGAGTGCCTCGCTGCTCAGCCGTGGTACTAATAAACATGAGCAATAATAAGAGATGCCTCGAGCAAAGCTCGAGGCACTCTCCTTCACTGCTTGCAGTGAAGGAGAGTGCCTCGCTGCTAAGCCGTGGCACTAAATAGTCCCGGTGAATAGTAGTTAGTGTGCTTTTGCAAGCAAGCACACAAAATAAGAAATAGACCCGGTGAATAGTAGTTAGTGTGCTTTTGCAAGGAAGCACACAAAAATATCTATGGAATAGCCACGGGATATGACTGTCATTAACTTGCATTGTAGAGAAATCTGTGTCAGTTTCATGGAAATTTGAGTTATTCCGTGACTATTCCACGGATTTTGAGTTAAGCGAATCTGTGGCTATTTCACGGATTCCTGTGAGACCAGGTTCGTTCTGTCATATGTCACATGAATGTGCAAAAAGTTATATAACCCTGAAGACAAACGAACAAATAAAGCGGAAATTTAGTTTTACAGAAATATAGTAAAACCACACACAAAAACATAAATGCAGTGGTCTTTTTCAACTGAATGTTATATTTTTAGGTCTTGGGGATCAGGGGGAAAAACAAATAAACATTCTACATTGTACAAAATTACACATATTGCGGCTCGTCTGCGATTTGTTAGACTCATGACAGTTAATACAGCATTAAATTACATACATCAGGTCAAATATGTATAAATTATATGGTTAAACAAAAATAACACAAACAAACAATGAGTCATTAAATAATAAACTGTGTAAATGGAAATAAATCAAATTAAATTAAGTGAAATAAAGGAAAATAAAATAAAGATAACATGAGATTATTGCATTATTATGGTCATGGCAGGTCTCCATATGTTAACAAATATATCTTTTTGAAGCCTCAAGGAGTCAGTTATTTGATCCAAGTGATAGAGTTACCAGACCTCCTCAATCCACATATTGTATGTTGGAGGGTTTTAACCATTTAACAGTAATACATGTAGAAGCTGAAATCAGTAATATTTGTAAGAGATATTTTTTCCCCTTTCAGTTATGTAATTTGGTATTAGTCCAAACATTACCATCTTGGGATCTTTATTAAAACTTTTCTGGAATACTTTTCCAAGTGCATCAAAAACCTCATCCCAGATTTTTTTCAGTTTAGGGCATGTCCAAAATATATGAATATGGTTACCAATGCATGTCCCACAACTTCTCCAGCATTTATCTGAGTGTGTGAGCCCTATTTTAAATAGGATTGCTGGTGTCCTAAAGAATCTGATTACCTTCCACCTGAATTCCTTCCATGTGTTGGAGTTAGTTACTTTGTGTGCTTCTGTATATTTCCTCCCATCCATCTTGCTGTATACCTATGTTCACTTCATTTTCCCATTTTTCTTTAATCTGAAGAGTCCAGCCTCTGCAGACTGGAGGAGTGGCCTGACCTGTGGCCCCTCCTACAAAGGAAGACAAATACAACATGCCACAACACACAGAGGGGGAGGGGGTCATCACATACCCCCACATAAGAAAGGAGACCGAACTGGTACTCCGTAAAATATTTCCACAACACACATTAAATACTTCAACACTGTAGTTTCCCACTCCCCAATATACATCTTACCCGGGTACTTAAGTCAGACTGAAAAAAACAGTTAGGCTACCTTTAATTTTGTTTACATTACCAGTTTACAGCACTCTTCCTACCCCCTCCCCTAGCAGCATTTTAAGACAGAGCAGAGAGAACATGATCGAAAGGAAATCACAAAGGTAACATTAAGTTAGGCAAGTTCCACAACCAGCCCCATGCCCAGCCACACCATGGGAGGCCTTCATGACAGACTCTCCAAATTTCTCAGGCACCACAATCTGCACTATTGGTTTTCCCACACAATCACCCTATGCAGAACATTTACGCACCAGCGCACCATTTTGTAAGTACCCCTGAGCTGCAGTTTCCATATCTACCACTGGAGACACCAGATCACACAAAGCACTCACTGAAGGATCAATTTCTTGTTCTCTAACAAGGTCAATACAAGAGATGGACTTCAGAGGCTCAGGTATGACCCCAACTTTTGCCTCAGCCTTCGACTGTTGAGCAGGTTCGTCTCTTACCTGACTCATTGCTCGAGTTACTGCATAATCTTGACACAGCTCAGCCTCAGGGTCCACCTCTACCTTCACAGCCTGTGAGACAGCAGGCAGAGGTTCAGGAACCTGGGTGACCTCACTAAGGGGTGGAGCCTCAGCCCAAACTCTGCCTCCTGCCAGGTCATTCCCAAGAATTATGTCAACCCCTTCCACAGGTAATGCAGAAAACGGAGGCACTAAATGCACACTAGTGGCAACCTCAAACAAAGGTGGACCAGGAAACACTTCAGCCCCACATACTGAGCCACCAGGTGCACTTAAGCTCAACCGGCGCTCCTCTAGTTCCAGCCTGCATCCAGTGGCGGTTCTAGACCAGTTTTACTGTGGGGGCCAAGGAGGGGCCAGTGTTTAATCAGAGGGCACATTAAAAAACAGCAAATATGATTTTTAAGCATTCAAAACATTTATTTTAGCTTATTTAAGAATCTCATTTAAGTATATTTTGAAGATACAAATACATTGATTGAAACAATGACACTCACCAACAATAACCATTATTTTTGTACGACAATGACATTTCTCATTTTTGTGCACAATTACTTCTTTTATTTTGAAAGTGCAGTACAGTGAGAATGATTTTTTTATATGTACACACAAGCTTTTATTGCACAATTAAACTATTATACAATATACACATTCTGTGTTCCTTTTGTGTACAATTAGATATTGTTTGATCAAAAAAATAGGTAAGAATTATTCCGTCGTTTATCATTATAAATTGAAAATGTTATTATTAATTTGACACAGGGGCCACAGCAGGGGCCAAGGGCTTCTTAACAGGGGCAGTGGCCCCTGTAGGCCCCTGTGTAGAACCGTCACTTCCTGCGTCTTTCCAACTTAAACCTTTCAGTATCCAGTTGCAATAACAATAACTCTCTGCTGTTCAAACGTTAGACCCAAATTACTTCTAGCACTCAGAAACTCCATGGCTACCAAAACAAACAAATCAGCCTGACAAAATCACTCCAGCTAACCCACAGGTCAATGTATTTCTAAGACTACACCCAAACAAGTCCTATGATTCTACAAGTTAATAAGTTACACCTGACCCACAGCGCGCCAACCGTCCATAATACACATCCAACCTACCACCAAAGTTCATCCCACTAACTACCTAACCAGAATCTAAACTAAGCTCCTCCCTAGTCTTCAGGAGGCTAATTGCGGCAGGTAATTATGCACTAAAGCCCCATTTGTTGCAGCCTGGTAGCCCGATGCAGCCACCAGCAATGGCAGCTTCCTGCAACGCCGGATGTGCTCCCGAGACAACTGCTGAATACCGCTTTCACCCCCACACAAAAAACTCCCCAAACGAATTCCAAGGGAACCCGCTCTGATCCTGACAGGGACAAACAATGGCAGTTAACAAAGAACCTGCATGTGAACACTTGTACACCGTAAGTCAGTGTCCAAGCACCAAACTAAAACAAAACAAAAGCTCTCTCCCCTAAAACAATACACATGTGTCTTTCACAAACAATGTAATCTAACAACCAAAATGGTGGAACAAACTTTCCCAAAGGTTACTTACCAAGAATGTCCACAATCAAATTCCACCACTGCAAACTAGTCCAAACAAAAACATTAAATTAGTCCTAAATAGATGAGCAGACGAGCCTCCATTTTGTCAAACAGTCAAACAAATCTAAACATTTTGTAAAACCAATGGACGAGCCCCCATTTTGTCATGAACCGTCTCATAGAAAACAACTGAGACCACACGTGTATTCACGTTATAAGAAAATAATGTTTATTTAATTAACTGAAAGCAACACAAAGAAAGTTAATTATGTGAGTCAGTATATCAGTGGTGAAGTGTGTGCATGCATGCAATGTGGTGAAATGCAGGTGTATAAGCTGAAAGTATCCAACAAACTAAACAAAACCAACTAAACAAAACCAACTAAACCAGACCAACTACAACAAACCAAGGTGGTGGCTGTGGAGGAGAGAGAGAGAGAGAGAGAGCTGAGGCCTCAGCTCCTCTACATAGCCTCAGTGATTGAGACTGGATTCAGGTGTGCTTATCCAGCCTCCTCCAGCCTCTGCAGATTGAAGGAGTGGCCTGACCTGTGGCCCCTCCTACAAAGGAAGACAAATACAAAATGCCACAACCTTATCATGTTTTTTTGTTAAATTTTGACCTGAAAAGTAACTAATGCTGTTGGCTAAATTTAGTGGACTAAATTAGTAAAATAGAAGAATAAGTCTACATAAAATGTATGTACTCAGTAGTACTTGAGTAAATGTACTTAGTTATATTCCACCACTGAACATGAGCAGTTATTTTTAGCCAACTTGGTAGAGTTGCAGGTTTACCAGATTTCAGGCAGCTCTTAAACCAAGGCTGACACAGACTTTGTTGCCCTTGATTTACCCCATCTGACTTCCTCTTTAAAGGGCAGCTGTGCACATCCAAGCTCACCATTATGTGGGTTAAATGTAAGTTATGGTGCATTACTTTTTGAAGTCATAAGTAGGATCAAAAGACAAGACAAAAAAACAAAAAAATAGAAAAATTAACCCATAAGAACCCATGGTGACACCCTGTAACAAACACTGTAAATCTTTGAGAATCTCCCATATTCAGCTTTATGCTTCTCCTTAACTCATTAAATCCCTAAGAGACGTATACTCAACATCCTGGTGTGGTGGTCATGTGACTGTGATGAGAAGTGACTCCTCCAAAATGTGGCTGTTACTGGAAACAGAAATTTGAAAAAGTGGCTAATTTCAAAAAGCTTATTTTTTGTGACGAGGCTAAGTTTAAACCCATTTAACAATTCTAATCTGTTAATAGGGAACTGAACTTATTAAAGTCACAATTTTGATATATGTTATGGAGATGCAAACAAAAAGGCAATTTGTTTGTTTTTATTTGTTTTTTATTTATTCCTATTTTGTTACTTAAAAACAAATCTGTAAAACAAGACGCCATATTTTGGCGCCATGCCACGCCCACATAGTGTGACTGTCGGTAAAGATTTGAATAACTTTTGATCCCAAAGGCCTTGTGATGGTACTGACCAAGTTTGAAGTAAATCGGGTGAAATGGGTTAGGGCTAGGGTTAGGGCTAGGGTTAGGGTTAGGGTTAGGGCTTGGGTTCGGGTTAGGGCAGACCTGGGCATTGGGCGGCCCGCGGGCCACATCCGGCGCGTTGGCGGTCCTTGTCCGGCCCGCGTGAGGTTACCCAGAAATTAGAAATCAATGCAACCACAGTGCTTTTATTTTGAAGGCGATTTACGTATAACTGAGTTACCGAGGTACCTTGTCAAAAACACCTATTGCTTTTTGCATAAAGTTAATAAATTAACAATTAACAAGTTAATAAATTCATTGGTCACCTTGTGAATCCACCATAAGAGCTACGAGGTGGGAAAACAATAACAATCATTAGCATTAGCACTTGAGCAAACAAGCACTTTTACTATAGTTAAGACAACAAATATAGCCACTAATATATATGACAGAAGAAAATAAACTTTAACAAACCTTGTGTCCTGTCAGCCGCCACTATAGAAGCCTTTTACATACTTTATATCAACTTTATATGAATTACGACACACTCGTTATTATTTACCGTTCATTTTTCATTTTACCGTTCCACCTGTTATTTCCTTTTCAAAATAAAAGCATCACAACATTGTAAAACACCTAGAAAATGTACAAACATGAAAAACAAGCTATATAATAGAAAAACGGCAATAGAAACCTTGCTAAATGTCATTTACATTATGTTTAAAATAAACGGAAAAGTGATATAGTGATTGGAGTATTTACTACTTTTTACTGCTATATTAACATTTTCTTATCATAACATGTATTGTTATCAGTAGCAGCTCAAAACCAGATAATTTAGGCCTACTGTATTTCATAAAGCGGTTAAATTAATACTGAGCAGATTTTGGTCCGGCCCCCGTAACCTTTGTGGTATTAGTCATGTGGCCCCTTGGGAAAATTAATTGCCCACTCCTGGGTTAGGGTTAGGGTTAGAGTTAGGGTTAACCCTAACCCAAACCCATTTCACCCGATTTACTTCAAAGTTGGTCAGTACCATCACAAGGCCTTTGGGATCAAAAGTTATCAAAAGCTTTACTGACCGTCACACTATGTGGGCGTGGCATGGCGGCAAATTATGGCGTCTCGCCATGAACACGAGATCGTTATAACTTTTCCATTCTTTGTCCCATCTGCTCCAAACTTCTCATGCTTCATCAGAGTACAGCCCTTAACATTTCTGCATAACAATTTTTCATAAAGCCCCGCCCCTTATGCTTTATCCACGCCCCCTTTCATAAAATGACCACATTGCATACTTGGCGGCAAATTATGGCGTCTCGCCATCTAACACCAGACTGGATAACTTAACCATACATTGTCCAATCTGTCCCAAATTTCACACACGTGATTAGGGTCCAACCTGGAACACACCCACATGTCAATATTGACACACAGTCATAGCGCCCCCTGCTGGCTACAGCAAGTAACATGTTTTACCCCTACCCCGAGCACAGTGGTAGGAGACACGCCATTTGGGACGCCTATGGACTGAGCCTACAGCGCTGCGCCCGACGTGGCCTCCCCCGATGTGGCCTCCCCCGACGGCTCCACTCTGCTCGGTCCCGTTCAGTCCTGTTTACAGGCCTAGTTATTTTTAATTTTCTCGTGACAAATGATCGCATTTTTCACTGCCTGAACATACCCCAAAACTCATGAAACTTTAAATATAAGTCACACCTGGCGAAAAATTGTATAATCTATTGTCATCCTGAATTTCCACCACTAGGTGGCGCTATAATAAAGGAAAGTGCGTTTTGGCTAATAACTCCCACATACTTTATCACACATTCAAAAAACTTATATCCACGTGTTCACTGAGTTGTGCTGAATTTCGTGATATAGGCCACGCCCATTTTCGCCTACCGTTTTTTTTCGCAAATTCGCGAAATGTTGCAAACCTACTTTTTCAAACTCCTCCTAGGCAATTTCATTGTTTTGCACCAAACTTTGCACACAGCATCTATGGACCCTCATGACAAAAATGTATTAAAAGAATTTTGATAACCCAAAGAATACTCAAGTTATTAAATAACAACTTCCTGCAGGTGGCGCTATTATCAACACAAAACACAAAGTGTTGCATATCTCCACATTGGTGTGTCTGAATGACATGAAACTCAGGTTACTACTTCCCCATGAGCCCCTGAGGCTCGCTGCAAAATTTTGGCCGATGACTACTAGGTGGCGCGCTTTAAATTGAAGTATTTTATATCTCCAAATCGGTTGGTTGGAATAACACCAAACTTGATATGCTTATTGTCAATGCCCTCCTGAGGATAACCCTTGAAGATTTTATTGATCGGCCACTAGGTGGCGATCTTGCGGCAGTTTAATTTAATAAGTGCCACTGTGCCCAGACCATAAGACTTAAGGCAATAAAATTCATAGAGGTGGTATAGACTGGCCCCTGTAACGCACACACCCCGACGGCAGCATGCCCCGACATGCCTGTATTGTGAGGGCCCGTTCAGTACTGCTTGTTTTAGTTAGTTTTGTAACCACAAAATACAGTTTCAGTTAGTTATCATTTTTTTAAAAGCTCCGTTTTTTTTTTTAAATTTCAGTTAACAAAAATGTTTTTCAATTCAAGTTTTCGTTATTTTGTTAGTTTTTGTTAACTATAATAACCTTGATATACACAAAACAGCTATGCCTTTGATCAGCCAATATCGGCTGATATATCTGTCAACAGATATATCTGTCGGGATGAAAATGCAATTAATGGCAACTTCTGGCAGACAACCACAACACTAACCCTGCAAAACGAAACACACTGTTATATTTTAAGTTATGGATTTCTCTTTGTTTTTTTAAATATTTTGGAAACATTTTGGATAATGCAAGTGCACTAAATATATAGCAGATTTCGCCATTTTTTTAGCCATTTTAGTGCAGAAAAGTTACATATTATAACTTTATACTGACCATCTGACCCATTTTTCTACTGGACACTTGAATCTTCACCAGCCTTACTTTTCATTCTGGTTATGTAAAGATTCACGTCAGGACAATGGTAAAATGGCATTTTGACACATATATCATTAACCGATGCATTGCTGTTTACCACAATTTGTTGTGTGTGACGTGAAGCCAGTCTTGCAGAGGTTTACGTGTAAGTCTGCATTGGGTCTGTGGAGAAGCGGGTTCAGCAGGGGCGGAGTGCTCTACATGCATCCAGCCATTGAATTATTCAGCCTTATGAATCATTGAGTCACGACACTCCTTTTTAGGCCCTCGCCTCAGAGCTCCAGCCTCACAGCTACCCAACATTTGAACATCTGACAGAGAAAGAAAAACAACAGAGAAGAGTAGCACAAGTTTAATTACTTTCTCCATCTGATTGTGCTGAATCATTACCTTTATTTTAAAAGATGCTGTTGTTATTGCTACCACTTCCTGACATATTGCTGCATCCAAACAGGAAGTAAAACAATGTCTGTTAATCATATATGTTAAATATTGTAATCGTCTACATACTGTCAACTCTGTAACTGTTAAAAAACTAGAGCATTGTCATATATATATTTTTTTATTTTAACAAATAAAGAGGATTTGTACGCTGCAAAAAGGGGTGTCTTAAACCAAGATAAAAACACTTAATCTGAGGGACAGCAAGATTTCTTAAATTAAAATGATTAAATCTAGAAATAAGCATGTTGAACACTTAAAATAAGAAATTAACTCTTAAAACAAGATAAATTAAAGCTGCAAGCAGCGATGAACTGGCCCGAGCAGAGTGCACTGTAAATGATTTGTTTCTTACCAAGATAAAAAAAAAAATTTAGATTTAGAAGTGTTAGATAATTGATCTTGTTTTAAGAGTTAATTTCTTATTTTAAGCGTACAACATGCTTATTTCTAGAACAAGTAGTTTACACATAATACCACATTTTGGCCTATACCCCCGCCTGAAAGAAAATGTGTGGTTTCAGTCCTTGTCAAAAAACAATTAACCCTCGCTCACAAAGACACTGCAGCAGAACAGCGATAGCCTATCATGTTGCATTATTTTTCTCAGCCACACATGCTATAAATACATAGAGATTATCGTGTATCTCTGTCTCTTCTTTAGAGACAGTGTATGTGTTCTTGTGAGGTAACGATGTTTTATGCATGGGTGACCTGGGAGCTGTTGCTCCTCACTGCTTCTTGTGCTGGCTGTGTGGAATAACAGGTTCGGACAGAAGGCTGCTGCTCCTCAAAGGCTCCAGCTCTGAAGGGCAATAGATAATTTCACAGATCATCACACCCAAGTGTAAACACACACATTTGTGAACACACACATATACACATGATGTAGCAAGATTGGAAGAGATTTTTTTAAAAGCCAAAAATGAAACACATTTCTTCAAGAGTAGTTTGTAGTTTAGATTTTGCAGATTTTTTTTGACAAAAGAGAACAGACTGTGTGTAACAAACTACAGTTTAAGCATTGCAACACACTCATTGCTTGCAACATATGCAATACACAAACAACACCTTGTTCATGTCTTTGCAAGCCACATTTCTCTTATTTACTGTCTAGATTTTTTATGATCTTAACACAAGACACCACAGGCAACAACTCAATTTAGAGATTTTGGCCTATTTTACCTCCATAATATGTATTCTTTCAAACAAGTAGGGAGAAAACACCCAAAGTCCAGATTTACCAAACACTGTTTCTTTCCATAATGGTCTTAATGTAAGTAATCAGTATACCTTGATTGTTTCCCTTTTCCTGTAAGTCGCTTTGGATAAAAGCGTCTAGTAAATGACTAAATGTAAATGTAATCAACTGAGAAGGTTGGTTCAGGACCATGGACAGCACCACAAGATCAGCACTAATGTGTTCCAGAACCATGGAGAGCTCTTCAGCTAGCATTTATATTCTGTCTGTTTACCCATCCATCCATCCATCTATCTATCTATCTATCTATCTATCTATCTATCTATCTATCTATCTATCTATCTATCTATCTATCTATCTATCTATCTATCTATCTATCTATCTATCTATCTATCTGTCTGTCTGTCTGTCTGTCTGTCTGTGTAGCTGTCTATCCTTCCATCCATCCATCCATCCACCATCTATCTATCTATCTATCTATCTATCTATCTATCTATCTATCTATCTATCTATCTATCTATCTATCTATCTATCTATCTATCTATCTATCTATCTATCTATCTATCTATCTATCTATCAGGATCTAGGACTAGTCATGTCCTTGTGCTGGGGTCAGTCTCCTCTCAGGGCCGGAAGTCTCTCTTAAGTGGACCCAAAGTAAACCGGATCCCTTTCTGACATATCGGATAGACGTTTAAGGTCGCGCTGCAATCGATTGGCGTTCGCACGTGCAATATTCCCCTCCTTATTCAATCTTTCGGCGAGGTGAATGATACTTCTCCCGGTCACCCTTAAATCTCTACACGTATGAACGTTTCCCATTCACAGAGGCGGCTATTTCTGGAGCCAATCAATTAGGTCACATAATAGATTAAAAGAATGTTGTTGTGTGATGTTGTGGGCTGCAGCCTCCCTCTCCTCTCCTCTTCTCCGAGCCCTACCGTAACGTGGCACCACTTACTTTGCTCACAGTGTAGTTGTGAGTGACTCATGACGTTTATTGAATATGAGACCACTAAATATAAAAAGAATAATCCTGCCTGTACCATCAAAGATAGAAATACATTTTGTATTCAGACTGAAACTGCGTCCGTCGAGATTTAAGTTTGAAACTTAAGATGTTATACCTTTGAAATTACTCATTTCCGTATGGATTTAGTATATTGTATAGACATGTTATCACAAGAAATTTAAGATGTTATACCTTTAAAATGACTCATTTCCGTATGGATTTGGTATATTGTATGTTATCACAAGAAACTTAAGATGTTATACCTTTAAAATGACTCATTTCCGTATGGATTTAGTATATTGTATAGACACGTTATCACGAGAAAGACTGTAGGTTTTATTATGTGTTTATTATGTGTTGGCATTGTCCATCCACCTTGTTTCCTCACTGTTGGGTCGTTAGAAATCTTTGTTGTGCTGGGGGAGGAGAGGAGAGGAGAGGAGAGGAGAGGAGAGGAGAGGAGAGGAGAGGAAACGAAACCAGGGAAGAAGATCCTCGACTCGGTTTCAGGGAGGGAGGGAGGGAGAGAGCTCTCTTCGTCCATTAATTTCCAAATGTCTGTAGCTAAGAATAGCCTCCCCCTCCACCTTCCCTAACAAACACACGCAGACTCGCGCGCGCACACTTTCTGTCGCGCATGTTCTCTCTTACGCACGCGCCCGTGTGCGCGCAGTCATTGTCAGCTTGGGTTGCAGCTGTATCTCTGTAAGAAGCTGCATGATGCCAACACCCCTCCTCTCCGTCACACACACACATACACATCCACGCGCACACACATGTACGCGCGCGCATCTGGCTATAATGACTATTAGGTCCTTATAAAAAACACACTTATAGGAAATTAGTTGTCACCTCTTCATCTACGCCAACAGGCTCTTTTTACGCATTATTTGAGATTGATTTGGAGTTGTGAGGCTCCAGGGCTCAGTCTAACTGGGCAGGGCTGGAGCTTCGAGCACCTTAAAATAAACAGGCGATGGTCGATGCCTCAGTCCGTGACATACGTCTGGGAAGTTGAACGAGCTGCGTGCGTCATGTGCTGCGGCTGCAGAGCCGATCAGCCTCTCATTATAGTTCACACTAACTGGGAGACAGCGCGCGGTGCCAGTTATTTATTTTACAGGCAGACTCCGGC
This sequence comes from Centropristis striata, assembly GCF_030273125.1. Classification (NCBI taxonomy): domain Eukaryota; kingdom Metazoa; phylum Chordata; class Actinopteri; order Perciformes; family Serranidae; genus Centropristis; species Centropristis striata. Next base: position 12,549,017 of record NC_081529.1, on the reverse strand, counting down.
CTGAATTACAAAAGAAACAGCCGATCCCCTCCCTTTTCATTTCTGTCTCCATCCATTCACCGATCCATCTATCCATCTATCCGTCCGTCCGTCCGTCTGCCCCCCCCTCCTCCTCCCCTCGGGGCCGCTGGACGAAGAGAGAGGAGGCCGTGAGGAGCTCTACTCCAATGAGAGAGAGAGAAAGGACGCGCTGCCAGGACATTTGGGCTCATCAGTGCGGACGGAGGTAGAGTTTTCGGGGCGGGGATGGTGAGGGACTTTCACGGCACTGCTGCACCTCGAACAGCCAAAGCAAGATCATGAGAGGGTGTAAGACGGCGGAGAAGAGGCCGTCATACCCTTGTCTTTGACGACGCCGTCCGTGTGTCCCTTTCTCAGCTCCTGGATGGCCGCGCAGGTGACGGGAGAGAAGATGATGGTCGAGACGAGGGATGTTATTGAATTCCTTTGAGAAAAATTATTTCATCTTCAGCGCTCGACAACAATGACACCGACAAATCAAAGGAAAACGGTATTTTTTCTTTCTCCTTTCTACTCGACACTCTGAAATAAGACGCATTAATAACAAATGTCACATTTTTCCTGGTCAGAGCGCACTGGTAAAACAACTGTAAGGTGGCGGGAGCCACATTATTGCCACTCACTGTGCCAAAACATTGCGGATGTTTCAAAATAAATAAATAATAGTATCTTTCTTTCCCTTTTTGAATGCCTTTTAAGTCTTCGGAAACGCGACCGATTCCAAAAAAATGCCAAGTTGAACGCCACAGACGGCCGCTATAGGGTGTTAATTATTATCACCTTTATTTTCTGATTTATTGAGGCCTGTGTGATATTAGATTGTCATTACATGATGTCATGAGAGTAAAGAAATAAATGGTCCAGAAAGGTGTAGGAGGCTGTGGCGCGCTCTGATATAGACATGAACCATGGAGGACATGAAACATTCATGTTAACTCGCTACAGTCTCCCCATGATTTCATGTTGGGGGCTTCTCCGGCTTTATACGGACACAAGAACCGACTAAGACTGAGACACCCCACAGCACTACCCTACAGTGCAACCAGTCAGCCAACCGACCACACGTTTCATTTCCTCACACCCACAATTGGCCGTTGGCAGAGACGCGCAGAGAAGGAGACAGTACATGGGCGTCCTCGTCTGCTAAAAGCAGCATAGAAGTGCTCGCCGGGTGCAGGTGTTCAGCATCAGCTTACAAGACAACCCGTTGTGCATATGAGACGTTCCGATCCAGATGGGATGTAATGTTGTGTGGCTGCACAGCTGAGCATTGGTCTCCTTCTCCGCTGCTGCTTCGTGAAGATTGGCTTTCGGTGTCCAGAGAATGGCGCGGTTCGGAGATGAGGTACCGGCCAGGTACGGCGGAGGGCCCGGCGGAGGGGGCCCGGGCGGCCGCGGTGGTAGCAGGCAAGGAGGACCCCACGGACACGGTCACGGACACGGACACGGGCACGGACACGGCCATGGCCACGGTCCACCTGGAGGGCCCGGGACCCAGAGAGTGTACAAGCAGTCTATGGCGCAGAGAGCCCGGACTATGGCCCTCTATAACCCCATACCCGTGCGCCAGAACTGTTTCACTGTCAACCGCTCGCTGTTCATCTTCAGTGAGGATAACTTCGTCAGAAAATACGCCAAAAAGATCACCGAATGGCCATATCCTTTACCTGTCAGTGTACAGTGACATAAGCTGCTACTGTAGGCCCTGCCAGCACCAGGTAATACACACACATGTCTGATTGGATGGTTCTCAGTCCAGGAGCTAAAGAGTCATAACAGATGCTTCAGTGCAAGCCCATGTGAGCCAGAGGTGACAGAGGAAATGCTGGACATGTAATTTATAGTTATTTAAGGAGGAGGGTGGGGGGCTTTATGAGGCTGTGATCACCATTACTCACATTTGTTAGTAATTTCATGTCACAGTGGCGAGGAACCTGCTTGATATACGTTTCCTGTGTGTGAGTGTGGTGTGTGTTTGTGGTGGTAGTGGTTGGGCGGGTGGTGAGGGGTGGTGGGGGGTCTAGGGGGCGCTGCTGGTTGCTGATGTCAGCATGTGCAGTAGAGGCCCAGCGCCTCGCGCGGCTGTAGAGGAACAGGAGAGGGGGGGGGGGGGGAGACCCAGGGAGAGATGGAAATAAGCTGCTACAATTGTGTGTGTGTGTGTGTGTGTGTGTGTGTGTCTGTAGGTATGGTGTGTTTGTGTGTGTGTGTGTGTGTGTGTGTGTTTCCTTGCAGTGATGCACACATGAGCTCCCATATCAGCATGATGCAGGTGTCTCTGTAGATATGGTTTGTGTGTGTGTGTGTGTGTGTGTGTTTGAGAGAGAGAGAGAGAGAGAGAGAGAGAGAGAGAGAGAGAGAGAGAGAGAGAGAGCAAGTATGTAAGTGTGAGCATAGTAGGCTATTAACTTGTCCCCCCCCCCCACATTTTTTTGCCTCCTCTTAATCACACAAGCTGCAGGTGTCACTGAATGAATGTGCCACCATTTCAAGCTGTGTGTGTATGTGTGTGTGTGCACTACAAGCACGAACTGTGGCAGTGTTAAATTTCCAGCAATTCCCTGCATTTTCATCTTTCATGAAACCAGCACGTATTGCACCATTCGGGGGGTAGAAGTGATTTCAGCTTTTTTTCATTTAGGGGATTTGTGTACTTCTTGCGTGAATGCATGCAGATGTGGAAGTAACTTGTGTGAGTGTTAATGACAAGAGGGGAAATTGGAGTAATGATTGTATTGATCCATGCTGATGCTTGAGCCGTGACATAACTACACACACTAATTGGGCTGCTCTGGTGAAATGCAGGAGCTACTTATAGTGCCTCTGAATCATGTCTATTCACTGTCTAAATGACAGACGTGTGTGCTAGGGAGGGAGAGCCAGTGTGTGCAGGAAATCTGAAGTTGTATATTCATAGTTTTCCTTTTTCAGAATACTTTACAGCCATTTACTGACTTTAAAACTCCCATGCAGTCTTAAAGAAGTATTTATTCTGAATGAAAGAAGTAATTTGTGCAAATGATTGGTTTCTTACTTTTGAAGAAAACATTTTAGAATTAAGCTCATTTTGGTTATTAGTCAGGATGTTTTCCAGCAAAACTAATAGTGTTTCCATTTTAATAGAAAGACCGACAGCTTGTGTTTACATACTGTACTGAAAGAAATGCAAAACCAACTGATGTCCCAAGAAAACAACTGATTTCAACATAGATTCACCAATAAGAAAATGGAGAAAATATTACAATTCTCGAAAGAAAAAGGGTCTCCTGTTGATTTGATGTAAGGCATGAAAGGCAGCAGGGAATGCTCATAGTCTTTCTTTGTACTGACTATTGAATTAAATACTTTTAACAAGCTGGACCTCATTAGCTCAAAGTTCAAATTCATGTTTCCTGTGCAAATGTTTAAATAATACATCTAGCTGCATCAATGATGGCTGAATTCCATCTATCTGCATCACTTTCAGGGTCTTGGTAATGTCTATGCTGGCTCGCGGTCCAGCCTGGTCTCCTAAAAATGAGTCACCATACAGTGAAACAAAAACATTTCTAATTATAGTCTGCATACGTTAGGTAGGATGATCTTTTACTAAACCTAACTCAATAGTTTTGTTGTCTAAAGCTAACCAAGTTATGCAACACAATCAAGTGTTTATTTCAACCCAAACTATCATCTTTCAATGAACCAAGTAGTTTCGATCCCTAACCATTACATACATTCCACCTTGGAAGTATGGGGCAAGATACTGGACTGCAAATTGAATCCAATGCTGCATTCATTGCTGTGAGTGGCTTAAGGCCTCGGCCACCAGTGTATGAATGTGTGTGTGAAGGGGTGCTTTGAGTCACAAAGACTAGAAAAGCGATATACAAGTGCAGTCAATTTACCATTAACCACATGTTTAAGCGTAGTTTAAACTTACGACTTAGGCTCCGTTTACATGATGACGGTCTGAACAGAATTGGCGTCACGTCTTCACTTTTTATTCCGCGTTTAGACGAACGTTTTCAGGAGGAAATCTACGTGCATACGGAGACGCAAAAGTGTGTGAATTGGATTGGGTATACATGCCAGGCGACATCACTTAAAGCGATAAGAGCATCTTTGGGCATGTGGAAGTTTTCACACCACGCATTTTCATCAGCTACTCCTTCCACAAAGTTATCCTCCATCCACTAGATCTCCCAGGTCTCGTCCAAAGCCGCCTGGCTCGCCTCCCACCAATTGGTGCATCCAAAATGTGATAGAGGTAATTACAGATCCTTCTCTGTTCACTAATACTATCTGTACATATCCTGTACATTTGGTGGAAAGACTCCTGTAAGTTTATTCGAGCTGCCAGAGCAGCTTGAAGGTCCGACGCATGGAAATAATCCCACATGTTTCTTTATATCCCTGTACTGGAGCATGGATGTGACGTAAACGCGTACGTGACGTGAGCAGATCTGAGCAGAGTTTTGTGTCTTGGCAGTGTAGACGGACACGCTACGGCGGAGCGGATTACAGTTTTACACTCTGGAGGGTGGCTTCAGATTTTTTCGTTTTTAAGCCCCAAAAACGCCGTCACCGTCTAAACGAAAGGTACTTCCCATAAAATATTTTGTTGTTTTTACCCTTATAAAGCGTCCTCGTGTAAAATGGGGACTCAATGGTAGTAGGTAGTTTTGTTTCAAATTACAACGTATGAGGATGTAACTTTTAGGAGACAAGCTTGCAGAGTCAGCATTGGACTTTCCTCAATCTGACTACCTGATCAGTTTTGTTAAAAATTAAAAAATGTTAACCATATGACTGCGACCTTAATCTGGGAGAAAAAATATTTCTTTGTATGGGAATGTTTGTTAGCAGACCACTTCGAACTGTCACACTGTCATGGCTCACTGTTTTTCCTACTATGACAAGTGGGCTGCTGTGAGAAAGGCCTATGTCATATAGTTGATTCAAGATAGCCCTACATATCTTTAAAGTATGCATTTTTTTTTTATGTTTTTCTACATTACACTGTAAAAATATTTGTAGAAATTACAGTAAAACTGTCAAATTGTATTAGAAATAGGGTGTAAAATAAAAAATTGCATATCACCGTAGTAGACACTTTTAATTATCGTAAATCAAGGAATAGTGCAAAACTTTTGAAAAACTTTTGAAAACACACAATTTTACTGTAAAAATATAAAAATGTTCATTTAAAATTAAAGGAGAAATACCCTATTGTCACAAGGACACAATTACCCTAAAATAAAGGGACTCAGTCTAAATTACAGTTTTTGCTGATATTTACATTTAAATTTACAGTAGAAAACCCACTCACTGTAATTTTTACGGTTAAATTCTGGCAACAACAGCTGCCGGTATTTTAGCGTAAATTAAACAGATTGTTTTTTACACCGTAGACGTAAAAATTTAAAATTGAATAACACCGTAGTGTGAGATGCTTTTAATTACCGTAAATCAAGGAATATTACAAAACTTTTGAACTGTAGAAAACACACAGTTTCTTTCATGTAAAATTAAAGGAGAAATACCATATTTTCACTAGGACACAATTACCTTAAAAACAAAGGGAATATTAAGTCAAACTTACAGTTTTTGATAATATTTACATTTAAATTTACAGTAGAAAACCCACACACTGTAATTTTTATGGTTAAATTCTGGCAACCACAGCTGCCGGTATTTTAGCGTAAATTAAACAGATTTTTTTTTTTACAGTGTAGACGTAAAATTACAAATTGAATATCAGCGTAGTAGACGCTTTCAATAACCGTAAAACAAGGAATAGTACAAAACTTTTAAACTGTAGAAAACACATGTAAAATTAAAGAAGAAATACCATATTTTCACTAGGACACAATCACCCTAAAACAAAGGGACTATTGAGTCAAAATATATATATATTTTTATGTAAATTTACAGTAGAAAACCCACACACAAATTCTGGCAACCACAGCTGCCGGTAAATTTAACAGATTTTTTTTTACAGTGTAGTATGGGAAATGTCCATATCCTTATAATGATGAGTCTGGTGAAGGTAGTAAAGTCCAAAGAAAAGAGCATAACATAAAAGGAAATCTTTGGGTGAAGAGTAAACAGAAACAAAAAGTAGTATGCTGTGAAAAGAATGGGATAAAGTTAATCTAATATTACTATCTTAACTTGAAGCAGCACAAAACAGATGAGTTTGCTAATTTAAAAAAAAAAAAATCCATCTCTGTCCTGCCTACAGAGAGTCCGGTCAGATTCTGATGGTGTAGAAAGCAGCTGTTGTTGATGATTTCATATTATCCTGCATCTTTCGTCAGGATTTGCAGTAATGTATCTATTTGTGATATTTCAGGTCTTTCAGGTATATATTTTCAACACCAGTGAAGAGGTGTTTGTCACTTGTAAAAGCTAATGTAATCCAACAGAGTAGCTCTGCAATAACTCCTACCTGTGTGAAGCTTCAATATTTGCTGAGACTGTTTCAGGGTGTTTATTCAATTTTTTCAGTAATTTCTGAAGATGTGCTTTGTGTTGTTGTTGTTTATTGGATTGTAATAAATTGTGAGGTGTAGCTAGTATAGCATTCCATCCCCCTCCCCAGGGAACACCTTCACGTTATTCTGTCCATCCTCTTTACAAGTCGCTCTATCGTGAGCAATCTAGAGTAAGTTTGAGATACAGATTATGTTTTTGTGTGGCCTAATGTGGGGAAACTAACCAAGCTAAGGCTAGGAGGAACAAAATGGGTTTTTATAATGAAATGTTGAGATTTTCATTACCTTCTTCAATCAATATTTCAGAGAAAAAAACCCACAGAGGCTTTTGAAACTCTTTCCAGTCAAGATCCCATTAATAATCAGGTATTAAAAGTCTTTTTTTGTTAAGGATTTAGTTATACCTGCCTGATTCATGTTTAATTGTGCTTTGAATGGATTAGCTCCTGCTGAATTACCTAATGTGCTAGAGCTGCAGACACTTGAGGTGGTCTCACTCTGTAGACAGTGTTGAGGTGACAATGTCCATATCAGTCATGAAGTCATCTCAGGTAAGTCCAGACCCACTGCACCATTATGGACACTGTGCTGCCAAGGTGACATCATGCAATAAGTTCTTTTTTTTTATAGATTTAATTGATTTTTATCAAAACAAAGACATAAACAACATATAAGTGCTCTCTATATTCACAAAGATATCGCAACAGATAGGAAAATAAACCACCATCCAAACCAAAATGACTTCAAGTAGCTCACGACTAACCTCACTCAAATAAATAAATAAATAAATAAATACATAAATAAATAAATACATAAATAAATAAATAAATAAATAAATAAATAAATAAAGGCAACAATAAAAGAAAGGGGACAAGAAGAGAAAAAAGAAAAAGGGCTCTCAGTCACAGTCCCCCCAGCTGTCGTATGGAGGTAAAATTAGTTAATTAATAAGAATGAATTATGAATTGATTAAATGAAAATTTCATATACCTAAATAGATTAAATGAAACCATCTATACACACACACACATACACATATACATACATGTGTTAGAGATATGGTGTTTAATACATTTAACAGCTGGAAAAGGTTGTTTGTTTTTTAAAAATACAATAATTACAGTGATGCTTGTATATATATTACAGTATATTTTTATTACACACACAGTGCCAGTGTATTTTACAGTAGAGTAATGTATTTTTCAAAAACAAACCGTGAAAAATAGTGTTTTGGCTGATATATACATTTACGGTGTTTCATTGTTACTGAAACTGAATGAACCCATTTATAATTTTACGTCTTTTACTGTCATGGTTTAGCAGTTTTTCACCGTAAAATCTACAGACATTTTTACAGTGTTGGGCACATTATTGATTTCTTCTATTTTTTGTTCTCTTAACAAAAAAATAAGAGAAATTTAAGAGAATGTTGCTGCATTAGGCCCAATGCATCATATAGCTGTCCTTACTGTCCCCTTGCACTGTGTTTAAACCCATTTCTAACACACAGTACTACACTGCCAGCGAATAATCCTCAAAGTATTACCCAGCGATTTCAGTCAATCTTATCACAACCGGTCCCCACTAGCAACCCCCCACCAGATGCTTTACCACCATAAATAAAAGGAGTGCCTCATATGCTGTATATAGTAGAGAAAACTAAATATTAATGGACCCAAAAAAGATGAGGGGGGAATAAAAGTAATTTAAATATCCAGAATTTAATGAGATTTTGTTCAGATTTGTCCTTCATTGACAATAAAGAAAAGGGCTTAGAAATATTTTTATATACTGTAGTTCATTAAAATAAAGAGGAGGACTGTGATTCATTCATTAGAACCTGCAGCCGACAAAAGTGTAACAAAAGCATGTTGAGTCACCTGCCTGATGTTTCACTGAACAGAAATTGAAACAGCCTTTTGATTTACCAGATGTATGAGTCCCAGTGGATTCACTATTCAGCAGAATTATGACCTGCAGCTTTATTTAGTTGTGAACTGACTCTGGACCCATGGGAGTACCATATAAATAACTATTCTCTCACATCCACATTTAGATTCAGTAGACGGATATTTAGTTGTTTAATTAGAATTAGCATTACAGAGTTCAGGTCTGTTACTGTGCCATTTTCTCGTTTGAAACAAGTGGTAGGCAAATGGTGTCTTCTTACAATTATTATAAGCATTTGTCTTTCCCTTCGCACTGAGTTTGCACATAATTTATCTATACACGTACATACACATGCCCACATATGCATATATACACAAACACACGCACACATACATACAAAAGGAAAAGAAACAAAGGTAACACTTTACAGGAACCATCATTTATAAATGGTAAACAGATTTATTAATGTTTTATCATCATTTATAAACTGTATATAGGCCATTTAGAATTATAAATACATCATTTATTAATGTTTAACTAACTAAATCATTTATAAATGGCAAATAGATGGTATATTAATGTAAGTTTATACTTACTTTACCATTAACAAACAATTCAATTTAAATTAATAGTTCATTAATTTACATTTTTAACACCATATTAAGTATGTTAATTATTTTTGAAATGATTCATTTACCTTTAAGAAATTGGTTGAAAACATTTAAAGATTAAATATGTAAAGCACTTTGTAAATGGTTGATAATTGGTTTATAAATCATCTATAAACATTACTTAGTTGGTTATTGTAAAGTGTTACCAAAACAAAATGATAACCAGTATAAAAAAGATTAAAATAATTAAACACACTATCCTCATAACACTTGGTGCTACCAAACATCTCCCTCATCCGAGTACCTCTGGAAAATAGTGTCTCTGTTGTTGTCTTTAGTTCTTTTAAAAAAATTAGATTTTATTGATTTTTATCGAAACATATAAGCTCTCTATATTCACAAAGATATCGCAACAGATAGGGAAATAAACCACCATCCAAATCAAAATGACTTCAAGTACCTCACGACTGACCTCACTCTAAAAAATAAATAAATAAATAAATAAATAAATAAATAAATAAATAAATAAATAAATAAATAAGAAAAGCAGCAATAAAAGAAAGGGAAGAAGAAGAGAAAAAAGAAAAATGGGTCTCAGTCACAGTCACCCCCAGCTGTCGCATCAAAGTAAAATTAGAAATTATACAAATACACAAGACAATAACAGGGTAGATGACGTTAATAATAATTAATTCGGGTTTTTTTGGGTGACACTCTCAAAGCGTATATGCATTATTTGCACACGGCGGCACATCACCTGCCCTTATATAGTATTTAGGGGGTGATACATATGCTAATAAGAAATCATGATCAGGTTTGAGTGATCACCCAGCACACATGAGTAAGAGCAGACTTGGATGGTTAACCCTTTAACCCCTTTTTGTATCCATCTAGAAATTGTAAAACATTTTTTTGGAAATTACAGGCCACATTCTCTTACAATGGTAAAATTGACAGCATTTGTCATTTTGTAAAACAATTGAATTAGTTGTGATAGCCATGATTTCCACATATTTATTCTATATAATTACCATATTTACTTGGAAATCATCTCGGAAAGTGACAAAAACTACATTCTCATCCCTGTGCCTCTGGAAAATAGTGTCTTTGTACCACATTTTAAACTGTTTCATGTTTGGACATTACCTTCATTTGTCATAGCACCGTTCATGCATAAAATCCAGCTCAAAGTACTTTACAGTATTGTATTAAAAAGAAAACACACTAAAAATTAAATAAACAAATAAAGCACATGATAAAAACATTAATAAACTAAACAAAAAGTAAAAGGTACAATTGAACGGCAGAAAAATAACAGCAGTAAAAGCTTAATTATATTATTAAAAACAAACAAACTAAGACTTAAATTCATTCACAAGTAAAATGTATGTAATGTTGTCTACCTTCTAATGTGCTCAGAAAGAACATATCATATGATATGCTGGGGGGAAACTAAACTCAAAGGGTCATCCTATAGGACCTTAGAGATTAAATCCCCATCGGCGGTTCCACTGACCTTTGACCCCAAATGCCCATTTGACCTTGTTGAATCCATATGAGGAGTTAATGTAAACCATGCAACTCTGCACATGGATTTTCATGTATTCAGTTGTTTGTTACTGTGTAGATATGTATTAAGTGTCAGCTAGGTTCATAATGTGCACATCTGCAGGACACTAATTTTAGCACCCACAAGCATGAAGCCACAACACACACACAGTTTCAGTTATATCAGCCAAAACAGTATTTATTACATTTAAATATATATATATATATATATATATATATATATATATATATATATATATAATATTTATATACATTACTCCACTATAACATACTGTGTTTGTAACAAAAATATACTGTAATATATATACAATCACTGTAATGTTTGCATTTATCTTTTGTAAAAATACTTTTTCTCACTGTTAAATGTACTAGACACCATATCTCTAACAAAAATATACTGTAATATTTAATGGTAAATCTAATGGTAAATTTATGCAGCATTTATAAAGTATTTTCTTGTCAATTATATGGCAAAACAGCATTTCTTTTGATGGAAAAACGTTTTATTTTTGTCCAGTATAATCAGTAAAATATGGACTAAAATGGCAATCTTAAGCGTGAAATCAACAATGCTAATATCTTTTTACCGTAATATTACAAAAAGTTGTACCGTATTTATGACGGTAAAGTTCTGGCAACAGCTGCTGTTTTTTTTACCATAAAAACAACAGTTTTTTTTTTACAGTGCACACACACACACACACACACACAAACACAGAGTATGGTGTAGCTTGCGTCATCAGCCTACACTTAAGTGTGTTTCCTGTGCTGTTGAAAATGGAGAGGAAGTCAATATATGTTGTAGCGATCTATAGTAACAAGCTCAATATGAAATATGATACGAGTAATGTGCTTTATTAATTAACCACCCTTTCATAATCACAAGATGTTAAGTTAGAAAATCTGTTTGGACTGCTCTGTGACTGTTAAATTGTGCTTACTCTGCCATGAGTTTTGTGTTTATATGTTTGTGAGCTTGCGAGTGAGTGTGTATGTGATTTAATAGTTCAGTTCCACATCTGATCCTATATGACTCAGAATCAATGACAGATCAAATGACCCTTCAAGACTAGGTTTAATGTCTTGGCTCAGCTTTTTCACTGAGGAGTCAACCTCCCCCTTTCTGTGCCTAAAGTATCTTCTTACTTTGTGGTTAAAAAAATAAAAATCTCATAAAACATATTTATTTGATGTAAAGATAATGAATTTGATTCCATATGTTACAGTAAGTTGTGTTTTTACAAGTCAACCATTGTGTTAACCACATAAGCGTGCCGTCTTCCAACCAAAGGATGGTAGCTCTACTCTTGTACTAGGGCTGAGCGATATGGACCAAAAGTCATATCCCCATATATTTAGGCTGAATATTGATATAAGATATATATCCTCATATATTTATCGCAAAGTGAGAGCAAATGTTCAGTCAATGTCAAAGCCAAATATGACATGTCACAAGTAGTTTTATTGAAATGTTTTATTTAAGTGAAAATAAATACTGTAAACAACAGAAGAACTTTAAAAAAAAAAAATCTAGCTCCATAAAGTGCACATTTAAATAAAAAAATATCTTAAATAAAAATAGCCTATGAAATAAAATAGCCAATTTTTTTCTAAAATAAATATATTTATATGAGAAAAGAATAACGAACATTACAAAAGAACTAAATATGACAAACCCTAGTAAGGGCAGCATTTATATATAAAATAAAAACATTTAAGACTATATCGATATATGCGATATGGTCTAATTCCATATCACATTTAAAAATATATCGATGTATCTTTTATATCGATATATCGCCCAGCCCTATCTTGCACCACTAAGGACTGCTAGATTATGGCAAAACTCATCATCATGAATCTTTGGTCAAGATTGACATCACCATTATTATTGAACACAATTGCTCATTGTCTTTGAAAAATCGTGCATTTATCTAATTTTTTTGGCAGCAACCTTTATGGGCAAAAGAGCCACTGTTGGCAGAAAAAAGGGGAAAAAATGCCGGAACGGAGCCACAAACGTTATTTCAAGCCTTTATCAATGTGATTTTGTCAGAAAGAAGTGAGATTAAAATTGCAAATGAAAGGCTTGGCACTTGACCAATATCTCAGGAGATTTGGAATCAAAAGGTCATCTGGCTCAGGAAACTAAACATCAAATTGGCAAAATTATGAGGTTAAGGTGCCGTAGACTTTTGTAAGCTATGATGCACATTTAAGTTGACCAAAAAGTAAAAAGAAAAAAAGTTAAGAATGCAAATTGCTGTATGTCTACACCATTGTTTCATGAAAATTAAAATGTAAACGTAATATGATTTGATGTGTAGTGTAGTGCAGTGATTCCCAACAGAGGGGGCCTGACCCCCCAAGGGGGGCAACAAAGATCCATGGGGGGTCGCGAAGCCCTCTTGATTTAAGGAATGTAATAAATCTAATGTGTTAAATATAGATGAGTCAGCATTTAATTCATTCGTGGGACAAAAACAACTAAATAAGGGCTACATTAAACATTTATTCACTTATTTAAATAGAAAAATCACTATAGAAAAGTTTAAAAATTAAGGCTATATCGCGAGAATAAGGACATGTAACATCCCTCCTGCAGTATACACAGGTAACCTCACCTAGCGGTAACCTCACCTAGCGGTAACCTCACATATCGGTAACCTCACCTAGCGGTAACCTCACCTAGGGGTAACCTCACCTAGCAGTAACCTCACCTAGCGGTAACCTCACCTAGCAACAGAAACGCAGAGCTAATGGGAAAATGGCGAAGCGTCAGGGAGACGAAAATGCTGAATATCTCAAAAAGAAAAAGAGAGGGTACCATGAAAGTCACATTGAGTTCGGCTTCATAGAAGCAATGGACAATGGGGGGGTTTCCAAAGTTTACAGTGTTAAAAATGTGGGTCCCTCAGGAAAAAGGTTGGGAACCACTGGTGTCGTGGCTATTTGTAAGATAGTTATTCCACTTGCACAAAGGGCCACTAATGCACCAGTTGGATTAGGATGTACTCAGGCAAAAATAAGTCAATTGTCCAGGCAAGATTCATGTTTTGGTTCCTTTAATTTCCAGTCTACCTCCAAGATCAACTGGTTAAATACCAAGAGTAGGCTTATTTTTATGTATCAGGTGAATGTTCTTCAGGGATTGTTACATTGAGTCCTATTAACGAATCCTAAACAAATATTTTTTTAAGATTTTATTTGGTATAAATGTTTTGGTCACAGCTACAGGGAGCCACTGTAGATGGTCTGAAGAGCCTCATCAGGCTCTGGAGCCGCAGGTTGCCTACCCCTGATCTAAACCTATATCGATCTGTACATACATTTAACCCTTTATTGGGTGAAGAACTATATTTGGTAACTTCAGTGGATATCAAACTGGGTCCCCATGTCTCTCTGTTTGGTTGTAGAATCACATGGATTTCTTCCAGCTAATCAGCAAAGATCAGGCTACGTCACAGACAGTGACACCATGACATCTGACCAATCAGTATGATAATAATATAATGATATTAACTTTATTCACCTTGACCTTCAATTTAAAAATGAAAAATTTAGGAAAAAAATCAGTAAGACACAGTCGTACAAACTTTATTCTTCTGTGACTTGTACCAGGAGAACTTGACTATGACGGCATATTAGGGCATATTAAGTATGAAATTTTAAAAGACAAACCGGGGGGAAGTAATATTTCGAGAAGAAAGTTGCAAATTCACTAGATTAAAGTGGCAAATCTACAAGAAAAAAAGTCGCAGATTTAAGAGATTTAAAGTGGCGAAAGTGGGAAAAAAAGCAACTTTTTTCTCGCAGATTCACCACTTTAAATCTCATACATCTGCACATTTTTTCTTGTAGATTTGCCACTTTAATCTCGTAAACTTTTTTCTCAAAATATGACCCCCCTCCCCCAGGTCCGTATGTTTTTTTTACACATTCTGGCTGTATGTAATATCCTCCAATATTCTCTAGGGTTGAAATTTGGAATTTGCAAGTATTTCAATAAGTGCCCTATTAAGGGTTAAATAAATAATATAAAAATAATAAATAAAAATGAATGAGATACAAATAAGTCATATCAATTATGTTGTAACAAGGGCTGTAATAATAACCTAAACACCGTAACAGCGCGGTGATGAGGTCAACTGCACAAATAATTTTTTTATCTGGATTATCATGATATTATAATAACTGAAAGATAACATACAACAACAACCACAATCACTATTTCTTAAGCTACTGTTAATCTTTTTTTTTTTTTCAGAAATTTTATTGAGTAGGATAAACCCCTTGAGAGGAATCCTCTTATTTTCGAGGGGGTCCTAAAGTGCATTACAAAACAAAACACTCAACAACAGACATACAACAACAAAGACAACAGGCATCAACACAAACATAGAAGAAATGAGTACAAGAATGAACACAACCTCTCAATGGCCACAGGTTGGCCATAACAGTAGCCGAGTAAAACTGAAAGGAGTAACATAATGTTATTGCAAATTGAAATTGCAATGTTACAGGAAAAAAAAAAATGACATAACATTGTCAGAAACACGTGCAGTTTAACTCAAAATAAGAAGACAGGGAATATTTAAAACTATGAAAAGATGTCAATGATCGTATGTTTGAAGGAAGATTATTCCCGTCCGATGGCGCTTTGAACATAAATGCTTTTTTACCAATTGTTTTATTCACTGTAGGAATGAAAAAGAAGTACTGAGATGAGTGTCGTAATTGATATGTTGAGGAATATGGAATCAAAAATTGTTGTAAATAAACAGGATAATCTGTTAACCATAAGGTTTTTTTTTAGTATTTTAGTGTTTGTAAATTTTGATTGACTGACCTTCCTTCAGTTGCTGACTAATACATTTTGGTTTAATGCCTGTTGTATGTGTTACTGATTGTGTCAGCAAATTACCCAGTAGCACATGAATCATTTTCAGGTCTGTAAGTGTTTCTGCTTCTGTCCCTTACATATGTAGCAAAAGTCAGATCTCTCACTTCCTTTGAAATAATGTAAGTGTGGTGAACCTGGTCTCACAGGAATCCGTGAAATAGACACGGATTTGCTTAACTCAAAATCCGTGGAATAGCCACAGAATCACTCAAATTTCCGTGAAACTGACACTGATTTCGCTACAATGCAAGTTAATGACAGTCATATCCCGTGGCTATTCCATGGATATTTTTTCCTATTGGTTTGTGTTCCGGCGGTCAGAACAAAAAACATGGCGGACACTTCTCTCATTTTTAATGAAAAAAAAAAAAAAAAATTTGACAAATGGATTTTTATCACATTTCTAGCGAGAAATATATGTTTTATTTTCTAAATATTCCCTCAGTGAATGTACATAATCACTTTGTATGTTGGAATAGCCACGGGATATGACTGTCATTAACTTGCATTGTAGCGAAATCCGTGTCAGTTTCACGGAAATTTGAGTGATTCCGTGGCTATTCCACGGATTTTGAGTAAAGCGAATCCGTGGCTATTTTACGGATTCCTGTGAGACCATGTTGACTGTGGTCCACAGACACACCTAACCATGGTATATGTGTCATTAAGAGGTACAGACAGTGCCAAAGTGAGACACACCCAGGAACAGAGAGACGCGAGAGAGGGACCTTGGTGTTTTTGGTGAATGTGGAGAGTCAGTGATCTACGTTCACTGCAGAATCTAAATTATTTATTGGCCTTTCTCCAACTGTCAGCTGATGACTACAGACTTAACATCATCTTATTATAATTTTGTTATTGCTTTTAGGATGTGTGTTTGAATGCATATGTGCTTATTCATTTGTTTACACATCTACCACAGTCTGTGAGTCACTCATTGTTATGCTGCCTTTTTTTGCTCGTGCCTTTCATTTAGAAAACATACAAAAACGCACACGTATGCACTATTACAGTACTCTCTCTCTCTCTCTCTCTCTCTCTCTCTCTCTCTCTCTCGCTCGCTCACTCTCTTTCATCGATGTAGTCACATCCATGAGTCTTTATCTTTCACATCAGGGCCAGACTAAAAATACCAGGAGCTGCTTGAAAAGAGCACTATTCAGTCGCGAATCACTGCCCCCCTTCTTTCAGCCCTCTTAGCTTCTCCAGTTGACGTAGACACCTGAAGTTTGTTGCATCATGTAGCAGATGTGGTTGCGTGTCTTTGTGTTTCTGTGTTGACATATTGTACGGTGGCCCTGAAGTGCAAATCACAACGGCAAATCAGAAAACACAACTGTAGAACCTGATGATGTAATAAATTCCTGATAATGTCATAACCCCGATAATGTAATAAAAATCTGCACTTGAGTCTATTGAAAATGTAATAAAACCTAATGTCATAACTTCCCGATAATGTAATGAAGTGCATTTCCCAATAATGTAATACACTTTTTTTTTTTTTACCAATAATGTAATAAAGTATAACATTAATGGGAGGTTATTACATTATCTGGTTAGCCTCCATTTCACAAGTCCTGATAATCATCTGGACCTGATGATCATCTGGGCCAAGTTTAGAGAAGATTAGACAAAATTTGTGATAAGAGAGGCCTTTTAAAGGTTTTTGATCAAATCAAAGATGGCGGAAAATCCAATATGGCCGAAATTGATGCCATTGAGGATGCATTGAGCTCAGATTGGCCCAGGGGTTCCAGTGATACATACTTTGTGAAAAACAGATGAATGGGTCAAAAGTTAATAAACATTCAACTTTGACCTGTTGGTGGCGCTAGAGCTCTTGAGCTAGAGTTGCCTACACAGTATCACCACTTGAACCCAAGTAATGGGTGGTCTGCTGTTAAATTATTACAATATTGGGGAATTATTGCATTATCAGGACTGGTGAAATGAAGGCTAACTTGATAATGTAATAAACTCCCATTAATGTTATACTTTATTACATTATTGGTTTTTAAAAAAGTGTATTACATTATTGGGAAATGCACTTTATTACATTATCGGGAAGTTATTACATTATCAGATTTTATTACATTTTCAATGGACTCAAGTGCTGATTTTTATTACATTATCTGGGTTATTACATTATCGGGAATTTATTACATTATCAGGTTCTATACACAACAACAAATCAAAAAACATGCCATTGTGATTTGCACTTCAGGGCCACTGTAATATTGTTAACATAAGGTAAAAAGAAATTGAGAGAAAAATGTGGGGTTTTCACATATTTGTGTAAGATTGCAGTAAGTGACGGATGGTTCTCTGTGGGATAAAATTAGCTATTCTAAAGTGGAGGAGAAAAAGGAATGAGAAGAATTAAAGATGAGGTAAAAAGCTGTTCCTGCTCCGCTTCTAATATGCAGTTGGAGAAGAGAGACGGAAGCGAGAGATGGATGGAGTGACAGAAATATAGAAAAGTAGGGGAAGTCAGTAAGACAGACCGAGACATTATAGAGAGGGGTCGACTAATGAGAAACAATGGAGAGAAAGAAAGAGAGAGATAGAGAATCAAACTGCCTGTCTGCATATAAATCATTTAACACAAAGCAGTGGAGAGTCAAACACTCAGGGCTGGCCATACTGCAGCCGGAGAACACACACAAACTTGTTTTTGTCACTTAGAGAGACAGTGCATTGACTTACATTTATTCCCTGAGAGACTTACCCAGCCATAAGTGCTATATGCCCAACCTCAAACCTCATAACCCTAATCTTGACCAAAAACTAAAGTCTGCACCATAAGATTTCATGGTTTACCGAGTGGGAACCGAGTTTTAAGTCTCTAAATGGGAGGGCGGGTTCCCATAATGTGACTGAAAAGATTTTTAACCACTACAACGACAAATACACAGTGTGAGTTAGGGCTACACGATTATGGCCAAAATGATAATCCCGATTATTTTGATCAATATTGTAATCACGATTATTAATCACGATTATTCATCATATTAGGGAAAACATCTGTATCTGCTTAGCCTGCTGCCCCCGCGACCCGGCCTCGGATAAGCGGACGAGAATGGATGGATCTGTATTTTTATTGCACTTCTTTTAAATAAACAATAGTAACAGTTTTTAGTGTGTGCACAGAGTGTCCTGTGCTTGTTGTAAACAAACAGAGATTGTACTGTACTGCTACAGAGCTAACTGTATTAGCAATTTGCAGACTGGACACTAAGGAGTTAACATCCCCTCTGGCTCTGCAGCTGGGAGAGACTGCTACAGGAGGACTGGGCCGCTTCAACTTGTTCTTACTCTTCTTAACGAGCCACCGGCCCCAGTCGCTTTTTTGCAAAAATGAAATTTGCTAAATTTAATAAAAGTCGCTGTGTTAGCAACACTGCGCCGGCTTTTACAAATGGCGCATGTTGTTGTGGCATCCAGTACTACGTCACATCCCACTTAGCGTTCTATCCAATCAGCAACCAGGCTTTTTTCAGGGGAGAAAAACGGCCCTGCCCCCTGGTGGTTGGTGGACTACTGGTGTAGAAAGTGATTGATTAGATATGCAGGAGAGCCACATTTTAAAATGGAAATATCAAAGACGATTAGGTTAATTTAATCGTGATTAAATCGTGATTCTGATTAAAATGCGATTCAATGGGTAGCCCTAGTGTGAGTATTACAAGTGAGTTTCTGCTCACCCCCAAAAATCCAAACACACTTTTTCCCATCCCTCCCTTTTCCTCTCCTCCCTCTCTGTTTCCTCTCCCTCTTTGACTGATAGGAAGTGAAGTTTTGTCGTCTCCTCTCACGTTTCACTACCTGTACTTTTTGTCTTTCGCTCAAAGCCGATCCATCATTCTTTCTTTTTTCTCTCTCCTCTCTGCCACTGCTGCTCCACTTGCTCTCCTCCGCTGCATCTTGTCCTCCCTCTAATTGGCCTCTTCCGCCTTTCGCGGTGCTAATTTAAAGCATTTGTTTGAAGTTTCGGGGATACTTTGCAGAACGTCCTGACAGCTGCAAGTCTTGTTTTGTTTAGTTTGCTCATAAGTGAGAAGTGAGTCTGTGTGCATATGTGTATGATTACTGTGTGTGTGTGTGTGTGTGTGTGTGTCCTCTGGGCTCAATCTGCCTACCTCATACCTTTGACTGTCTGGTAATAAATGTGTGAATTGATCTGTATCCTGAGTCCCTACGGGCAGACTCAGCTCTGCACTGGGGTTTCATGAGCATGCGCACACACACAGGCACACACACACATTCACAGGCACATGCACAAGTTCACACTCGCAGAACTAGAAACAAAATTGAGCTTATAAACAAGCCTAATCTATTTAGATTGTTTTTCTTCATTTTCTGAACACTTGAACAATACATTTTACTTTTCTCATTATGCACTGTATGCATTTTTTGTCTTCTGAAACAAAAGCAAAAACATTTTTAGAATTTAGAGGGTCTGGTCATTTAAATAATAACTTTGGAAATGGAAAGTGGATATTTTTAGTTATTTTCCATAAAAGAAACAGCAACATCTTTACTAAATATATCTTCATCGTGTGATATTGCTCATCGGCAGAGCATTGTTTTACTTACTGTGTGTGTGTGGTGTGTGTGTGTGTGTGTGTGTGTGTGTTTGTGTTTGTTTACAGTAAAAAAAACGGCAGCTGTGGTTGCCAGAACTTTACCGTAATAAACACGGTGCAACTTTTTCTAATATTACGCTAAAATGATATTAGCACTGTTGATTTCACGTTTAAGATTGCCATTTTATTCCATTGTTTACCGTATGAATAAAAAGTTTTTCTATCAAAAGAAACACTGTTTTGCCATATAATTGACAAGAAAATACTTTATAATTGACGCATGAATTAAGGATTTTACCGTTAAATATTACAGTATATTTTTGTTAGAGATATGGTGTTTAGTACATTTAACAGTGAGAAAAAGTATTTTTACAAAAAATAAATGCAAAAATTACAGTGGTGACTTGTGTATATATTACAGTATATTTTTGTTACAAACACGGTGCCAGTGTATTTTACAATGGAGTCATGTATTTAAATATTATATAATTTTAAAAAAACTGTAAAAAAAAATAGTCTTTTGGCTGATATATACATTTACGGTGTTTCATTGTTACTGAAACTGAATTAACCCATTTATCATTTTACGTCTTTTACTGTCATGGTTTAGCAGTTTTTCACCGTAAAATCTACAGACATTTTTTACAGTGTGTGTGTGTGTGTGTGTGTGTTTGTGTTACTGAAATGTCTGTCTGTCCTCCCACAGCGTTCCTACATAGAAGTGGAGGAACACTGAGGTCATTCAAGATAGTCAGGAATTTACATTTCCCTCCATCTCTTTTCTTTTTGTTTCTCTGTCTCTTTCTTCCTGTGGACGAGTGAATAGATATATTATTCACAAGCTGCACAGAAAGTATTATGACCACTGACGAGCAGGAGTTCTCCAAGACAACCTTAGATCTACAAAGCACTTATATTGCATCACCTTCTATGGCTAACATGTTACCAAATTAATAAAAGTGAATGTATAGTGAGTGAAAGTGCAGTGAAGTGCTGCGGAGGAAGCGTTCACAAGCAGCAGCAGCTGAAAACGACAAGCTACACTGTTTTCAGATTGTAAATTGATCCTGGAAAATCTGATGAATGCATTGTGCTAGCTGTTTTTTGATATACTGCAGATGGGTGCCCTTGTAACATATATGGCAATTGAGAAACGGAAGCAAAATCAATATGGAAACATGCTGCTGTGTAGCCACTAGGGCATAAATCACATTAGAAATATTGGTATCAATAGCTGTTGGCTACTTTTAACACAGAATAGCTGACATTTGTGTTATAGTCCTAAGAATTTATTGTATTGGTCTTTAATGGTCAAAGGTTATTTAAGTCCTTTTTGAAAATCTGATAAAAGTAGATAAGCATATTGTATTTATTTATAGGCCTGATGGCAGTAGATATTGTGTGCATTTGCTGAATTCTGTTTATGTATGGATATTGAAGAGCAATCAGGCTCTTTTTCTTTTACTGAATGAGGTTTAAAGAATTTAAACCTGCCTAAATAGCCCTGAACAGAATCCTAAATTTAACCCATAAGAATTCAGACCCAGTTATCCTTAAAGGATGTGTTCTATAAGTGGACTACATAGAACACATTTCTGATGTTTGTTTTTTTAAATACTACCCCTAAATGTCAAAGATCTGTGATGTGACATATATACGTTACATTGGGCGTTTATGTTATTTATGTTTATGATATTTCTAATTTTAAAATAGAAATAAAACTAGACACATTTTCTGCTTACAGAAACACAAATTTGACTTTTTCTTTTGCATCTCCACAACATATATCAAAATTGTGACTTTAATTAGTTCAATAAATCTGGTCAGAACAAGTTAATTGCAATACAGGACACCCTGTTAACGGATTAGAATTGTTAAATGGGTTTAAACTTGGCCTAGTAACAAAAAATAAGCTTTTTGAACATTTTCACATTTCTGTTTCCAGTCACAGCCACATTTTGAAGAAGTCACTATATGGGAGATTCTAGAAGATTTGAAGTGTTTGTTACACGGGTGTCACCATGGGTTCTTATGGGTTTAATAAGTGTTTCATCTCTTTATTGATGGTGGCTTTCCACAATACTATTTAAAATAGGTCATCGGCCTTAGGCCAACTACAGCAGAACCAAGAACCCCCACACACTGCCTGTACAATTGCAATTAAAGGAGATTTATTGGAACCAACATTTTGTTCATCAGGTTATTATGTAACATTTATAACAGGCTGATCACTGTACAGAAACACTATTTCTAATAAATCTCCCTTTACTGCAAGGGTACAGACCAGAGGTGTCAAACTAATCTATGAAATGATCGTGTGTGGCTGCAGGTTTCCTTTCCAACCAAGCAGGAACACACCTGACCTGTTCTATTTGTCAAGCTGCAGGCAGCGCATTGATTGGTTGAGCCCCTCCTCGCCTCTCGCTCTCTCTCTCTCTCTCTCTCTCTGTTTATTGGACCATAGATGAGACAAGAATTAGCTACCTAGTGAACCCCGTCATCCCTCTGCCTCCCTACCTGCCACTAGGAGACTACGCTGGAAGGAGAGCGGGTGGGAAGCCAGTCTAAGTTATGTCTGTGAAGATTATAAGGACAATACTTTATTAACTTTAATATATTTCACTTTTATATGAATGAACAATATAGACATGATGAGGCACAATTCATTGTTTTGTGTTAAAATAATATTTTCTATATTTTTAAACATATTTGTGATTCACAAATTCATTACCGTAATTTGTTTAAAAATGTATATTTTAACAGAATATAATCAAACATAATGGTTTTTAACAATGTATAAAGAACAAAATCTGAATGAAAATTGATGAGAAAAAATGATGATAATAATGATAGAATTGTTTGAATTAAAATATGTGTATATTTTAATCAAATAAATTTTGGTGATACCAGCTACCCTTGAGCATATTTAAGTGCTTGCCAAGAAAAAAAAGTTTTTGTTTTTTTATTTAAAATGTGTTACGTTAATGAATTTTGCTCACAGCGTGTCTAAAAATGTCAGAAAATACCTTAAAATGTTAAAATAGATTATAAATCCATATTAAACAGTGACGTTAGATTGTATATGTTATAAAGGGTCAAAGAAAATATGTATTCAATGCTCTTGGTTTTTTGCTATGAGCTGTACCATGTTCATTTTGATTTGAGAATCACCCGGGTGGGAACTCATGGGATGGACCTTCAGTTAGCTGCTGTAGCAACTCACATACAGCCTGCGCAAACCCCGTAGCCTGGGGTCACAGCTGGCTGGGGGCTAGCCGCAGTGCTAGGTCTAACCAGTAAAAGAAAGCTGATCTGAATGGTTTGGGGCGGTCCGGGATCAGAGTCCTGGTGCTGGGGTCTGCACTGGCTGAGTTGATACAGCAGTCTAATGTCTCTGGAGCAAGTAATCTCTGGAGCTGTCACCCACAGTTCTCCCAACCAAGTCTTGTTGTGGCGGGGTACGTTCTGTACAAATACTAATAATAACTGTAATCTTTATCTGCAACTGTGCAGAAATACCAGGTTTAAACTGAATAAATATAGAAAAAAGGCTATGCAGCATTAAAATGTTGATTTAGAATTCAAACGTCAGTGTCGTAAATGAAGCTTTAAAGCTTCATACTATTTGGTACAGCCCTAAATCATAAAGTCAGACCTAGATCATATTTTTTTCTTTTTCATTTTTCTTTGTGTCTCTCTCTCCTTTCCCTCTGCATTTTTCTCATTCCCTTTTTCTCTTAGCTGTGCATTCTGGCTCTGTTGAATAATTCAGTTTCAGTTGCTGGCTAGTTTGGACGTGTGTGTGTGTGTGTGTGTGTGTGTGTGTGAGGGGTGCAGTGACGTGGGGCAGGGCTATTTTTGGGATAGGGATACGTGGAGAGAGAGAAATATAGAGAGAGGGGAGAGAGTCTGTGATGGATTGATTTTTTTTATGCCCGTGTTCGTTAGTCACGTGCTGCGGCTGTTACTAGACAAACCCTGCTGGAACCTGCACTCTACCTGCAGGACGTGCTGGCACACACTCACACACACACACACGCATTGATATGTACACACACTCCTTGGCAGTGAAAAGCAGGCAAAGGGCACACAGTTACACCAGCAAGTACCGTCTGGTACACGTTCATACTAACACACCTGCGCCTGAACATACAGCTCATGTAAAAAAATGAGCTGCACAGCCCACAGCAACACACACACACACACACAGACACACACATACCAGCGTCAGCATCTTGTACAAAGTGACAACTCGGCTATATGTGGGTGGTGAGGGAGAGGCAGTGGCAGGGGTGAGATAGAGACACAACATATGCCGTATGGAATAAACAGGCAGCAGAAGTGGGCGACTGTAAAGACTATACACACTGATTGATGCTAAATCAGACTGAGAGAGGCCAAGCAGGGCTAAACTGGTCTTCGGGCACTCCCATTTGTTTGGCAATGCAGACAAATATGGTGCCAAGGTGGGATAAATGTAGAATCATTACATTTTTGTAGCACTGAAGCATGGACATGTGTTTGGTTTGAGTTACATGTCAGCAGTGTGTTTTGATTCTGAACATAATGATGAATGCAAGAGCAAAAATCACAGGTTTTGGTTTTGGAAGAATATTTTCCCATGTGACGATGTTTCCCAGTAGAAGCCATTTTCTAGTGTACAGTAGGGCAACACAAGCAAAGAGATTTACTGGATGTCCTCATTAAGATAGTAGTAGGTACTTACTGTGGACTTCATATTAACCCTCTGAGTCTCCAAAAGAACCAAATCATGACTTCTTGATGACATCCAGACTAGAAAACAAAGCAGCGTGGAGCCCTATTGTAAATTTACCTCTAAAGTTCTGGCTGTAAACGCCATGAGGCCAGTTTCAGTTTGATGATGATATACCAAGTAAAACTGGAGACAAGCTCAAATATATTTTGTAAAAAATGATAGAACTGGATGGAACCCTCTTATATGTTATATTTGCAACCTTTGTTCACATTTGCAACATTTAAAATTCTTTATTGAGCAGGATAGTGTTTTTTATGTTGGACTAAAGGACTACAAAAGACTCAAAATGACCAAAAAAGACACAAACTGACCAAAAAAATACACGAAAAGACACAATGACCTAAAAAATGACACAAAATAACTAAAAAAGACACAGCAAAAGACACAAAATGACCAAAAAAGACACAAAAAGACACACAATGACCAAAAAAAGACACAAAATAACTAAAAAAGACACAACAAAAGACACAAAATGACCAAAAAAAAGACACAAAATGACTAAAAAAAAGACACAACAAAAGACACAAAATGACCAAAAAAAAGACACAAAATGACTAAAAAAAGACACAACAAAAGACACAAAATGACTTACAAAGACACAAAATTACAAAATTGTTCCACTAAACACACAAGACACAAATAAAATAGAGTCCCACCAGAATAAAAACCAGAGTTGATGACAGGATCACACACAATCACAAGATCACATTTATGTTGGTTTTTCTTTGTTTCTTTTTGGTTGAAAATGTTGATCCAGTAAGTCAGAATAAAAAATCAATTATTATTAGGTCATATAGGTGAGGTTGTGCTGAAAAAGATATACCAACATGGCATTTAAACATTTTAAGCGGTGTATACAGGCAGGATGAAAAGGATTAAAAAATGGACTAAATAGCCCAAAACTCCATAGAGTTAAGTACTGTGGATTAAGAGAAAGATTCCTTGCAAAAGCTTGGAAAGGCAATAACTTATTCATATTTCATATGAACATGTTTCTAAATGTGAAAATGCGTGGCAATGTTCGAGATATAGAGAGAAACGTTAACTGGCATTCATAGTATTCTATTTAAAATGTGTGATGCAGGAATGAAAATGAGCTGCTTCAACCACGTCTCATCTTTTATGGCCGCTGATTATCAAAATAATTAGATAGGTCTCAACCACAGTGCTTAATCCCATTCATTTTATCGAATCAGTGCTTCTGAGGGAAAAGTGACAAGAAAATGAAGTAATCATTTGAGCTGTTCTGCCAGTGCTCTGCTGCATAATGTAACAGGACAGAGAGAGAGGAAGGGAGGAGGGATTTAAAGAAACTGACAGAGAAAAGGAAAGGCTTCTGAGTTCAACTTCGTCCTATTTTCTTCTTCTTTTTTGTCTTCTTATGATAATTAAATAATATAATAATTAATGCCGTTTTGAGATGATCGGTATTTGCCAATGCCTGCCATCACAGGGCCGATTATTTATTTATTTATTTATTACAGTATTTCACTGAGCAAGCACCAGGGAAGGTCAAGGTGTCCAGATCTACTTCAGCAAATCAATTATTATTTTTATTAGATTAAAAGAAAAAAAAACATGATATCAACATTAGATATTGGCAATAAGCCTTTCTGCTCGTAAAATACCGTTATTGGCCATAAAAACCTGTATTGGTCGAAGACTACGTAAAACATTTACATGAAACACAAGATAGGTATATTCAAAAATTAACATTTTGTGACAAGATTTTTCAATGTGCTATACCTAAAACTTCCTAGTTTATGTACCTTACATTTTTTTTTTTTTATTGTGCAATAATACAATACAGTGACATAGACAGACAGGGAGTGAATATTAAACAACGACAATAATGGTACCCTTGTGTGTGTGTGTGTGTGTGTGTGTGTGTGTGTGTGTGTGTGTGTGTGTGTGTCTGTGCGTGCATGCATGTGTGCGTGCGTGCGTGTTTCAGTTATAGATCTAGTAGTTAAGTATAAATATATGATAATAAATATTATGTATCATTATTAGGCAGAGAAAGCGATACTACTCAAATGTAAATAGAATAAATAAATAAATAAAATATATATACATATACAATAAAACATAAATATATATATATATATATATTATCACTATATATATAATATTATATATATGTATATATATATGTATATATATAAAGATTATGTACTTCATAACACACACAAATAGAGACAGATATAGAAAGATAGAAATAGATTTAGAAGTGTTAGATAATTGATCTTGTTTTAAGAGTTAATTTCTTATTTTAAGTGTTCAACATGCTTATTTCTAGATTTAATAATCTTAATTTAAGAAATCTTGTCAAGTGAAATTATCTGTCCATGCAGCAAGATCATTTCCCTCAGATTTAGTGCTTTTATCTTGTTTTAGACACACCATTTTTGCAGTGTATACGCAAGGTGAGTGTTTTTGTGGCTTTATTATTGACTCTTGTCACTGTGAAATAACTTTACAGAATATCGATTCATCATAATGGCATTTACACTTTTACTGAGACATTTTATTTCTCGACATACCTTTCAAGTGTGTTACAGTAAACAAATAACAAGTGTGGTTTATCAGAAATAAAGTGAGGAGATGGCGAGTGTCGGAGTGAGAAAGGCCCATACTATCACGCTTGGTTTTATTAATAGAGAGGCTGGCACCTTCCCAAAGGGTAGCAGCTGGTCTGGACTCTATTGGCAGACAAGTGGAGTGTAAGGAAGTGAAGTCTAATGTTGGTGTATGTGTGTACAATGCATGAAGGAAAATGCGTGCTTGAATGCCAATATGGCACATGCATGGATGGGGTGGAGACACACAGGGCTGTGGAGGCTTCTGAGGAGTGGACATTTTCACAAGAGTCCTCTTCTGGGGTGCGTGTGTGTGTGTGTGTGTGTGTGTGTGTGTGTGTGTGTGTGTGTGTGTGTGTGTGTGCGTGTGTATGTGTGTGTGTGTGTGTGTGTGTGTGATAGGGCTGCTCTATTATAGCAAAAATCATTCGTCCAGATAAAAATGTCATGGTTTCCCCACACTTATTTACAATAAATATTTAATAAACTTTATAAAAAATAAATATACATTTGTTTAAAAATGTATAATTTAACAGAATATAATCAAATATAATGTTTTTTAACAATGCATAAAGAACAAAATCTGAATGCAAATTGTTGAGAAAAAATGGTAAAATGTTACAGTAATGATTGAATCGTTTGCATCAAAATATGTATATATTTTTATAAAATTAATAAAACATTTGGGTGATACAAGCTACTCTTGAGCAAGAAAAAAAAACACAAAAAAAACCTTTTGTTGTTTTTTTATTGCTATTTAAAAATTTGGTACGGTAATAAATTTTGCTCACAGTGTCTCTAAAAATGTCAAAAAATACATTTCATTTTTTAAAAATAGATTATAAATTCATATTAAACAGTGACTTTAGATTGTATATGTTATAAAGGGTCAAACAAAATATGTATTCAATGCTCTTGGATTTGCTATGAGCTGTAACATGTTAATGGGAATCACCCATTGTGATAATTCTGGTCAGTATTGATATCATAATGATTTAACATGATTGCTAGTCGACTTTGGAAATGTGATGCATTATTTTCTTTTCTTTTAATAATGAATTTTCTTGAACTTTCGTTTTGAAAAAGAAAATATATATAGATATATACATTTACATAAATAATGTAAGATTAAACATTTTTTAATTACATTTAAAAACAAGGTCAAACATTTAGATAAAACATTTTTTGGTAACACTTAACAATAACCATAATTTATAAATGGTAAACAGATGGGTTTTTTTTAATGTTTGATCATCATTTATAAACCGTATATAGGCCATTTGGAATGGTAAATACATAATTTATTAATGTTTAACTAGCTACATCATTTATAAATGACAAATAGATGGTATATTAATGTAAGTTTATAGTTACTTTACCATTAATAAACAATTAAATTATAATTAATAGTTTAGTTGCACTCATTTTAACATTTTTAACACCATATTAAGAATGTTAATGATTTTGAAATGATTCATAAACATTTAAGAAATTGGTTAACACATTTTAAGATTAAATATGTATAGCACTTTGTAAATGGTTAATAATTGGTCTATAAACCATCTATAAACATCACTTAGTTGGTTATTGTAAAGTGTTACCCATTTTTTAAACATATTCCAGTAGGTAACTCAGTGAACATGGGCGAAAGCGCATCGCTGTAAAAGAAGGGGTGCGCTGGATTTATAACACAAGAGAATCCTCTTGAATGCTTGGGGCATGATAATCATTCTATCTTCACTATCTCGTCTTTATAATTGCTTATATAGAATTGCAGAGCCCTAGAATGTGTGTGTATGTGAGTGTATGTTTTCATCCGAGCCCGACCGACATGGGTTACGTACTTAGAAGGTCAATCTTGGTGTCAAAATATTCATTTTCTGGGTCAAAAAATCATTTAAAGCTATTGAGAATATCACTAGATGATTATTTGATCAAATAGATATGTTCATTTTTGCTCAGACTGGGAGGCAACTTCTTTCAAGTGCTGCAGCAGGGAATCCTGAGCTGAAATTGTTGGAAATCTGTGTTCACGGGAGAGTAAAGATTAGCTTCAATGTACACTGCCCAAACAAATCAAGGTAAAGCTTTCATCTCATGTCAGATCTTGTATATACATTTTTCCTAACAGAAAATGTATATTTTGACACCAAGATTGACCTTTTATGTGGCTCGGAAGATTTACTGGTTCTCATAGACTTCATATGGCTGCCATCTCCGATCCACAATCTTGATGAAAGGGCTCCTACCAAAAAATTGAAACCTATAGTGATAGAGAGCATGTGGAAAAAATGTGGTGCTTTTGTCCGGCGTGTCCCCATTCTTCTTAAATCTGGTCCTAAGCCGCCTGACTAGTATCAGAGGTTAATATCGGTCAATAATATCTATCAACCGATATATCTGTCGGGCTCTGGTCTTCATACGTGTGTACTTCCTGGCATCCTGCGTCAGATTTAAGGAAGTCCAATTGAGAGATGTGTGAGATATAAAAAAATGCACATATGCTCATGTAGTGGTGTGGAAAGGTGTGAAGTGTGTCACTGTATGGAAGCATGGGAGGGCTGCCATGATTTTATACAGAGCCGCCATGTGTCAGTGGCACACATACATACTGTATGTGACAGTATGATGTATAGTCTCCCACCCACTCTTTCCTTTCATTCCCCCTCCCTCTATATGTGTGTGTGTGTGTGTGTGTGTGTGTGTGTGTGTGTGTGTGTGTGTGTGTGTGTGTGTGTGTGTGCGTGTGTGTGTGTGTGTGTGTGTGTGTGTGTGTGTGTGTGTGTGTGTTCTGCCACTAACCTACTTTCAACAAAGCATGCACACTGCTCAGAAGAAGAAAATACCGCAATACTCTCACACCCCTCTGTCATGCTCTCACTTTATCCCTCATTCAGCACTCCTATGCTCTTCGTCTCTGCCCTTCCCTCTTCCTCACTGTTGTTTTCCTCCCTCTGCTTGCTGCGTCCTCCCTCTTTCTCTTGCTTTTATTCCTCACCACTCGCTCTTTTCAATCACGTCTGTGCCCACAGGACAGTTTATTTCTATCTCTATTTCTCTCTATCCTACTCTCCTCTCTCTTTCATTTAGCCCTCCATATATTTCCCTCCTATCCAACCTTTTTTTTTTTATTATTATTTCTTCATCCCCTCTCATACTGTGTCTCTTGCTGTCAGTGTCCTCGTGTGTTTGCTGATGCAGCATCTCATTGGATATTGAATGGAGATGGCATGATAGAGATAGGCGTGATTGATGGGCAGGCTCAATGAGAGACAGGTGGACTGAGGAGAGATGGGAAGGAGAGAGTGGCAGAGGCAGAAACAGAAGAGCAGAGAATGTAAGAGGAGATGGGGATATAAAGGCAGAGAGGTACTGTATGGGAGAAAGAGATGAGGCTTAACATGGCAGGTAGAGAGAAAAATGCATCAGTGAGGAACAGACAGGGGCTTTACTGAGGAGCAGAGGAGGTAGAAGACTGCATGGAGCAGTGACGGACAAGGTGAAGAAAAGGCCAGCACAAGGGTACGTATATTAGGGCTGCACAATTAAACACATTTTAATCGTGATCATGATTTTGGCTGCCACAATTAAATTAACGTGAGCATCGGCGATATTTCCATTTTAAATTGCGGCTCTCCTGCATATCTAATTAATTACTTTCTACACCAGTAGTCCACCAACCACCAGGGGGCGGGGCTGTTTTTCTCCCCTGAAAAAAGCCTGGTTACTGATTAGATAGAACGCTAAGCAGGATGTGACGTAGTACTGGACGCCACAACAACACGCGCCATTTGTAAAAGCCAACTTAGCAACTTTGTTGCTATGTTTAGCGACTTTTCAGACCCCCTTAGTGACTATTTTTCAAAAAAGCGACTGGAGACAAATCCACCGACTTTTCCTGGTGTTATTGGAGACTTTTGGAGACTCGTTCTTACTCACCGGCCCCCGTGTTAAGAAGAGTAAGAATGAGTCGAAGCAGCACAGTCCTCCTGCAGCAGTCTCTCCCAGCTGCAGAGCCGGAAGGGATGTTAACCCCTTAGCGTCCAGTCTGCAAATTGCTAATACACTGTAAGACCCAATGTTTATTATAACTAATTTTTCCTTTTCAATACAACAAAGATTTGTGCAAATAGTCACTTTAACTTAAAATATTGAGTCAAATAGCGAGATTCATTTGAGTTAACTCTGTTGTCTTTGTTGTCTTGACATAAAATTATTTTGCAGCATGGACACTCAAATATTTAAGTTGAAACAACAAGTTGAGTTTTACAGTGTAGGCTAACAGTTAGCTCTGTAGCAGTACAGTGTGTATGTGCTGCTGCTGCAGGAGGTGTTCACTTAGCGATCTCTGTTTGTTTACAACAAGCACCAGACACTCTGTGCACACACTAAAAACTGTTCCTATTTTTCATTCACCTTTATTTAACCAGGCAGGTCATTAAGAACAAATTCTTATTTACAATGGCGGCCTTGTTTGTTTAAAAGTAATGCAGTAAAAATACAGATGCGTTCTCTAAAATGATGAATAATCGTGATTAATAATTGTGATTATAATATCGATCAAAATAATCATGATTATCATTTTGGCCATAATCGTGCAGCCCTAACGTATAAGCGCAAGCGTCATTTGGCTCCAGTGGTGTACTTTAAGGGCCTCACTTCCCTTTTAGTTGGCGAGACATCTCCGTCTACGACCTACTACTGTCCCCATTACAGTGTACACTCACACAGACGCACACCTAGACAGATAATAAAAAGCAAGCATATGCAGAAAAACGGGCAGAGCGAGAAACACAGGGGAGGCAACGGGGAGAAAGAGAGCGAGGACAAAGAAAACATTACACTGTAAAAAATGTCTGTAGATTTTACGGTGAAAAAATGCTAAACCATGACAGTAAAAGACCGTAAAATGATAAATGTGTTAATTCAGTTTCAGTAACAATGAAACACCGTAATATATATCAGCCAAAATAGTGTTTTTTTTACATTTTTTTTTAATACATTACTCCACTGTAAAATACTCTGGCACTGTGTTTGTAACAAAAATATACTGTAATATAAATAAAGCTCTGGCAAACAGCAGCCATTTTTTTACCGTAAAAACAACAGTTTGTTTTTTACAGTGTAGAAAGATGAAGGGTGGGAGAGCAACATATTCTCTTCTCTGTCTTTATCTCTTTCTCTCTCACCGCTGATTCTTCCCTTGCTTTTAATTCTGTCATGTTGCTATATATAGCCATTGTGGAAGAAGGAAGAGGAGATTCATTATTGAATGGTTTATGGCAGAGTGTTCATTTTCTTAATTTTGTGTGCGTGTGTGTGCAGAGGTGTGTGAATATTTCACACACACATATAGAGCGCTGCAGTGATGACATATTTTTTATAGGCCAACCCCAAAGTTAGTATCACCCTTGTTCCCTCAACAAAAAATTAATTTCCATTAGATTTTTGGTTCATGCAGGAAATAAGCTGTGTGGCAAATAAAAGATTATGATTTCTGGAAGATAACCAATAATTTGTTCAAAAAACCCATCGACTTTGAATTGAGGGGACCGGGAGAGCAAAAATGCTAACTCATTTCCACGTTTTAGGACTCATTCCTGCAGCACTCTATAGACACACAGGCACACACACACACACACACACACGCTGCCATAAATATACAGGGAGCAAATCATGTGGCACCTTGGAACGTAATGCAGGGACAAAATGTGATGAAAACGATCATTATACACACACACACACACACACACACACACTCACACACATTGAACAGTAATCCCTCGTGAGGGGAAATTGTAATACACAACATACACACACATTTGTCCCTTTGTCCCTGTGTTTCTATATCAGTCTCTCTCCTTCTTTCTCCCCGTCTCTTTGCTCCTCTCTTTTGCTCCTCTCTTTTGCTCTCTCCTTCTCTCTCTCTCTCTCTCTCTCTCTCTCTCTCTCCCTTTTTCAGTCAACTACACCCTCCCCTCTGACAACCCGACACATACACGTGCATATACATATATACATGTACACACAGTCACATTTATACACACATATTGCTGAGGGGCAGGGAGGCTAATTGAGTGGTGCCCTGGGTGTTCGAGTAATGTGTGCATGTGAGTAAAGAGCGGTCAAACAGACAGTTACACACACACACACACACACACATATATATTGTGGGTTTGGAACAGGCTAGAGACGTTTTTCAGTTCCCCTTGATCATGACGGGAGGAAACAGACATACACATGCACACACACATACACACACACATACACACACACACACACACACACACACACACACACACACACACAAGACATGTTTCACACATGCACACATATGATGTATGTTTCCATAAATAGTCTCTGCTTCCTTTCTGCCTCTTTGCCGTTCAATTTTTCCCCTCCTCCCCACTATCATGGGAATGGCTGCTCCCAAAGGAAGCATGCAAGTAGGAAAAAGGTGAAGAAGAGGAGAAAGAATAGAATAGAATAGAATAGAATAGAATAGAATAGAATGAAATACAATAGGATAATAAGAAAAAGTCCAGTCATAATGTATATTCCCACTTTATATGCTGTAGATGTCTATGATACGGCACCAAATAATAATGTTAAATATGCAAGTCAAACTCCTCTTTTTTTGTTTCCATGTTCTTGTATTTCTTTCCTTTCCTCCACTTTTCTTCCTCTGTACTTTCCTTCCTCTCCCTCTCTCTCTTGCTTACTCATTTATCTCCTTCACACATTTGCTTTCACTTTCTCTCTCTTGGTCACTCTCTCTCCACTCGTTCTCCTTTAAATGTAACTATTCATCTTGTGACCTTAACGAGACAAGGGGATTGATTTAAGAAGACAACACTGTGTGTGTGTGTGTGTGTGTGTGTGTGTGTGTGTGTGTGTGTGTGTGTGTTAGAGAGAGAGACAGAGATTGTGACAAACACAATTAGATGTACAATAACACACTCCCTCTTTCATTTGACTTGCCTCTCTCTCCTTCTCTGAACTCGCCCTCAGACGTTATGTACATAGAGCCAAACGGTGATGTCACAATAAATCTCACTCAGTGTCCAGGCATGCTGTTACACACCAACACTTTAATATAGCCTGTGTCTGCTTGTGTGTTAGTGTTTGTTTGTTTTGTTTGTCTGTGTGGGTGGTGTGTTACCAGAACATACACTTAGCATATTTAACTGACTCATAATGATGGCTGGTGTGTGTGTCTGTGTAAACAGGCTGCAGTAGCAGTGAGAGGCCACATATTGTTCCATTTGAGCAATAGGCCGGCTGTCTTTGTGACTCGCTCATGCATTAAAATTGCATAATTTCACGTGAAATTTTACCTTTAACCTGAGAGTGGTGATTTTATGTTAATTATAAGATACTTTTGTCACTTAACACTCTGGAGTCCATGAAACCACCCGCATATTACTTCTTCATGACGTGAAGACATAAAAATGAAGCAACATTGAGCCTTGACATCAGCTTCCCTCTAAAGTTCTGGCTTGAAACTCCATGCCAGATTTTTTTTAATGATATTCAGCTGATATTATGTCAAATATATTTAGTATAAGAATGTAGAACTAGATATTATCCTCATTGACCTGTTATATGTAATATTTGTAACCTGTGTTCAGATTTGCAACATTTAAAATTATGTGTGTGAAACATATTTTTCAAGATCAGATTTTATGTTTTCCTTTGTTTCTTTTGGGTTCAAAATTTGTATCAAGTAAGTCAAAGTTAAAAACTAATTATCAGGACATATAGGTGAGGTAACGCTGAAAAAACTGATACCAACATGGCATGGTGAAGATTTTTTAACAGATTTTTAACTGACATAATAGCCCAAGATTTCAGAGGGCTAATGTAGAGTGTTAGAGCCTTACTTGTCTTATATATTAGTAAATGAAAGTCAAGAACAGTCCTCAGTGTGGGGGTTGTTTTTTTAAATTAGATATTAATGTGGATATATTTTCAACAATTTGGGGCTTTTTGTGTCCTGCCACCATGGCAGATTTAAGTTGCATCTACTTCCTGTTTTCCATGGCCACATTTTTGTAAATGCAGCAACTAAAGAATAGATGATAGAAACTCTCCATGGAGTAAATATGCTGATTAGATTTTTGTGGTACTTTGCTGCACACATTTGCATATCAATTAGGTAATTGTTTCTTTTTTTTTGCACTATACCTTGATTGTTTGCTTTATTCTTCCTGTAAGTTGCTTTGGATAAAAGCGTCTGCTAAATTACTAAATGTAAATGTAAATGTTTTTTTAAACTAAAGAAAGTCCTTGTAAGGTTTACAAAACTGCTATTGAAGCAGACCAAGTGTTTATTTTTTACAGTACAAGACAAAAAAAAATAGTTGTGTATGCAACTTAAAGTTTTGGGCCATCTGGCTAATTTGCACGCTCACAGAAGTACAGACATACTAATTTAAGAGACAATAATCAAACAAGCCGTTATCTCTCAAAAGATCATAATCCATTTATTTATGCTACATAGTAGTAAATAATCTATATAGCAGCTCTTCCTTTTCAAGCATAGATAGATGCCTTTTGAAATGTACTGAATGTGAGATTGTTGACAATAGTGACTCATGGGCATGATAAATTAAAGCCCTGATTGCCAGCAGGCAGTTTTCAAGCAAGCAATATTAATGCAAATGCAAACACATGTTTGAAGACAGGTACAGTGACCTAATAATATTTACTTATGACTAATATATTGTAAAGCAGATGCACATTATGCCATAACTATGCTCAAAACTGTATTTTTTAAATGGGATAGAAACTTTTTGGATGTATGTCTCAGTGTGTCTGAAGTGTTTGTTCCTTGACTGACCTTCCTTACTCCATTTGAGTGGATGATTCTCGCCACCATCATTGCCAACTGCATCGTCTTGGCTCTGGAACAACATTTGCCTGATGGGGACAAGACGCCACTCTCTGAGCGCCTGGTAAGTCAAACAAGCATGATACAGTATGTCAGCCATGATTAAATCCAGGTAACACAGGTTTGTGTTGGTTTTATTTTAGTGGAGATGCATGCAGCTACTGAGTAAAAAGGAAATAGTCAAATGTTATGTTCAATTCAAAACATTTATGAAGTTAGAAAAGACTAATTCTTCTACATAACTACACTGAAGTTGACATATTTATGAAAATGCTTCTTCTGAACACAAACTCATCCAGCGCTTTCTGTTTTTTCCATCCCTCTTGCTTTCCTGTGTCTCTCCTCAGGATGATACAGAGCCGTACTTCATAGGGATCTTCTGTTTTGAGTCTGGAATAAAGATTCTGGCGCTTGGTTTCGCCTTCCACAAGAACTCCTACCTGAGAAATGGATGGAACGTCATGGACTTTGTGGTGGTGCTCACAGGGTGAGTGGCAAGCAAATAGACACGAGCCGAGCACAAACACACACAACTTTTCAGACCCCCTTAGCGACTTTTTTCAAGAAAGCGACTGGAGACAAATCCAGCAGCTCGTTAGCGGCTCGTTAAGAAGGGTAAGAAGGAGTGGGCTTGTTAAGAAGAGCCGCCGTTAGCGGCAGTTAGCGATGGTTAGCTACAGTTAGCTCTGTAGCAATACAGTTTGTATGTGCTGCTGCTACAGGAGGTGTTCACTTAGCGATCTCTGTTTGTTTACAACAAGCACCAGACACTCTGTGCACAGTTAGCCATGTCGTTAATTCACAATCACTTTGTTTATGATCAGGGAGACTCTGTGCATAATTAGCCATGCTGCTTTCAGCTGCTGACGTTGTGCACAGTTAGACATGGTGAAAACCATATGTCACCTCCAGAGTCTCTAAATTCCTTTGGGGGCTAACTTGTAGTGGAGACACGCAGAGTGAGCGGACTTTTCAGAGGGTGTGGCCTGAGACTTTCCCGGTGGACACTTTCCCCCCCTAGTGGAAACACGGATTATGCCAGAGCTTATATTAGAAGAACTGTAAGGCCAAATAATATGTATGAGGCTTCATTAGAAAGGCAACATCTTTTGGTTTCTGCAGTTGTGCTTGTTTTGCATGGAGCTTAATAGGAACGGAAACATCAGTTAAAATAAACAAGGTCCAACCCTACCGGTGGTGGAATGTAACTAAGTACTTTTACTCAAGTACTGTGCTTAGGTAAAAATTTGAGTTGTATATAACTTCATACTTCTTCTCCACTGCATTTTAGCGGCAAATGGTGTACTTTTTACTCCACTACATTAAACAGCCAGCTGTAGTTACTTTTCAGGTCAAGATTTAAAATGAAAAAATATGCTAAATTTAAAATGATGGCACATGTTTATAGATTAAACCGCATGCAATTATATTAAGTAGTTAATATGAGCCCTACCTTGACAACATTAAAATGCTGCTTACATAAATTAATCAAAAATAATAATACAATAATATATTTGGAATACATACGTAACAATCTGAGTGGGTCCATTCTGCATAACGAGTACTTTTACTTGTGATATTTTAAGTACATTTTGATGCTGATACTTTTGTACTTTTACTTCAGTAAGTTTTGAATTCAGGACTTTTACTGTAGTGGAGTCATGCTGCAGTGTGGTATTAGTACTTTTACTGAAGTAAGGGGTCTGATTACGTTTTCCATCACTGAACCCTTACTCTACCTGCTGGCGGGCAGGTGGGTTTTAAGAGATTTTCATTACAACCAAATGTCACAACTTTTTTGGAATCAGGGTTGTACATGCTGAGTATGTACCTGCGTGAACACTCAAGACACACACACACACACACACACACACACACACACACACACACACACACACACAAGGTCATAATAGCTTTTCTAATTTCTTATTCAACTAAGACTGAAAATGAAGCAGTTTGTCATGTGTCTTCAGTGTGTGTTTGTACATGTACTTGTATGTGTGTGTCTTCTCCTTGCTCCTTTGCCCTAATGAATGGCCCCATTCTGGGCAAAGCAGCAGTCAGATCACAGAGCAGAGCTGCAGGCAGCCAGCAGCCTGGGTAGTGAACAAATGTCACCACAATATACACAGAGACAGAGGGGGTAGGGCGGCACAGAGGGAAGCGGTGCTGAATAGAAGGTTTGAAGAGAGGATGTAGAAAAACCTCACAGGTGCAGGAGCTAAATAAAGACAGAGAAGCAATGGGAATGAATGGAAAGAGACAAATTAAGAGTGCAGGAAGTGAAGGGCATCAAGCAAGGGAGGCAACAGACCACCTCACCTCACCTCCAAAAAAAAGCAAGGGTTTGCAGTGCAATAACACCAACATCAAATAGGACTCCAATCGAAAGTTAAACACCTTTAACAGCAAAACTGGGACCATGCAATAAACACTGAAATGTGTTTAGCTTCCTTTGTAAAGAGAGGAAAGGGCTAAACAGTTTTTCAGTGAGTAAAGTTATATATAGGACCACCATAATATTTAATACGAACACTCAATGACAAGGTGAAAGCAAGGGTAATGGGAAGAAACGGGATGCAGCCAGAGTAATATGATAGAAAGGTGGCAATGAGGGTGAGTTAAGACAAATGATAGGATAAGAATGATGGAGTTGCAAATTAGGGCTGCACAATTAATCGAATTTTAATAAAAATTTTAAATTTTAATCGATTTTGGCCACCCCGATTAAAATAACCTGATCGTCGGCCATATTTCCATTTTAAAATGTGGCTCTCCTGCATATCTAATCAAACACTTTCTACACCAGTAGTCCACCAACCACCAGGGGGCGAACGCATAGTTAAGGTTTCATGTAGTTGCCTAAATAAATAACGAGCCAGTGCTAAGCAGGATGTGACGTAGTACTGGATGCCACAACAACACGCGTCATTTGTAAAAGCCGGCAAAGCAGTGTTTCCAACTTAGCAACTTTGTTGCTATATTAAGTGACTTTTCAGACCCCTTTAGCGACTGTTTTTCAAGAAAGCGACTGCCAACAAATCCAGCGACTTTTTCTGGTGTTATTGGAGACTTTTGGAGGCTCGTTAAGAAGAGTAAGAACAAGACGAAGCAGCACAGTCCTCCTGCAGCAGTCTCTCCCAGCTGCAGAGCCGGAAGGGATGTTAACCCCTTATCGTCCAGTCGGCAAATTGCTAATAGGCTAACAGTTCCTATTGTTTGTTTAAAAGTAGTGCAATAAAAATACAGATGTTTTCCCTAACATGATGAATAATCGTGATTAATAGTGATTATCATTTTGGCCATAATCGTGCAGCCCTAATGCAAATGCTTATTAGATCAGAAAAGGACAGGAGTAAACAGATAATCAGTAGGATTGACAGAAATGTTGCAATGATGTCTCAGCCAGATACTTCTATTTTCCCAATTAACCCATCCATCCATCCATCCATCCATCCATATGACACATAACATCCCTTCTTTTAACATACTATCTTCCTTATGTAAGTATTGCAGGCTGTGTGACGATATGCTTAAAACTGTCACATGCTGGTGCATGGGTGCAGTTTTTGTTAAATGATTAATGCAATTTACATGGCTGCGGTTGCATAAGTGATCAGTCAGTGAAAAGAGGAAGATCTGTATTAAATGCCTATGAATATATTATTGTTAGTGTAAGAATGCTTTCAGTTAACAAAACCACAAAAGGAATGGGTTAAGAATTGTTTTTTGATGCCAGTTTCTGATTTTAACTGCATGGTTTTCTTTTCTTTCTTTTTTTTTTTTTTTTTTTTTTACAATTAATGTAGTTAAACAGTGTTACTACAGGCTAGTGCTATGTCTAATGAAATGGTTGTGTGGGAGTGTTGGCACACATTATAATGTTGAGGTCATTGCATG
The DNA here is from genome assembly GCF_030273125.1 of Centropristis striata. Classification (NCBI taxonomy): domain Eukaryota; kingdom Metazoa; phylum Chordata; class Actinopteri; order Perciformes; family Serranidae; genus Centropristis; species Centropristis striata. The sequence goes on along the minus strand of NC_081529.1, from coordinate 12,508,809 downwards.
TTTGTGTGCATGCATGTGGTAATTTGGAGAGCTTAATGGGTTATGTAAACCTTGTGCATTTTGCTGACAAAGCACCAGGATAACTGGTGATTACCCCCCTCTACTCTCTCTCTCTCTCTCTCTCTCTCTCTCTCTCTCTCTCTCTCTCTCTCTCTCTCTCACACACACACACACACACACACACACTCACGGACTCACAGACACACAAACACACACACACACACACACACACACACACACAGTGAGTGAGTGAGCATTCAGTCTGGCAGTATGTCCTTATGCTTTAATAAGAGCAATCAGGAAGCCAAGCTCATCTCAGCGTGGCACAACAGAGTGACTGTAAAAGAGAAGAGGAGTGAGAAGATGAGTGTCAGAGAGACAGCAGGAAGTAGCAAGATGTAGAGAGGAGGAAGGAGAACAGAAGGAAGGAAGACAGCCCCCCCAAACCCCACCCCTCCGTGTTTTATAATAAAAAATCTTATATTTTGACAGTGAAAGTCACAGGCATGACACAGCAGTTAAGTAATCAGAGTTTGAAGAGTTAATTTCTATTTTAAGCATTCAACATGCTTATTTCTAGATTTAACAATCTTAATTTAAGAAATCTTGTCAAGTGAAATTCTCTGTCTATGCAGCAGTGTTTTTATCTTGTTTTTAGACACACCTTTTTTGCAGTTAATGTCCAGATGAGAGGAAAGTCTATATCTGCAATAATAACCCATCATCTCAGAATTATAACTTCCTGATTTAGGTTTTCAGACGTGGGCATCGTTGTGTGGGTTGAAAGTATTTGGACTCTTTCTTGAGGCTGCATGCCAATATTTTCACAGTGTCCTTGCTATACACTACAATCAGCATCAGCATCAATAGATCTGTTGGATCTGCTGGCCTCAGGGTGATCACGGCTCCACCAGACTGATTCCTGCATTCAACATAAAATGGATAGTGTTATCAATATGATTGCACCAAAAATGGTTTGTCAGAATGTCTGGTGCAAGGAATGTGGCTAAAATGTGATGTATTGTGGATGTATGGTACAAGAAGCGACAATTCAGTCTGGGCACACCATGAAAAGTCAATGGGAGTAGGAATGACACTATGGCCTAGTCCAAAAGTACACAGTTTTTTTTCCCCCTCCTTTGTTTTAAAAAAAATCCACTCAAGTGCTGTCAAATGTATGCCAAACCAACAGGCGACGATAAAACCCTAAACCTAAAGCTATGTTTTCAAAAGAAGATGATGACCCATTAAAAGCCTGAAAAAAAAAGCTATTGCAGGAAGGCTAACTGCATGGCTACAATGGCGTATTTATCACTCCATAGAGAATTCTGATGCCTCTGTGCCTTAATATAGTAATCAACTATACATTTGTTTGTAAAAAATAAATCATGTTAGCAAGATTAGAACCAACACTAGTTTTGCCATGTCTGCAATTGCACGAAAGGAGACAACAGTGAAACAGTGCCCAGTGAAAATTAAGTTACTGAACATCTTCACCCTAAAATTAGTTTTTACAAGAGCTCCGTTTTCAGCGTTGATGAAAAGCCAAAACCTATAGAAAGAGGTACATGTTAAAAATACCTGCAAACATGTGGACTAGTGGCCAATGTCTGAATTGGTTAACGTATAGCCTGGCTAACACCAGACTAATCACAAATGAGAAATAGTCTGGAGACCAAATGTCTGTACAATACCGCAATGACCCGGGTCTCGCTTAACCCCATTAGCTTAGCCACTAACGGGGCTAGTTGGTAGATTAGGCTTTTGCCAAATCCTGTTTCTCAGCAAGGCTAAAACATCCTTTTTGGTGGTGATAAAGGAGTGTAAAGCCAAACGTTGTTCTTCTTTAAAAAAAAACTTTGGCCCTAAACTATCTAGAACAATGTCTACAGCTAGATCCAAAGAGAGCTTGGCGTCCGCCGCAGCCATGTTGGATCTGTAAGAAAACTACAAGTTAATTTTTTTTTACAATTTAAGAAGTTCACATTGACAGCTGTGTTGTTACTATATTTCAATAAAGCAGGAAGCTGCAGCAAGATGTACAGACAGACAGAGAATATGTACTGTACATTCTCATAATATTATGTACACTGACTGAAGTCAGTACATTTTACACTCACACATCACACTCATTCTTTGTTTTGCTCTCTATGAATGGGGGTTGTGTTTTTTTTAGCAGTGCGGCTCTTTGAAGATGAAAGGCTACTTGGCCTTTCTACCCACCCCTGGATAAAACCTTTGATAGCACAGTGACCAATGCACACACACACACACACACACACACACACACACACACACACACACACACACACACATTTCCACTTCAAACATTCCTTTCCATTTCCTACTCAATCCTTGTGCAGTTGCTTCCGCGACACATACAGAGACAAACACAAATGGCACTTAACATGTCTGAATAAATTAGCTATCCACTCCAGACCCTTGCTGGATATCAGCAGATTTGTGTGCACCCTTGTTTCTGTGCCTGTGTGTGTGTGTGTGTGTGTGTGTGTGTGTGTGTGTTGACCTATGTCTTGTAGTAAATTGCCTGAGTGATTTGGCTCTGGGAATAAGCTAGTTGTTTTTATGCCCATTATTGATTATTAGTCCAATTACCCTTAGTTTACAGCCAGTCTTGCCTTGCATCCTCCACTCCGTTCCTCCTTCTTGCACCCTCGTTTAGCTTTTGATTAGATACGACTGGTACAGGGAAGTGAGGGAAGGAAGCAAGGAAGGTCTTATTAGTGACCTTGTCAGCTGAAGTTGAAAGTTGCTAAATCTATGTTCATATGGGAAGAATAACATTTAGAATAATGGCTGATCTTTAGCTTAAAAAATAGCCTCTGTAAATCTCCTTTGTTATTTTTGAAGGATTATGAAATCATGTTCTCTGAGAGTCTCCCAGTTTTGAGGTTATTGTGAAAAATGATTGCAACTCAGAGCAACTGTCATTTAGATAAATACTGTAAAGGACAGAAGGCACTGCCATCAGTTCTGCCATTGTTTAGAGTTGTACTGACATTTTATTCACCTTCCAGTTTCTTTGATGCTACACAATGATAAATGTAACATCATCAGAAGAAAAAATAGCATATTAACACCTTTTCTTGCAGATATAGGGTGTAACGTTGTTATGAGAAAGCATTTCTAGTTATGCAGATATATGAAATAGATGAATCATGGTAATACAGGAAATGAGGGAGACAAGAGAAGTGAGTTTGGAGAAGAGATGAAGGGATTTGGTCAGTGATGTGGACAGAGATAATTAGCCACATTTAGCTGAAGTCAGCAGGAAAGCAAGAGAGAGCGGGCTAAAAAGATTGTGTTTGTATAATGTGTTGGTGTCCCATGAGAACGGGCCGGTGGAGAGATTGTGTAATAGCAATATTGCTTAATGTGATTCTCCTGAATCATTTGTGTTCCTCTGCATACAGTGCAGGTGTGTTTACCTGTGTGTGTATTATTGTGTAAGATGTACTGTAGGCAGCATCTCTGTCCCTGCCAAGGAAAAAAATACTTCTCCTTTGGTTATTCCAAATGACCTACTTTCTAGTGTGCATATGTGAATAAAATTATTCTCACTCAGTATGTTTGATCTCCAACCAGTGCCTTTTTGTTGTGCAGATGTGTGTCTGTGTGCACTTTTTTGTCATACATGTGTCTATTTCTGTATGTGTGTGCACATGTGTGTTTGTCTGTGTGAGTTGTGATACATTTACATTATAGAGAGAAGAGAAAGAGGGAAAAAACAATCAATCAGGCTCCTCCCATGGCCCTGTTACCAAGGTGATACAGAGATTATATCAATGAGCCAAGGTCCCTGTTGCCATGGAAACACTTATGAATGAGAAAGGGCCCAGTAACCGTGGAGACGGTGTGAATGAGGAACTGCCTCATCGGCTTGACACTGTTTGTGACGGCGGATGCTGTTTAGAAACTGAATTCTTCAGTGTTGCCATCAGCATCATCGTCAATGTTATCATCATCATTATCATCATTATCATCATCATCATCATCATCATCATCATCATCATCATCATCATCATCATCATCGTTATCAGCATTTTTACTGTAATCATGGCTGCATCACAGAGATACATCACATTACATATTGTATATAATTCTTTTTTCAATGGTGCAAACATACTCACGACAGACTTTTCCCATGTACCTGTAAATGACAATGTGTGTGTGTGTGTGTGTGTGTGTGTGTGTGTGTGTGTGTGTGTGTGTGTGTGTGTGTGTGTGTGTGTGTTTGTTCAAGTCTGCTGTATTTGCAGTAAGATATGCAGGTTATTCCTTTCAGAAAACTCCAACTATCAGCAGCATCAAAGTGTTCCACCAAAATTGCTTTCTCATACATGCACCTCCATTTAAAGTGTATGCTTTAAGCTTAGACTTGAAGTGCAGAACTGTCTCCCACTGGTTTTTGGACTCCAGTTTTAATGCCTCATATTGTTTTTTTTGCAACCAGGGCGTGTGCTGGAATGATGCTACATCAGCTAACATTTCTGCTAGCTAGCTAGTGGCTAGCTAGCACAGACTCCTTATCAAGATTATTATAGTTAACGAAAACTAATGAAATAACGAAAACTAGAATTGAAAAAACATTTTCGCTAACTGAAACTAAATGTTTTAAAAAACGATAACTAACTGAAACTGTATTGTGTGGTTACAAAATTAACCAAAACGAACTAAAATTATGGTGAAAATGTCCTTCGTTTTCGTCTTTGTCAACTTTATTCATACGTAAACCTTTTTGGTTGATATGAAATCTATTTAATTTATCTGGATTTATGACTTGATAAACTTATTGGGGCTGAGATGGATCAGACAAAGGAAATAAAGGCAACATTTATTGTGACTTTTTTTAATCTGATACCCAAAAAATACCCCATTACAAAAAACTAAAACTAACACTAAAACTAATAAAAACTAATCTAAAACTAAGCATTTTCCAAGAAATAAAAAATAATTAAAACTAGCAAACTCACTCTAAAAATGAAGTAAAACTAACTGAAATTGAAAACAAAAAATCACAACGAAATTAAAACTAAAACTAATGAAAAATCCAAAACTATTATGACCTTGCTCCTTATATTGTCTTTTAGTCCAAACAAACACTAAACAACACTTCACATTTTAAGCGACAGTGTTACAGTTAAGATTGATGAACTAAAAGCACACAAGGAAAGAATAAAAGTTCTTACAAAAACACACAGTGCATGTGCCAAGGTAGATGGTAGAGCGGGCGACAACTGATCGGAAGGCAGGTGGCTAGATCCCTGACCATGGCAGTCTACATGTCGAAGTGTCCTTGGGCAAGATACTGATCCCCAAATTGCTCCCGATGCTGTGTTCATCGGTGCTCTAATGAATTCCTGATGGTGGCAGGTGGCACCATGTAGAGTAGCCTTGGCCGCCAGTGTGTGAATGTGTGTGTGTGAATGGATGAATGAGCACCGTCTGTCGTGTTAAAGTGCTTTGAGTGGTCACTAGAAAAGTGCAGTCCATTTAGTAGAGGTGGGGGGAAAAATCGATAAAGCATTGTATCGTGATATTTTGCGTGGCAATATTATATCGAATTATGGCGGGAAAGTATCGATATTTAGCGATTAGGCTGTCAGGCTGTCAGTATTTTCACCGTATTTTTTCATTTTACAGTTTCATTCTAAAAAAGTGAAGCTTAAAGTTGAGGAAAGTTTGATAAAATGCTGCAGTTGTTGTCATCCATACATGTTTAATAGCAGTTACCGGTAAGTTCATTTTGACTGAATACTTTGTTGTTTGCGGAGAAATAAAAAGACTGAAGTGAAATGAATACACTGAGAATTTTCTCTTCTTTGAAAATATGATATATGGTATTGCAATACTCACCATATCGCAAAATGCTTAAAATCGCAATGATATCGTATCGTGACTCAAGTATCGGGATAAAATTGTATCATGGGGCCTCTGCTGATTCACACCTCTACCATTCAGTAGGTCATAAGGTAGCCCCACCCTAAATATACCCTGCTTTATAGCATTAGCCTCTAGCGGGGACCCCCCTGTTGCAATTTATTTTTAAAATAATGTGTACATTATGATATATCTAAAAATCAAACATACAGCTTCTTAATATATTTTCCTTATTTTGTATTAATAATTAATAATATTTTTTTCTCTCCTGTTACCAACAATCCTCATTATTTCTGTCATAAAACATATTTTTCTCTTTTGTTGGGCCTGTTTATTCATTATATTCAATGGCTTCAGTTTTTAAAGACATATATATTAAAAGACATATTAAAAACATATATCAACATTTCCACGACCCCCGTGGCACCCCCTGGGGGACTTTAATTTACATAATGAACATCATGCTGTATTGGATAACTTGAAACTAGCAATTGAGACCATAAACTCATGAAAAATTGTACTGAGGTAAGAAATCGAGTTAGATGCAGGGTGATTTTCTTTGGCAAGTTTAGCACTTCTGCATTGGCTTCACATTTCGAGCCCAGAGAATGCTGCTCGGTCATAATAAGCTGCGCCTCCTGGCTCACAATTATGTAGGTTATATATGAAAGAGTGCATGAGTAAGAAAAGTGAACAACAATGGCCCAAGTTTAGCTTTTATTTAAATATTACTTCCAGTTCTCTATCTGAGTGCCTTGTATGTCTTAGGACCATAGACTGTATATAAATAATAGACGTAGTCACCGTGACGTCACCCATTGGTTTGTGGCCCGTTGGAAGTATCGAATTCAGCGTTACACTCATCACCATCTTGCGTCTCCATCTTGTTTCCGATACGGGGAGCAGACCATATTTGGACTGTGGAGGAGTGAGAGGGATCTGATCACTGACTACAGCCTCTCTACCCCTCAACCTGACTGAGAGAAGTCACTGCTAATTCATGTTAGCATTAACTGGAGCATTAACTGGGATGTTAGTTTTGGCTAGCAAAAAAACAAAAACAAAATGTATGTTACTGACCTCAGAAAACTGACCAGTGACTCCTTGGAGTGTCTGTTACTCCAACCAAACGCTGAACAATACATTTTCACTGAACAAAACATTAAGTGAAAATACAGTGAAAGGGTCAAAGTTATGAGACCAAACCGCTAAACGTCCTTTTTTATATCCGTATAAAGTTATATATAACTTTATTGACACGTTGCCTTGGATACACATTGCTCTGCTTCTCTCCTGATGATGGCTCGCCTTGTTAGTGACCTGTCAATCAAAGGTAGCCACACCCCAAATCATACGATTCTTTATCTTCTATTTTCTTTTAAATGGGGCCATTATTAGAACTATTAACATCAAATTGTCTTGAAGAAGATGTTTTACTAGTGATTGAGACCATAGTCCATCCATCCATCCATTTTCTTCCGCTTATCCGGGGCCGGGTCGCGGGGGCAGCAGGCTAAGCAGGGCATTCCAGACGTCCCTCTCCCCAGCCACAACGTCCAGCTCCTCCTGGGTGACCCCGAGGCGTTCCCAGGCCAGGAGAGAGATATAATCCCTCCACCGTGATCTGGGTCTTCCCCGGGGCCTCCTACCAGTTGGACGCGCCCGGAACACCTCTAACGGGAGGCGCCCGGGAGGCATCCTTACCAGATGCCCAAACCACCTCAGCTGACTCCTTTCGACGCGAAGGAGCAGCGACTCTACTCCGAGCTCCCTCCGGATGTCTGAGCTCCTCACCCTATCTCTAAGGCTGAGCCCAGCCACCCTACGGAGGAAGTTCATTTCAGCCGCTTGTATCCGCGATCTTGCTCTTTCGGTCACTACCCAAAGTTTGTGACCATAGGTGAGGGTTGGAACGTAGATGGAGTCTGAGACCATAGTGTTGTCCTAAAAACATTTTCTGAGGTAATCAATCAAGTGAAAAGTTTTCTCATTTTGCACTGAAATGAATGGACAGAAATGTTTTTGCAGCCAAACTTAGCGCCCCCTCCATGCTCAGATCCGGAGGTTGCCGCATACTTAGGACATGTCAGAGTGTTGGGTTCAGTGAATCGCTAAAGGGCACATGTGCCAAAATGTTTTAGCTCCACGCACAGCTGAAGTACAGTAGCGCCTCCTGACCCAACCAGGAACCTCTCAGTTACAAGTCAGCCTCTGATGAGGCCTTTGATATCACACAACGCCATTGCAAGGCCTACTGTAGTGATGTAGCAAATACCACCGGGGGTGGGGGCTTCCTGATAATTCAATCCAGCATTCATCCATAGATCCTGGGTCGGTGTTACTTTTCCCATCTTGCCAGTTTTATAGGTTTCCAAGCAAAGCAGGCTGACTTCAAACCTGTGATTAAGGCTCTGCTGTGTCACTGGGCCTCTTAGTGGAACAGAGGAAAGTGGAAATGTGTCAGAGAGACGGAAAGAGAGGGAGAGAGAGAGAGAAGTGAGAAGAAGGATGATTCACAGTGTGCGTCAGACGAGGGGACTGACTGGAAGTCTGGCGGCACTAGGGAACATCTGAAGCACACACATACACACACATGCTGTTTACCAGTCTTTATTCAGATGAGAAGTGGTGATACAGGTGCCGTCACACACAACACAACGCGTTTACTCTGCAGTCTCGCGGCCGAGGAGCAACATTTTACACGTACCATGAATAAAAATAGGTAGAAATAAGCAAGTCAGCATCTCTGATTCTCACCATCTGTCAGTGCTTCCTCTCTCTCTCTCTGTCTCTCCATGCCTCTGACGTTCACTCCTGTCTCTCCTCCCTCTTTGTCCTCCCATCTTCCCCCTCCTCCTCATCACTCCATCCCTCCTTTTTTATTTTATAGTCCCTCTGTCATCCTGTTACAAAACACCGTCCCTTCAGCCCATCCCTTTCTCGCCCTGATACACTCCTCTGTCCTACTTCACTTGTCAGCTCTATTGATCAGCTCAGCTCTTACAGGATTTACATACTGTACGATGCTCGCCCACTTGCTTGTAATGACCTGGCATGGGGGCTGAATTAAAGTGTGTGTTTGTAAAAGTGTGTGAAGGAGTGAGGCTGACTGACAGTGACAAGCCTAAATAGCTTAAATATTGATTGCCTTTGCACATTGCCTTTTGTGTAATTGTCTCTGTTCCTTTTAGGATCCTGTCCACTGTGGGTTCAGATTTCGACTTGCGGACCCTCAGGGCTGTGCGAGTATTGAGACCCCTCAAACTGGTGTCCGGAATTCCCAGTAAGTCTTCAATTGTTTGTCAGTTTTTTGTAACCATCCTGCCTTCTGTGTGTTATTCTATTTGAGAAAATTACATTTCTTTAAGTGCAGACCGGTTTCAGATTTTATTAAAGGATCAAAATAGCACAGTGAAGCATTTTGTGTCAAGGTTTTATGCAGCTTCTGTGTTGTTCTGCATAATGCACCCAAAGTGTTTCAACAAAAGTGGTTCTTCTATGCACTCTATGCTCCTTTTTTAAATGTTAGCGGCAGTAGTGTTCCAGCACCACTGCAGTGTTATTAATAGCAAGGACTTCACTACAGGGCTGAACTGGCAAACCAAGGCTTACTCATCATAAAAGTCACCAAGCTTCCTGTGAAAACCAAATTAGAGTTCCATTCCAATATGTCTTATACATTTGGCAAATATATTTGATTTTCACAAGACACCCTTTTCCATGAAATAAAATTTGCTGCAAACTGTAGCACCTTTTGTTTGTGAGAAATCATATTTCACGGTATGGTTTATTTTACCTCAACTGAATAAGTTGTATATATTGACTGTATTGTGTGATCCTGAGGTGTCTTAATATTAGTCACAGGCAAAGGACCGGTATATTAATGCCTGTTTTCTTAACTTCAGAAGAGCTTTGTCCTGGTTAGTAAGGCCACACAAAGCTGTTTTTCTGAATCGTCTTCCAGCTTCTATAGGTGGTTAAATATTGGGTCTTTTTCAATGAATGTTTGCAAATACTGAGTAAGAAATATTAGAGTACAGTAAAATGTCCCCTGAGCTGCATAGTGTCATAAGTCATGTTTCCATGAACAAATTTCTATGCTAATTTTGAAGAGAAAAGCTTAATAGAAAAACCAAAATTTGATAAAACTTTCAGAAATGGCCCTAAAAGTTTTTATGCTTACTTGAGGTGTTTTTTTTGTCTTTTTCGAAAATTAGTAAATGTGCTAAACAAGAGATAGAAATGCTTTTTCCAAATATGACGTAATGAGCATTTAACTCGCATGACTGATCTAGGGTGGCCATTTCCTTCACATCAGAAAGGAGGACACTTTGCATACATGGGACAAGCAAGCAGATATTAGCTTAGGTATGATCCGGTTTTAAGCTGAGTTGTACTCCGATTAGCCAGATGCTTGTCAGTGCTAGCATGTCTCTCGATAGCTACATCGCTTTGCCATAATGTACAAAAAAAATGAAACTCATCCCTCTTACTTTTTGTAACAAACCCGTGTTCTCTTGTCCTTTCCGGGTTGAAGGAGGTCTTTCGCTTTGGCATTTTCAGACTTTCAGCTGCTGAGAGCTTGGCTAATTTGAATATTTAAATTCGCCACGTGTTGATAGGTCACAACAAGAAAATAACCAATGAAATTACTTATTTTGACACAGCTTTTTTGACACATTTTTAACCAATAAGTATTAAACTAACAAGGTAACAACAGGCGGACCTTTTTTGTTATTTTCCTAAAAGGAGGACAAATGAGTGTCCGGCTTAAGGCTGTGCCTGCAGCCGGACAGAGCATTTAAAAGCAGGACTGTCTGGCCTACTAATCAGATGTTTCTCTTCTGCTGGCTAAAACGAGCTGACATGAAAGAACAACTATAAGTTGCCCAATTGAATCCATTACCTGGAGACCTCTTTTTTGTTGTTTTTTTCTCTCTCTCGCAATCTCTACTTCTATTGTTTACTGACCGATTAGCCCACAGCAATACATTACACTGCCATCTTCTGACCAAAGTATGTTAATGCAGCTTTGTTTAATTGCTCTTAACCAGCTGATAGAAATGTCCCTATTTGCATTTTCTTTAATGCAAAATGTAAAAATTTCACTTCAAATTTCAATTGGACTTTAATGGAAACACGGCTATAGTCTTTCTTGTATGATGTGTAGTGCTGTCCATGGTGCTGATCATGTGTCACCACTTAGTTTTTTCATGTTTTGCACAACACTTACATTAAACAGAAGCAGCTGCTAGTGGAGAACATGAAGGGATTCTTTTCAGACAATTGAACCGCTAAATATTTAGAGGGAGGGGGAGCAGAGTGCACCTCTCTGTGTTTGATGATGGACAGTAATTAATGTTAAAGTTTTAATACTGTGTACTGTGTCATCCAGGCTTACAGGTGGTGCTCAAATCCATCATGAAGGCCATGATTCCTCTGCTGCAAATTGGCCTGCTTCTTTTCTTTGCCATCCTCATGTTCGCCATCATCGGCCTCGAGTTCTACATGGGCAAATTCCACACAACCTGCTTTGACAATCACACAGGTAAAGGAGTGTGTGTGTGTGTGTGTGTGTGTGTGTGTGTGTGTTATGTGTGTTATGTGTTTTAAAGAAGTGCTCAGGTTAATTTGCTAATTGTTTGCTCCAATGAAGATCTGTTCCGGTTTAGGTAGACCTAAAATAGTAGCAATGCTAAAATTAGAAATGCAATTCAGCTCAAAAAAAAAAAAAAAAATCTTTGTAGTCTCATTGCTAATATCTGCATAATTTCAAGTCATATTTCGAGCCATTATTTTGGATTGCTATTCTTAAAAACACATGAATATATTTGGTAACACTTTACAATAACCATCTAAGTGATGTTTATAGATGGTTTATAAACCAATTATTAACCATTTACAAAGTGCTATACATATCTAATCTTTAACTGTTTTAAACCAAATTCATAAAGGTATATGAATCATATCAAAATCATTAATGGTAGCACTTTACAATAACCATCATTTATGAACGGTAAACAGATTATTTAAGTTTATTAATGTTTAATCATCATGTATAAACTGTATATAGGAATGATAAATACATAATTTATTAATGTTTAACTAACTAAATCATTTATATATGGCTAATAGATGGTATATTAATGTAAGTTTATAGTTAATTTACCATCAACAAACAATTAAATTATGATTAATAGTTTATTAATAGTTTTAGTTACACTCATTATACCATTTTAACACCATATTCAGTATGTTAATGATTTTGAAATGATTCATATTCACCTTTAAGAAATTGGTTGAAAACATTTACTGATTAAATATGTATAGCAATTTGTAAATGGTTAATAATTGGTCTATAAACTATCTATAAACATTACTTAGTTGGTTATTGTGAAGTGTTACCTCAATAATATACTTAATATGGTGTTAAAAATGTTATAATGAGTGCAACTAAAACCATTAATAAACCAGGGCACAGTAATGTGCTGCCCACTGCTCCTTGCATGGTGTGTTCACTTGTTTGTAAAAAAGGATGGGTTAAATGCAGAGGTTGAATTTCCCCATTGTGGGATTAATAAAGTAATTAATCTTAATCTTAATCTATTAATTATAATTTATGGGTTTGTTAATGGTAAAGTAACGATAAACTTTAAACATTAATATACCATATATTTGCCATTTACAAATGATTTAGTTAGTTAAACATTAATAAAAATATGTATTATCTAAACGGCCTATATTTGGTTTATAAAAGATGAACATTAATAAACTATGTGTGTTATAGCCCTTGGCATCAATGAGACAGTGTAGAGTTCAACTGGTACAAAATTTTATTCCATCGCCGAGCACCGTGAAACTAAAACACATAACAAAATATCAAAATTTGCACATATTAAAAGTTCACACATTTTACTTCATTACATAGTTTATGTTTTCTTTAAAACCCACACTCTACCCACAGTCAACCATAAAACTCCAATATCACACATAATATATTAAACCAAACAAATATATGACAATATATGAATATAACATAACATATGAACCCAAACAAATATATGACAATATATGAATATAACATAACATATGAAACCAAACAAAACACATGCCACTATTATTTCAATGCCACATACCTCGCTTCGCCTACCAAAGGAAGGTGCAAACTTTCCTCCAAAAAAAATGGCTACAGGAACACCAACCAAACTGCATTCAGCTTCTCTGCTCTACCTGACCTGCTCTTTGTGTGGCAGCCCAGGTGAAAGTGGCAATCACAGGTGTGTGGCAATTAACCCTACTTATCCACACTCCAGGGTATGTGGTGAGACCAAGAACATGAATAAAACATAACAAAGAAAAGAAAGAGACCAAAAAACAAAAACCCTGGAGCATGAATGGTGCATAAACAACCAGCTCAGCTGGTCACTAACAATGTGTTTACCATTTATAAATGATGGTTATTGTAAAGTGTTACCATATGTTTTGAAACTTTTGTTTTGAAACGTCTCCCCCACTTCCCACTTTCCATGTTCAGGTGACATCCGAGAAGAGTTTCCATGTGGGACAGAGCTTCCGTCTCGGCTGTGTCCAGAAGGCACCATGTGTAGACAGTACTGGCTGGGACCAAACTACGGCATCACCCAGTTTGACAACATCCTGTTTGCTATCCTCACCGTCTTCCAGTGTATCACCATGGAGGGCTGGACTGACCTGCTCTACTATGTATGTACCACACTCACACACACACACACACACACACTCAGTCACCACCTTATTATCCTCCTCAGGACAACAGAGCGTGTGTATAGATAGTAAGGATCAGAGATCAGCAACAATAACATCATATTCTGTATGAAAAGGTGAAAAATAGCCCTCTTTATATTTCTGATTGCTTTTCAATTTACATATATTTATGTTTCACATTAAGAATGTTTTTATAGGGCTATACTGCAAAATCATCTCACTGAATAGGCAGTACACTGCAAAAAAGGTGTGTCTAAAAACAAGATAAAAACACTAAATCTGAGGGAAATGATCTTGCTGCATGGACAGATAATTTCACTTGACAAGATTTCTTAAATTAAGATTGTTAAATATAGATATAAGCATGTTGAACGCTTAAAATAAGAAATTAACTCTTAAAACAAGATAAATTATGTAACACTTCTAAATCTAAAGTTGTTTTTTTTTATCTTGGTAAGGAAAAAATAATTGTCAGTGCATTCTGCTCCGGCCAGTTCATCGCTGCTTGCAGCTTTAATTTATCTTGTTTTAAGAGTTAATTTATTATTTTAAGCGTACAACATGCTTATTTCTAGATTTAATAATCTTAATTTAAGAAATCTTGTCAAGGTAAATTATCTGTCCATGCAGCAAGATCATTTCCCTCAGATTTAGTGTTTTATCTTGTTTTTAGACACACCTTTTTTGCAGTGTAGTTTAGCAGGCTAACAAAAATGTATAGTAATATAGGGCTTGTAGACAGTTATGCATTTGTTGTAAAGCAGGAATGAAAGGCAGGTTGTAGGTCTCTGTGCCAGTAGGTTTAGGTGAACAGAGAGGAGCGTTGAAGTGAAGAGGATGATTACCCAGAATGCAAAACCCATCAGTCTTTGTCATGGATGGGATGCTCCAGCAGACAAACACCTTAGCCAATGAATTAGATTCACAGTGGGAATTATACAGTGTCAGTTTGGTTTCCATGCAGACACTGTTTTTAGGGACAGGCCTTGGTTTGGCATTTGTATATCCATTATTGCTGTATTCAGTGGCCATTTTGTGTGAATAAAACTACCACAAGGAAAATATTTAAAAATCTTGTCAAATACAGCTGAGCGTTGTTCTTTATTTTTGTCCAACATTTCTGTCAATCGTCTCAGTTAGAGCATGACCGATTTGGGATTATTGAGAACAATGCTGACATTGATTTTAGAGTAGGGAAATGTATCAATTACTGATACGTTTTTTTAAAAAAAAAATTTTTAATTTTATTATTATTATTATTATTTTTAATTAATTTAAACAAAAGACAACATAAATCACCAATGGACAAACACAGTAAAAAAGAAAGAAAAGAAAAAAAAAGAAAAGGAAACAACAACAACAAAATCACAAAACCAACCTGAATAAATAAATAAAACAACAATAATAAATAAGAATTTTAACACATTAAATAACATTAAAACTAAACTAGACACAAACAAACATCAAACAGAATTACCACATAAAACATACAGTATATCAGTAAACTTAATAACCTAAGAGAAAATAATAAAGGGTTAAGTTAAATGCCAGCCTTCCACTTCAATAAACCTTTCCCACCTTTTCAAATACCGTCCAACATCACCGTTCCTATTAACAATATAACCTTCCAAAACAAAATAACGTTTAATAAGCATCATAAATTGATTAATGTTCAAAGAATCATAACTGATATGTTGGCTGATATGGTAATTTTTTGAGCTGGAATGAAAATAGACCTTTTTATGTGGTTTGTTCACTGATTTTTCACCACTTTTCAAAGGCACACAGAGAGCAACTTTCTCAAACATGAAACTGTATTAAATGATATTTCACATTGTTATACATTATACAAACAGTGCATTGCATTGTCAGCCAATTCTATAAATGAGAGAATAAAGAATAAATAGGAATAAAAAATAAAAAAGTTAGATAAACATCAGTCAATTGCTGACTATTAAAAAAAAAAAAAAAACTAACAATATTTCTAAATCACGGCAAGCAACGTTTTCTGCATTATATATTCTGTAAACAGTGGCAGTTCTACACAGGGGCCACTGCCCTTTGGCCCCTGCTGTGGCCCCTGTGTCAAATTAATAATAAAATGATCAATTTATGACAATGAACAATGGAAAAATTCTAACATTTTGTTTTGTTCAAACAATATTTCATTGTACACAAAAGGAACCCAGAATGTGTCCATTGTATAATAGTTTAATTGTGCACTAAAATACTGTGTGTGTGTGTATATATATATATATATATATATATATATATACTGTACTGCACTTTCAAAATAAAAAAAAGTGATTGTGCACAAAAATGAGTAATGCCATTGTCATACAGTTATTGTTGGCGAGTCTCATTATTTAAATCAATGTATTTGTATCTTCCAAATATACTTAAATGAGATGTTTAAATAAGCTAAAATAAAGATTTTGAATGCTTAAATATAATCTTTGCCATTTTTAATGTGCTAATGTGCCCCTCTGATTAAACACTGGCCCCTCCTTGGCCCCCACAGTAAAATTGGTCTAGAACCGCCACTGTCTGTAAAAGAAAGTTTTCATAACGGCACAAATCGGACTTCATATACACCGATACCAATATGTCTTTGATAGTCTCTGTGGTATTTTCATGCTGCACAAACACCATCCAAGATTATTTTCTCTCATAAAATACTCAAATGAAAACGTCCACTGATTTTCACCTGTGCACGCTGTGAGCCTGCCCATAAAACAGGTACCAGGTCTCGAACAGTGTCATCACTCATAGTTCCCTGCTGTCATTGGCACTGGTTGCTAGGAGACCAGAGGTAGATGAGGGTCTTTGAGTGTAACTGTAGTCGTCTCTCTCCTCATCTCCTCTCCCTCTCAGTCAGCCTTACCCTCCCATTGCTCCTTTCCTTTCATTATCCCTTCTTTTTTTCTCTCCCCTTCCTTCTAATCTTTCTCTCTTCCCTCCATGCCCTTCCTCCCTCTCTTTCCCTCTCACTCTATGTCTCTCTCCCTGTGTCCCTCCTTCCCGGTGCTGCTCTATATTTAAAAGGGCCTGTTCAGCCCAAGTTATTCTTGCAGCTGCTGGGGAGGGGAGTGATAAAAGTTTAATGGTAGAAAAAAGGGTCTGCGGTACATTGGGTACACAGCAGCAATAGCAGCTTACACGCAGGAAGAAGGAAAGATGGAGGAAGGAGGAGATGGGGATGTTAGACAGGGAGGCTGTGAGAAAAAGGGCACAAAGTGGGGGAGAGAAGTAGAGGTCTGGAGGTGGGGAATGGTAAAATGAAGGATCTGTGTAAAGGTTGGAAAGATTGCACAGAAAAAGAATGAAGGGAAGATTAAAATATCTCAATGAATGAAATAAGGAGGGGGAAGCAGGAGAAACGGGTCCCAAAGAAGGATGCAAAAGGAGAAAACAATGAGTGAATAAATGAAATGGAAGGAGAGTGTGGACAGCAGGATGGTAGAGACAGAGAGGGAGAGACCAAAGCATTTGTTATACATTATTTACTCTGCACTGAGCAGCTAAATAGAGTGGCAGATATGCATTTACTTATTGAGATGACTTAAAGCAAAATCATGTCAGCCCTGCTGTTGTTTATATTTCCAACAGCGGTGGACAGCATTTTTGAGTGCAGTGGCCTCCATTTCTTTTAAATGGACACATTGTCTGGACACATAATGATGTCTTCAAGGCAAATTTTCCAACACGATGTTCACTCTAGCTGGGGTTTTTTAAAATTAGAATTATATGAAAAGCTTTTGGGAGTAAAACCCATGTGTACCTGAATGCTAATCTCTATAAGGAGATGTGTGTGGGCTTTGGTTGAATGCAAGTAAACAGTTGATGTGGAAAGGAATTGAGGCTGGATTCATTGCCCAAAATACAATCTTGGAACCTGTTGGCTATTGTCTGACAAAGGTTTTGCTTTTCATGCTTTTTATTTATTTATTTATTTATTTATTTATCTCCTTTAATATGCAAATGTCAGTTTACATAGATTACCTAAAATGTCATCTGGACCTGCACCTGCACTGTAAAAAATGTCTGTAGATTTTACGGTGAAAATCTGCTAAACCATGACAGTAAAAGACCGTAAAATGATAAATGGGTTAATTCAGTTTCAGTAACAATGAAACAAATGTAAAAATAAATGTATATATTGGCCAAAACAGTATTTTTTACAGTTATTTTTTGAAAAATAAATTACTCTACTGTAAAATACACTGGCAACGTGTTTGTAACAAAAATATACTGTATCATATATAGGGCTGCAACTAACGTTTATTTTCATTATCCATTAATCTGTTGAATATTTAAATGATTAATAGATTAGTTGTTTGGTCAATAAAATGTTGAAAAATATCAATAAGTCAATATCAAACCACAAGATGACGTCCTCAAATCTCTTGTTTTGTCCACAAACCAAAGAGATATTCAGTTTATTGTCATAAAGGAACAAAGAAACCAGAAATATTCACATTGAAGAAGCTGAAATCAGAGAATTTGGAAAAAAAAACAATTATTCGATTATCAAAATAGCTGACAATTAATTTAATAATCGATTATTGTTCGATTAGTTGTATAATTGTTGCAGCTCTAGTCATACAATCTTAAACGTGAAATCAACAGTGCTAATATCATTTTAGCGTAATATTACAAAAAGTTGCACCGTATTTATTACGGTAAAGTTCTGACAATCACAGCTGCCGTTTTTTTTTACCGTAAAAACAACAATTTCTTTTTTACAGTGTACAGTACAGATGAATGAACCTTAATTTGACAAGCAGGTCTTATAAATTGCACTGGTATTATCTTTGGGACAGACCTTAACAAGCCCTTAACTTTCACACCTGAACGTGTCAGTGCAGTTGATTGATGCAGCTGCACCCATTGGCCCTCTGCCTCTCTTACTGATTTCTTTGACGTGTTCCGCGCTCGCAAGAATGTCTAATGTCTCAGTCGATCAAATCTTTGGTCATTATGAGTTGTGGCAAATTTCCCAGAGCAAAACATTGATTGCTCTGTTTGATGTCTGTGTGTGTGTGTGTGTGTGTGTGTGTGTGTGTTTCCAGAGCAACGATGCCTCAGGGAGTGCATGGAACTGGATGTACTTCATCCCCCTCATCATCATCGGCTCCTTCTTTATGCTCAACCTGGTGCTGGGTGTGTTATCAGGGTAAGTGTGTGTGTGTGTGTGTGTGTGTGTGTGTGTGTGTGTGTTTGTAAGAGACAAAGATAGTGTAAAGGTTGTTTATTTATATTTTTTATCCTATAAATAATAATGCCCTACAAAGTCTAACTGCAGTAACTACATTTTTGGTCAAAATTGAGTTATACATAAAAATTAACTCCTAGATGTTTTCTTTTTATCTCGTGACAAAGTTTTAGATTTCAATTTTGCTTTATTTCAGAGAAATAATCATATAAAAAACACAAAATCCAACTCAAAACCAAGCAGTAATTGCATTTACCATGGTCTGCTTTGGATATATATATACTAATTTTAATATAAAAATAATATAAATCATAAGTTTATTTGAAAGGGAAATTAATATCTACATAGTGATTAAGTGAGAAAAAGTGAGATAAAATAATATTGAGACTAAAATATAACATTACTTTACAATATTAAGTCTAAAATACACAAATCTTTGAATAGAGTTGTTAAACACTTTTAAATACACTTTAACAAAATCATTTTGAAAATGTTTATTCACTGAAAACAAAATATTAAAGCTGAAAGAAGACAACAACATTGTAGTTAATGCACTCTGTTTGTGCATTAATATTAGAACCTTTTACAGCAAAACCAGAGTGCAGTAACTACGTTTTTGGGGTCAAAGGTCAAATAAATTGTCATGACTTTTGAGCAGAAAAATCACATCATACATGTAGAAATAAGTGTCATATCACTGACCTACATATAACCCATTTGGCTGGCCAGTTAAAAAAAACGTTAAAGCAGTTTTTCCTCAGTTTTATCTTTTGTGTAGTTACTGCAGTTAGACTTTGTAGGGCAGAATACATTAATACATTTTGAAAATGCAAGGTATGTACATTAGCGATGTCTAAATTTGTGTGGTGTCTGGTGCATGTGTGTCCTTGCAGGGAGTTTGCCAAAGAGAGAGAGCGTGTGGAGAACAGGAGTGAGTTCCTGAAGCTCAGAAGACAGCAGCAGATTGAAAGAGAACTCAATGGTTATCTGGAGTGGATCTGCAAAGCTGGTATGTACACAAACTACATACTGCCTTTGTCATACACAGAGACCCTGTGAGCATAAAAATACAGTGCAAAAATCAAGCCATGGCCGTAGAAGCTTTGTAATACAGTATTGAAGCAATATTTCTGCTGGTGCTTCACAGTTAACGCTGATTAACCCTTAGCAGCATTAAATAACATGGGGAATGAATGTGGGTCATTTTTGGCCCATGTTGTGCATCAGTGTGTTTCTTTGCTCTATTTATTGAAATCAGTTTATTTTATGATTGAATAGTCCAAGTATTCTTTGAATGTCTTTTTTTATAATTCCTTTTTTTAGTCCTTTCATACTTTATATTGAAAAATAGTTTTTTATTACATCAAGTTTACACACATGGGTCCAAAATGACTCATTCATCCAAATTTAAAATGAAATGACCTAATACTATAATAATAATAATAATAATAATAATAATAATAATAATAATAATAACAATAATAATAGTAATTTGTTTCAAATAGTTACTCTAGCAGTAAGAGGGGGCAAACACTCATATATTTATTATATTTAACATGTTTATGTATCATTTTGTCACACATACAGTGTATCTGGAAGGTATTCACAAGTGTTTTTATTCATAAAGTAAGAAATGAAAACCAAAAATTAGGATGTTTGATGATCAAAAACAAGTTAATTGAGGAAAACCTGAAATAACGAATGATGAAATTAATTTATTCGAAAGATATAGAACATAAAAACTCGGGTTACTTTAGAAGATCATGTGCATCAAAGGGTTAACAAAGAGAATTTTGGATTTTATCAGAAAGTAAGGCTGCATGATTATTATTATTATTATTATTGAGATCACAATTATTTAAGAGGATTACTAATGAACTTAAGAAACATCATGCATTAAGTGATACTTAAAAAAATAAAATAAAATGTGGAGTTTCTTAAAATTGTATCTCGATTATTATGTTTTCATAATCGATGGATACCTGAAATAATAACAATAAAATATATTTTTAAAATGATAATTAATTTTAATAATACAATTTAAAAACAGCTAAATATAAAATCATTATTTTTTTAAAATAATTTTTTTTTGCAAGAAAAAAATTGAGCTTTGTAGTAAAGTACAATATCTTGAAGCACAATTACAGCTTAACTTTTATGATTTCAATCTAAACAATCCAATCAGGAAGGTGAAATGATCAGGCAAGTTTCTGGGCTGGTATAATGTGAGTATAGCATACAAACAAACTTAAACTCCAGAACAATCACGTGTACAGTTAAATGTGAACAGACGTGGTCTCCACCATGGTGGCATGGATTAATGACACTTGTTTGATGGTGGGATAGAGAAGAGCCACTGTCTGTCCTTAGTTCTCTTTATCTCTCTCGTCTTTCTACTCTGAGCCGTCGGCTGAGGGCAGGAAAGATGTAGAGAAGATAAGAGGAGCGGAGGGTTGGACGTTGGAAGGAGTGGATGAAGGGCCGGATAGAAAGGACAGACCTTTGATCTTCTTGAAAAGACAATCTACATAAAAACAAGGAAGCTAAAAAACAAAGGAGGAAGGGATGAGTAGCAAGCACAGGTGCAGGCCAGAGACTTTATTTCCAGTTTTAATTAAAACCAGAAATGGCAATTTATGATTACAAAAGACTGATACATACACTGTAGACAGTAAAATGATAAATGAGTTTATTCAGTTTCAGTAACAATGAAACACTGTAAATGTATATATCAGCCAAAACAGTATTTTTTGCATTTATTAAAAAAAAAAAAAACATTACTCCACTGTAAAATACACTGGCACTGTGTTTGTAACAAAAATATACTGTAATATATATATAAGCCATCTTTGTAATTTTTGCACTTATTTTTTGTAAAAATACTTTTTCCTCACTGTTAAATGTATTAAACACCATATCTTTAACAAAAATATACTGTAATATTTAATGGCAAAATCTTTAATTTATGTTTCATTCATAAAGTATTTTCTTTTCAATTATATGGCAGAACAGCGTTTCTTTTGATGGGAAAACGTTTTATTTTCTACGGTAAAAAATGAAATAAAATCTTAAGCGTGAAATCAACAGTGCTAATATAATTTTACCGTAATATTAAAAAAATTGCACCATATTTATTATGGTAAAGTTCTGGCAACCACAGCTGACGTTTTTTTACCGTAAAAACAACAGGTTTTTTTTTTTTTACAGTGTATTGTGGAAGTCTTTAAACAAATATAATGTGTTAATATTAACATTTCTGTTCATGTGTGTTTTACAGAAGAGGTCATCTTGGCAGATGATGACAATGAAAATGATTATGATGGTAATACTTGTTTTGTACAGTGATTGTGCATGCATGACTGTGATTAAAAACAATGATACTACCGTTATAAATTAAACTTATCAATATATATTTAAGACATGTTTTTTCTGTTACAGGCTCCCGTAGAAGAGCCACAAAGAACCATAAGAGCAAAGCTGAGCTGCTAAACCCAGAGGAAGGGGAGGGCGACCTGGCAGTAGGTAGGATAGAAACTCTACCTCTCTCTCACACACACACACACACACACACACACACACACATACACACACACACACACACTCAAAGGCAAACCACAGGTACATACAGATGCTATCTTATCTTGCATATCTGCATTACCTGACCCTCCTCTCCTTCCCTCTCCTCTCCTCTGCTGTCCTCCTCTCTCTCCTCGGGTTACTTTTTTCCTTCAACCTCCCTCATCTTTCCACCTTTCTTTTCTCCTTCCTACCTCTCCTCCCAACCCCTCTTTCTACGGGCGATTCATGCCACTCACTTCTCCCTGTTTTATCACAAGAAGACCTGTTATTTTTTATCTTCTATGTATTAGTTGTGTAATGGACATCCTGTCATTGGTAACAGACAGCATGATCTAGATCAGTGGTTCTCAACCTTTTTTCAGCCAAGTACCCCCTAACCAGGGCAAAGCATTTTTGGTTGAAAAAAAAAAAAGACTTAAAAACTGTGCCATCAGTGTCTGATTTATTAAAGTTTGGAATTGATAAACACAAAAAATCTATTTCAAACATTTTAAATAATCCATGACTAAATGTATTGCAAATATTTCTCATCACCAAAATGTAGTGATTCAAACTAATGTAGTAAAAACAGTGAGCATATAACCATTTAAAACTATAACTGCTACGCTTCAACCACGACTCCATCTTTGAGTTTTCAAGTGATTGACAGGTGATGCCAGGTGGCATATGACAGGTTGGGTCAAACCATCCTGGTATGGGGGACACTCTGGGTTTTTAGGGTCATCAAATTGAATAGCCTACTGAATAATTAATTTTATGAACTTATACTTCACGAAGCCATCTTGATTTTGAGGGATGTAATAAATCTAATGTGTTAAATATAGATGAGTCAGCATTTAATTCATTAGTTGGACAAAACAACTAAATAAGGGCTACATTAAACATTTATTCATTTATTTAAATAGAAAAATCACTATAGAAAAGTTTAAAAATAAAGGCTATATTGCGAGAATAAGGACATGTGTAACATCCCTCCAGCAGTATACACAGGTAACCTCACCTAGCTGTAACCTCACCTAGCGGTAACCTCACCTAGCGGTAACCTCACCAAGCTGTAACCTTACCTAGCGGTAACCTCACCTAGCGGTAACTTCACCTAGCGGTAACCTCACCTAGCTGTAACCTCACCTAGCGGTAACCTCACCTAGCAGTAACCTCATCTAACGACAGAAAAACAGAGCTAATGGGAAAATGGCGTCAGGGAGACGAAAATGCTGAATATCTCCAAAAGAAAAAGAGAGGGTACCATGAAAGTCACATTGAGTTCGGCTCATAGAAGCAATGGACAATGGGGGGGTCGCCAAAGTTTACAATGGTAAAAATGTGGGTCCCTCAAGAAAAAGGTTGGGAACCACTGATCTAGATCGCTGGTTGTCAAAGTGAGGTCTGGGGACCCCTGGTGGTCCATGGTACTCTGCCAGGGGGTCTGTGAAAAGTTTTCAGATGAATTAATTTCAATTTCCAGATCAGAGATGACATTCTACATTCAAGATACCAGCTGTACACAGTCATGCCAATAAACTGGTGTTAATCCAACACTGGATGATTTCCTTTGCCTATTAATTCAGGGTCACCATTTGCCCGGGCCAGCCTGAAGAGCTCCAAGCTTGAAGGATCAGATTTCAAGCGGCGGGAGCGGCGGTTACGCTTCCTCATCCGGCACGTTGTGAAGTCCCAGGCCTTCTACTGGACTGTGCTGTGTTTGGTGGGCCTCAACACTATGTGTGTGGCTGTGGTGCACTATGACCAACCAGACCCACTGTCAGATTTTCTATGTGAGTAGGAGAGAGGGGGATACATGTGTACTTTGTGCAAGCATGCACGGATTACCTCCACAAATGCATAAATACTCTCATCACAGATTACTGGAAGGGAGTGGGTGAGCAAATTCTTAAGTAAATGTGACTAAATCCATGAAAGAGCTGACCCAGCCAGTTAACACAAGCACATCCACACACACAATGTCGTCCTCTGCACAGATCCTCACTGCTTTTTGAAAATACATTTGTTACATACAAGTTTGCATAAATGGGATATTTATAAAGAGATCAAATTATATAAACTAAAAGATCAATTTAGGGTCAATATCATTATAAAGTGCCTTTGGTGTCCTCACCAGAATTGCCCAGTCATCATGAAAATGGAACAAAATAATGAAACTCTGAGGTCTTATTATAAATGGCCAAACATTTACACACATATCAGTACAATGAAAAGTCTCCTAAAATGTGTTTCCTTCATTTTATACTGTTGTTTTCATTGGGTGTACGTGATTTTGGCAGCATGTCCCACTGTAATCAGTGGTTAAATGATACTAATTCAGAAAAACAATTACAAGGTTATATTGTCCACAACAAGTTGTTTGATAAAATGAGTAATTTTGATCATAAATATGTTATTTTCATAATCATTTCAAACATGTTTCATGTGTCCCTGAAATTGCAGTCCACCCTGTCATTATGGGGTAACTGCCCCTTTAAGAAACCCTCTGACGCTCTCAGTGACACTTTTCCCGTCAATTTGTCTTTCTTTAATGGAGAATGAATGGAGTGAATGGAGTGGCTAGTTGCAAGATAAGTATTTACGCTTATATTTAGTAATTTTCATCAAACTATGTGTGTAGCTGAATGTTGTCAAGCTTAACATGTCCACCCTGTCATAGTGAAATATCAAGTAATATAAAAACCTTTCTGAAATCTGAAATATATTTTCTAAACAGTTAACAGTCAACTTGCTAACTGAGTCATGTGGTCATGTTACTAACTGAAGGTCCATCCATGTTAAATTAAATGCTAAAATTAGCCCAATATGAATTTTGCTGTTTGCATGTACATTGTCTGCCTATAGTTACATTTTTAAAAAAAGTGTGGGGGCTTGACCAACATGCATTTCTAACAGCATAACCTCTACTTAATACAATAAATATGAAATTAAATGGAAAATCTGAACTTTTTTTGGACATGGGGAAGTCTCAAAGGCACCTTATGTTGATATTGACTCTTTAAATAAAAAGGATATTTTTATGAAAGCATTATATCTATGGTTTTTACATTTAGCTACGAAACAAAACAGTGAGAGATTGAGCTTGGAGGTAAAGTGAAAAAGTATGTTGTCTCTAAATCACAATACCAAAAGAAGTGAAGAATTTTTTTTTTTTGTCACTTCAGTTTTTATTGACAAATTTTTGCAACTATTAAAACAAATACAAGCAAAGCAAACACAAAGCTGCCTGGGGAGTGCACACTATTCTTACATTCTTTTAGAATGGTATATCTTTAATTATTATTCCAGTTCAGTATCAGCGTTTAGAGTCCTGTATAGGGCCCATTTTTCCCATTTTTCTGTCAAGTCGTGCCTCCTGCAGCCTCAATATATGTGTCAATTTTTCCATTAAAAAGATTTCTTCCACAATTGTTATCCATTGATCCTTCGTTGGTGGTGTTTCCTTCCCCCAGTTCCTAGTGATGGCTTTCTTGCCTGCCACCAGCAGCACTTTGATCAGATATTCATCATGTGTGATATCAATCTCTTCTGTGAATTCACATAATTAAAGCACTAAACAAGTCTTAGGCACTCCATACCCTAATATGTGCTGTAACACTCGACATACCATTTCCCAGAATACAGTTACTCTTTGACATTTCCAAAAGATGTGACAGTGTTCTACATTGAAAGATCCACATCTCGCCAACATTTCTGCTGGCTGTGCAGTTGCTTTCTCTTCATTTTAGGTGTAATAAAAAAAACGGATCAGATTCTTCCATGCAAACTCCCTCCAAATTCATTAATTAGTGGATGAGTGATGTATCTTCCACATTTTATGCCACTCGTCCTCTGTAATTTCTACATTAAGCTCTTTCTCCCATTTCACCTTGATATATTTAGTTGAAAGTTTACTGTTTGTACTTAATCCTTGATATCGTGATGAGATTATCCTTATGCTACTGTCCTGGTATGCTTTAACTATGATTCTGATGATATCATTCACTCCCCCGGAAGAATCAAACTTGATCTCCTTTTTATAGTAGTCCCTTAGTTGAAAATATCTAAAGATTTCATGAGAGTCTAATTCATATCTTCTTCTGAGATTTTCAAAACTCACCAGCTCCCTTTTGGTTTCTAATACACACCAAGCAGTTATTCCTTTTTCTGCCCATCGTGTAAATCTTTGGTCACATTTCTCCTGATAGAAATTGCCAGTGGCGGTTCTAGACCAATTTTACTGTGGGGGCCAAGGAGGGGCCAGTGTTTAATCAGAGGGGCACATTAAAAATAGTCAAAAATTATATTTAAGCATTCAAAACCTTTATTTTAGCTAAAAGTCTCATATTTGGAAGAACTACATTGATTGAAGCAATGAGACTTACCAACATTAACAGTTATTTTTGTACGACAATGACATTTTTCATTTTTGTGCACAATTATTATTTTTTTAATTTTTAAAGTGCAGTACAGTGAGAATGATCTTTATATTTAGCTTTTATTGCACAATTAAACTATTATACAATGTACACATTATAGGTTCCTTTTGTGTACAATGAGATATTGTTTGAAGAAATAGGTAAGAATTCTTCTGTCGTTCATCGTTATAAATTGATCATTTTATTATTAATTTGACACAGGGGCCACAGCAGGGGCCAAGGGCTTCTTAACAGTGGCAGTGGCCCCTGGAGGCCCCTGTGTAGAACCGCCACTGGAAATTGCTTTTTAACGTCTTTCCATACAGATTACAGGTTTTGTTACAGAACTCTGCCATTCCTTCTCTTCCTCTTCTCTCCCTTCCCTCTGTGCAGATTTTGCTGAATTCATCTTCCTGGGGATATTCTTGACGGAGATGATGGTGAAGATGTATGGCCTGGGCAAGCAGGCCTACCTCAACTCCTCCTTCAACTGCTTCGACTGCATTGTGAGTCCCACAGCACCCCACACAAAGACACAAATAAACACACAAACACAGACTTATAAACACTCACTTTACCCTTTCTAATTTTTTTATTTAACCTTTATTTAACTATCCCATTTAATATCCCATTGAGATTAAGAACCTCTTTTTCAAGGGGGCCCTGGCCAAGAGGCAGCAAACACTAAATACAGTTACATATTTACATAAGACACAGACCTTAAATTTGTTATGAGAAACACGTGCATGTTGTGGAATTGGCCTCAATAACTCTTAGTTTGGATTTAAAAGTGCTCAAAGAAACTAAGTCAGTTAGTTTCCAGTCTTTCTGTAGCATATCCCAGCATAAGGTTCAGAATAAACAAATGCCCTTTTACCCAACTCCGTACGAGCAGAAGGGACAGAAAGCAACAATTGATCTTGTGAAAGAAGAGAATAAGATCCAGCATTTCTCACAGTAATTAAGCTGCAAATGTATAAAGGCAGCAGTGCCAATATTGCCTTATAAAGTAAAGTATAGCAATGACTAGCCCTTGGAGTGGCCAGAGCAGGCCATCCTACCCCAGAGTATAATTCATAATCTTACAGTTAGTAATGAAGCTCAAAGAAGCTGATAAGCCCTACCAATCATTCTAAGACATTGAGCAGCAGCATTCATGTACAAAAGATCTCCGTCATCCAACACAGATAAAAATGTTGCAGTGACAAGACTCTTTTTTACGTTAAAAGAAAAACACAACTTATTTTGAAAATAAAGACCCAATTTTAGCCTCAGCTTCTTTACAAGATTTTCTATGTGTGGCTTGAAGGTGAGTGAGTCATCAATTAAGACTCCTAAGTAATTCTCAGACATTAAGACCTCATACAGTGCTGATATAAAAGAGGTGTTGGTTGCTACTCACCAAACTTGAGACTCCTGTCAACTTGTATGATGGATCTGAATGATTATTAGTGGCAGTACACCTCCACAGTTTGTCCAGTTAGAACATGAATATGATGCTGGTGATCTGTCCACTGCAATGACTCTCACACTCCTTATGAGAATGAGATATTATATGCATCTATAGATATTTGTGTGGTAACTGAAAAGATAAAAAACAAATATGGAAACAAATATGAAAGTTTAGACATCTGAAACAGTAATAAATAAACAATATGATATGATATAAACAAGTTTGAAATAACATATATGATGACGCAACTGAACAACAATGAATAATTCTGAGGAAAAGCATAAACCAAATAAATAAACAGTCCCTAACTGACGCCTCAGTGCTCACAGTGCAATTTAACGGGAGGGAAAAGTCTGACATAAACTACACATATATTCATTATAAACAGTGGCGGTTCTTGACCAATTTTACTGTGAGGGCCAAGGAGGGGCCAGTGTTAAATCAGAGGGGCACATAAGCACATAAAAAAATGGCAAAGATGATATTTAAGCATTCAAAATCATTATTTTAGCTTATTTAAACATCTCATTTAAGTATATTTGGAAGATACAAATACATTGACTTAAATAATGAGACTCGCCAACAATAACAGGTTTTTTTTGTATGACAATGGCATTACTCATTTTTGTGCACAATCACTTTTTATTATTTTGAAAGTGCAGTACAGTCAGAATGATCTATATATATATATATATATATATATATATATATATATATGAACAAAAAAAAGGTTAGAATCGTTCCATTGTTCATCGTTATAAATTGATAATTTTATTATTAATTTGACACAGGGGCCACAGCAGGGGCCAAAGGCTTCTTCACAGGGGCAGTGGCCCCTGTAGGCCCCTATGTAGAACCGCCACTGATTATAAACATGAAATAAACTGAGCAATATAAACATGATACAGGAATAAGAATAAGAATTAAAACAGGGCGACAAAACACACAGAAATAAACCAAATACTGCACTCACCTCTTAAGGATGCGCACAGATATGAAAAGGAAAAAAGAAAACACAGTCCAAACATGAAATGGTGTATAATCCAGAAGATGAACTGTGAAACGACAAAGAAAGATTAGATATGACAGAAGTGTCCCCTGGAATGACAGCAACTGAACTGGGGAGAGCCTGCAACTGTCTCTTCAATTAGGACACTCAATTGCAGAAATCCTCTTGGTCCCTGATCAGTATGGTGTAATGTAATGTCATGGGGACCGCATGCACAGCTGATATGCTGATGTGTGCACATTATTGGGGTGATTGTCATGAAGCCAGTCTTATGTTATGTCTGTGAAGATTATAAGGATATACTTTATTAAACTGAATATATTTCACTTTTATATGAATGAACAATATAGCCATAATGAGGCACAATTCATTGTTTTGTGGTAAAAATAACATTTTCTACATTTTTGAACATGTTTTCGATTTACAAATTCATTACCGTAATGCGTCCAGATAAAAATGTCATGGTTTCCCCACACTTGTATACAATAAATGTTTAATAAACTTTATAAAAATAAATATACATTTGTTTAAAAATGTATAATTTAACAGAATATTATCAAATATAATGGTTTTCAACAATGTGTAAAGAACAAAATCTGAATGAAATTGATGAGAAAAAAATGGTTAGATGTTACGGTAATGATAGAATTGTTTGAATTAAAATATGTGTATATTTTATTAAAATACACTTTGGTGATACCAGCTACCCTTGAGCATATGTAAGTGCTTGCCAAAGAAAAAAACCCAAAACAAAACTGATTGACCTCATTGTTTTTTATTTCCATTTAAAAATGTGTTACGGTAATGAATTTTTCTCGTGCTTGTGTCAAATCAGTCAAATCAAATCAAATAGTCTTTATTGTCATTATATAGTTCACTATACAACGTAATTGAAAGTGCCACTGCATAAGGTATGACAATCATAACACAAAACAATAAAAACATTTAAAAAATACAGAGCTAAAAAAGGACAAAAACAAGAACAAGGACATGTAATGATGTAATAAATAAGTATAAAAATAAATAAATGGCTACTGAAAATGCTATGATTTATAGATGAGGTAGATAGTAGGCCTATGTTTTGCACATATCAATTGTATTGCACATGTCCGTTTTATTGCACCTTTTAATTAATTTATCCTGTGTGGGTGTTGAGAGTTCTGAGTGTTGAGAGTTCTGACAGCCCAGTGTCTCTAAAAATTTCAGAAAATACCTTAACATTTTTCAAATAGATAATAAATTCATATTAAACAGTAACTTTAGACTGTATATGTTATAAAGGGTCAAAGAAAATATGTATTCAATGCTCTAGGAGCTGTACCATGTTCATGAGAATCACCCTATTTACTCTTTATAATGAATAACCACATGCCTCATATGCTTGTGTTTGTATTAGGTGATATGTGGTAGTATATTTGAAGTGCTGTGGTCCATCATCCAGCCGGGCACATCGTTTGGCATCAGTGTGCTGCGAGCTCTCAGGTTATTGAGGATTTTCAAAGTCACCAAGTGAGTCTCCTGCATTATTATTATTATTAGAGTTTTTATTGTATTTCTTATATTCATGTAATGGACATAACATTGCAGTCAGTTAAACGCACACTTTCTGTCTGCTTTCACAGGTACTGGGCATCTTTGCGTAACCTCGTCGTCTCTCTGCTAAACTCCATGAAGTCCATCATCAGCTTGCTCTTCCTGCTCTTCCTTTTCATCGTTGTGTTTGCCCTGCTGGGCATGCAGCTCTTCGGGGGACAGTCAGTGTCTTTTACCTTGTCTTCTTCTTTCTGTGTCTCTCTCTCTACTTCTCTCCCTTCTCTTTAATAGTTTATTTTTTCTTGTAATTATCTTTTCATTAGGACATTTCACAACAATTGACAAGTACAAATGGATTTACAGTTGTTAGTATCAAAATTGGGTAGCACTTTACAATAGCCAACTAAGTAATGGTCACAGATGGTTTATAGACCAATTATTAACCATTTACAAAGTGCTATACATATTTAATCGTTTAATGTTTTCAACCAATTTCTTAAAGGTATATGAATAATTTCAAAATCATTAACATACTTAATATGGTGTTAAAAATGTTATTATGAGTGCAACTAAAACTATTAATTATAATTGAATTGTTTGTTAATGGTAAAGTAGCTATAAACTTATATTAATGTACCACCTATTTGTCATTTATAAATGATATAGTTAGTTAAACATTAATAAATTATGTATTTAACATTCTAAATGGCCTATATACGGTTTATAAATGATGATTAAACATTAATAAACTATCTGTTTACCATTTATAAATGATGGTTATTGTAAAGTGTTACCCAAAATTGTACAGAGCCAAGGGTTTTGTATCAATAGCTTCTTGTTCCAAATGTTCATTGTCCATTCCCTTTTAATAATAGAATATGTAAAGGAAAGCAAAAAACAAAAACATACAATTTAACTATTTACATACTGTAGTTAGGTACTATAGTCCCTATAGGGACCACAATGGAAATAAGCCTTAGGGCTTTATTGTGTCATCCCTGACTATTTTTATTTATTTATATAACGTATAGCACAGGTTGCTGTTTCATATTTTTATATCAAGAATGGTTAAATAAAGTCAGTCAATCAATCAATTCATCCAGAGGGGTATGGAGGCAAAAAGTAAATACATAACATGAATAAATAAATTAGGGCCGGGACTCAATTTAAAAAAAAAATCTAATTAATTAGAGGCTTTGTAATTAATTAATCGAACTTAATCGCATTTTAATCGCATATAAATATTTGACCTGAGAACAATGAGAAGTAATTTTTTTCACATGGATTTTTAGTATACCATTGAATAATGACCGAATACATAAGCTTAAGCAACACAAATATTGTTTATTTTTGTTCAAGTCCAACAGACCAGTGCAATTTTTGCCATTAAGTGTAGCAATAGCATATTTAGAAATATAGTACATTTCAGAAATTCAGGTAGCCTAAAGGTAGGTAGACCTTCTGTAAACTATAATACTTTGGTTTTTGAAGTAAAACACAATCCACGCAAGCTACCACACTAGCCGCTAGCTGCTATATGTTTAGCATTGAGATGATACTTGAGGCTGGATGTGCTGCGGTGATATGTGAATTCCTTTGTTGCATAGCAACACAACCATGCTCTTATCGATGCTTCCATCCAGTCGTTTTTTTTTAATTGTTTTTTGTAGTAAAATGTCCCATCATCCACAGGGCCAACCAAAGCGTCTCATCAGCTTCTTCCTTCATGTTCACTGTGGTTTGTTGTTGTCTGAACTCATGAATGCTAGTTGGTGTTCCAGTATAATCGGTCCGCCCGAAACTTGTCCAGTGAGAAAAGTCCCGTGGTGCAAAAATAAGTTAGATCAAAATACGTCAATTTTTTTAACGCGTTAATGTATGTGTAATTAATTCATCTTAATTTACACGTTAAAGTCCCGGCCTGTCTGTAGCAGTTGGGCATCATTCAGTTGTATTTACATCACTGAGATACAGTGGAAATCAATAAAAAGTGGACGTTTCTTCAGCTTGTTACCTTGACAAAATGCAGTCTTAAAGGTCTGATGAACTGCACCCATCTTTCCCAATGTTTCATTAATATGTCTAACTTTAGGTTTGAGAGAAAAAGTTACCTTTTCCATGGTATAAATATCTATTGTCACATCTATCCAATTATTAATTGTAGGTCCAGTCTGCAACATCCATCTTTTAGTTAGGGCCTTTTTTCCAGCTGCCAGTAATGCACCCATCAAATATTTGTCAACAATAGTTTCATATCTGATGTTTTACCAAGACATTAGTTTCTGTAAATTGTTCGATTTGTTTTATTCATTTTTTTAATTGAAATAACCTGAAAACATTACATGTACTTGTGAGATGTTTCTGTGTTTTTGCCCTCTCTTTTCCATCCCTCTCACCCATTCGATTTTTCCCCTGCTAGGTTTAATTTTGAAAATGGCACTCCTCCGACCAACTTCGATACCTTTCCCGCAGCAATAATGACAGTGTTCCAGGTGAGCAGAGGAGACGATGTAAAGGGAGGAGGGAGGGAGGGAGGGAGGGAGGGAGAGAAGGAGAATGGGAGGAGAAGATGAGGGTTGGATCAGGATAAAACAATTAAAGACTAAAGAGGATTTGCACATGAGGAAGTAATGTAGAATGCTACTTTTAATTATTAAATGTCATGCGTTAACTGTGCTAAAGCTTGTCTTTATGTATGAGGATGACTGTGTTTTGACGACAAAGTTTTAGATGAATACATATTATGTGTTTGTGTTTATATCAAAGCATACCAGCTACATGTACTCAGAGAGAATATGGCCTCGTCTGACTCTGTGTGTCTGTGTGCGTTGCCAGATCCTGACTGGTGAGGACTGGAACATGGTGATGTACGATGGCATCAAGTCTCAGGGCGGAGTCAACAAGGGCATGGCCTTCTCTGTCTTCTTCATCGTGCTCACACTTTTTGGCAACTGTATCCCTTGACAGTGAAGCACACAGAACATTCACACTTACTGTATATGAAGACATTTGCAGTTGTGCTTTCAATTTAAGTTTACTTCCTGAACAGTCCGAATTCACAGCAAAGGCTTCAGATCCAATTGCAAAGTATATATTTTTTTACTCCACCGCAGGCATAATACATGGCAAGAAACTTTTTAGATTTTTTTTTCCATTTTTGACTTAACTAAGAGCAAGGTTATTATAGTTAAGGAAAACGATATAATGAAAACTAGAATTGAAAAAACATTTTTGGTAACCGATATAAAAATAAAAAACAGAGTTTAAAAAAAAAAAGGACAACTAACTGAAACTGTATTGTTTGGCTACAAAACTAAAACTCACTAAATTATAGTGAAAATGTCCTTCGTTTTCATCATTGTCAACTTTTTTCATAAATAATCCAGTGTTTCTATTTCTCCACCGCTGAGTGTGGGTATTCCTGCTTTGTGGGCTTCTGCGAGAATCGTGAGTGAAATTACCGTAATGACATCATATTGACACATTGGAATTTTCCCGATAGCGCAAAACGTTTAGTTATAATGGTAAAAGTGTCGCCGGAGCAACACTCTGTAAACTTTGGATGTTGTGCTTTCACTGTGTGCAAGTGAAAGTCCTCAATTCAACCATCACATTACAGATCACATTTCTTTTTGCGGCGGCAGAATACATATTGGGGAAACAATGCATAATCCTTTTTGGTTGATATGAAATGTATTTATTTAGCTCCAACTAAATAGCTGCTGGTTAGTGAACATGCAGGAACACATGGTGAATATGTTTACTGAGACTGGGATGTCTACACTCCAATCACAATTCAAAACACCCAGAACTGTAAGACTTAATAACTTTATTGGGGCTAAGATGGATAAACCAAAGGGCATAAAGGCAAAATTTATTATGACCTCTTTGAATGTGGCACCCAACATTACAAAAAAACTAAAACTAATAAAAACTAAACTAAAACTAAGCATTTTCAGAAAAAAAACTAAACTAAAAATAAGCATTTTCAGAAGAAAAAATAAATTAACTAAAACTAAGCATTTTAAGAAAAAAAAACTAAACTAAAACTAAGCATTTTCAGAAAAAAAAACCTAAACTAAAACTAGCAAACTCAGTCTAAAAACTAATTAAAACTAACTGAATTTAAAAACAAAAATAAAACTAATGAAAAATCCAAAACTATTATAACCTTGACACAGAGGTTATTTTTCCTGGAAATATATGACTTAAATCTTGAAATTTTCAACCCCTCCCCCAGCTCTGTTATTTATTTGTCTACCTACAGTAGCCCTAATACAACAAGGATGTTATTATAACATGGATATATTAGATATTACCAGAACTAACAATTCTGCTTTTTTTTAGTCAATTATTATATGTGCATGCTGTATACATCCTACAAACAAACCCCTTCATGTTGGGTTTCCTTTTTTTTTTTCAAGGGTACAATACTTGAGTTTAATATTAATTGAGAATTGAGTTTATTATTAATTAATTAATTAATATATTATTATTATAAATAATTGTTGCTTACAATACAGACAACTGTAAAGAAAGAAAGTAGTATAATGATTGCCGAGTCACAAACTTGGATTGTTCACAGTGATCTGATGTCTGAGCAGTGCCATTTTTTAAACTTTAATGCTGCATTTCTACCATGTTAGTGCATTTAACATGTATGAATATCTGGATCTAATTTAGATTTTAAATACTTTCACTTCTGTTACACTTAAATATACAGTCATGGAAAAAATTATTAAACCACTCTTGTTTTCTTCAGTTATGTTGGCTTTCCTTTAACTGGATGTTCAGACACTCTGCTGAATGTGTTCTTGGCTATCGCTGTGGACAATTTAGCCAACGCACAGGAACTGACTAAGGTACACGGCAGTCCAATTTTATTTAAAATCCCAGAACCGATTCTTCTCTGAACTCTATAAATCACAAGTTTGGCTCCTCTACTAAACAAATTCTCTTTTTCACAATTTCCACCTCATTTATCTCTCAATTTTGATTTCCTTCCTGATTTCCTTGCCCTCTCTCTCTCTCTCTCTCTCTCTCTCTCTCTCTCTCTGTCTCTCTCGCTCTCTCTCTGCAGGATGAGCAGGAGGAAGAGGAGGCTGCCAGTCAGAAGATCGCCCTGCAGAAAGCCAAGGAGGTGGCTGAAGTCAGCCCACTGTCTGCTGCCAACCTCTCCATTGCAGCGTGAGTTTCTGTCTCTATTATTGTTGCACTCCCATTTTATATATATCAATTTCAAAACATTTTCACACCGAGCAGGGATTTTGGGGCGGAACATTTTCACATATCTTAAAAGAAATGTATTCAGCAACCACAAGTCAGGCACTTATGCACCATTCACGCACATTGCAGATAGCACACTATACTGCACCAACCTGGTCTCACAGGAATCCATGAAATAGCCACGGATTTGCTTACCTCAAAATCCGTGGAATAGCCACGGAATCACTCAAATTTTCGTGAAACTGACACGGATTTCGCTACAATGCAAGTTGCAAGTTGTCAAATTACTCTATTTATTTTAATGAATTGCTATAACTCCTTTATTTTAGTTTCATTCTACTCAGAAAAGTCCATGCAAATTGTTACCTCAATTTTATTGAGAAGACAGATTGTAATACAATATTAAGTTTCATTACCTTAATACTTTTCCTTGTTAAGTGAAGGCAGAAATGCTTATCCAAAATCAATATACTTCTGAGTTATGACATCTTTCTTCATTTTTAATTTTGATCAACTTCTAGAAATAAGTTATCAACTTAATAAAAATAATGAACATGCAACAAATTGTATTTTTTATGCTGAAAAAGCTCATGTTTTTAATTCATACTAACTAACCTCCTGAATCTTTTCTTCGAACACACATGCACACTACTTTCTCCCTCCTTCTGTCAGCCTTCTGCCTCTCTTTTCTTCTTTTTATTTCTCTTTCTCTTTGTCAC
Organism: Centropristis striata; assembly: GCF_030273125.1. Classification (NCBI taxonomy): domain Eukaryota; kingdom Metazoa; phylum Chordata; class Actinopteri; order Perciformes; family Serranidae; genus Centropristis; species Centropristis striata. The sequence continues at coordinate 12,472,031 of NC_081529.1, read as the reverse complement.
GCTCTTTTGTGCATACTAAATGTTTTAGGTTTATTTTATTTGCACAGTTAGAATAACATAAAATGACAAAGAAAACATAAAGTGTAAAGTGCAGCAAGAGGCAGAAAACCCAGATGGGCTTATTTAAAGCCTCCACCTAAAATTTCATAATTATAAGAAAGTAATAAACTGATAATAGAAAAAAACATATGTATAACATCAACAAGTTATAATGATATAACAAAAACAATAGTTATAACAAAAACAATAAAAAGCAAAAATTTAACATGTTATAAAAGTATGTTTGTGTGTGAACTAGAATGTTAAAACAGCAGTTAAATGGGCTTTTAGACATCTTTTGAAACATTTTATAGAGATGGAGTTCTTTGCCAGATGGGAAAAAGGTATTTATTCCATCATTTAGTCCCTAAATTGAACAATAAATTGACCTCTGCATGTAAGAAATCTTGGAGGATGAAGATCTAAAGACTGTCGCGTTGGATAAGAGTCAACCTGAGAATTACATTTAAAATAAGTCTGAAAGTCCTTTGGAAAGTTTTCATGATCTGAATATACCTTATAAATAAAAACACATATTAGAGAGATATTGATGTGATGAACAGTAAGTATCTGAAGGTCCAGATGAGGCATGTGACTCAGATCTGGTTCCATCCAACAAAACGTTTCTGACGAACCAAAACTCTGTGGAGTGAAGTAGAAAAGGTGCTTGCCCAAACTATATTACAATATAAAAGATATGACTAAATTAAACTTTAATAAAGTGTACGAAAAAAAGATGCACACACACACACACACTCACAAACACACACACACACACACACACACACAGAAGCCAGTGTTGGATTGATCTGGGCCAGGCCTCCTCTGGTCAGGAGAGTCAGAGTCTTTGATCCCTTTTCTCTGTATACACAGGGGTCTTTCCTTTCACTCCTGGTAAAGTTCACACACCTTCACTCATAGAGACACACACACACACACACACACATACCGCTCTGTGGTCTGTCCATAAAAAAGCACAACAGGGAGGCCCACGTCTGCTTAGAAATACCACACACACGACACGTACACAGTTCTGACCTTTACATCAGCCTCTGCCCACTCTATATCACACACTATTTTCACACGCAAACATACACATGCTCATAATGTGTTCATCATTTTGTTTCTTGTTACTGTATGTACTGTACTTCACTGTGCTGTGAGTATTTGTGTGTTTTGTGTTAGTACACTTCACCTGGGAGTAGGGCTGGGCGATATAAAAGATATATCGATATATTTTCAAATGCGATATGGAATAAGACCATATTGCATGCGTCGATATAGATTAAAAAAAATATTTCTTCATATATAAATGCTGCCCTTACTAGGGTTTGTCATATTTAGCAATTTTTTTAATGTTCGTTGTTCTTTTCCCATATAAATATATTTATTTCAGAAAAAGATTGGCCTATTTTATTTCATAGGCTTTTTTTATTTAAGATATTTTTTATTTAAATGTGCACTTTATGGAGCTTTGATTTTTTTTTCTTTTTAAAGGTACTCCTGTTGTTATACAGTATTTATGTTCACTTAAATAAAAAGTTGAAATAAAACTACTTGTGATATGTCATATTTGACTTTGACTGAACATTTGCTCTCACTTTGAGATATAAATATCAGGATATATATCCTATATTGATATTCAGCCTAAATATATCGGGATATGACTTTTGGTCCATATCGCCCAGCCCTACCTGGGAGTCTTAAAGAGTTAAAATATGTATATGTCAATACAGTGAACATGTATCTGTGTGTGTGTTTATGTGTGTGTGACAGATTGAGAGAGAGAGAGAGAGAGAGAGAGAGAGAGAGAGAGAGGGATTAGTTTGAGAAGCTACACTTGCATACTGAAGGTTGTTTGCCTAAATACCTACCCTGCACATACTATATGTAGAACAATCCTTTAAACTAAGAGGCTAGGGAAGATTGTATAGCAGACTCTTAAATAGACATTAGTTAACTGTTAACTGTCTTTAAAAAAACCCAATGTATTGCAGGAATGTAGAGCTGCAGTGTGCGTTCCATTCCTCTGTATCAGTGTAAATCCAAATCCCTCATTTCTGTAGTATTAAATAAAAGGAAGGACATTGAAATTCCAATGGAGAAAGTCCTTGTTTTTCCAAGCAGGGATTTTAAACTTGGGGACATGTGGAGCATGAAGAATCTCTTAAGAAGATATTCTATGGTAGATTCAAGAAGGAGGCCGCCATGAAAGCTACATAAAACCCATGGAAAACAGTTGTAAGGCTGCATAACTCCAACCAGGACTCTCAAACTGACAACACAGTGCACCCTTAAGAGACTGTTGGAGCGCAGAAACAATTTAGTGGATCCATTTTTTTAATCACTTAACTGTTGTTTGTCTAAAAGGCTGGAGAGAGTTTAACAACTGTTTTCAGTAGTTAATGCACTACAGCTTGTGATGTCAGTCTTGATATTGTGCTAAACTGCTCTAAAGCATAATAGGTTCTCATTTTTTAATCTCATAACTTTGCGTAAACCCTTTGTACCACATACCACATAGTTTGTTTGTTCCTACCCTCCATTAAAACCCACGGGAGGGTTTCCTAGTTAGGGCTCCAACTAACCATAGTTGCAGTTTAAACATGTGATCAATTTCATGAATTGTCACAGTTTGGTTTGGTTTAGGCAACAAAACTACGTGGTTAGGTTTAGGAAAAGACGTGCATTCCATAACTTCTGTACATGAGTACATAAGTATATGTGACATTCTAATTTAATTGAGGTACTTGCATAGTAATTACATTTGTGGTGTTTACATAGTTATTTTTGCTTAAAATAAGTCCATGTTGATCTTTGTTGCACACAGGACACTAACTGGGGATTGGGGCGCAGAACGGCAGCGTAGCGAGCCAGCCGTATACACGCGAGATAATGAGAACACATGATAATCCTGAACGTACGGGAGACCGCAAGATCCCGAGATAAACTGTGTGTATAAAGTAAACAACAACAACAAACAGCTTACTTTGCTTCTCTGACGTGGAAGATCTGTTGATCTGACCATCTATCCATATAAAAAGAAACAATCAGACTCTCGTCGTCCATGTAACCGATCCTCTGAGACCCTTTGATTGATTGATTGCTGATCCGGTCATAACATAATGTTGATGTGAAGTAGTTTCAGGCTGCATGAACTGCATATTCTGTTTTATTTTGAAAGAAAGCGGAAGTGTATTACGTTGATTCTGTCTGGTGCGATCTGCTCTGTTGAGCTTGACGCGATTTAGCAACAGCTCGCGGAGAAAAAAAATGTGATACGGAATGCTCGAGCAGCGAAGCAGAGAGCCGCGGCTGGGACGCTGCTGAGACGTTACGGGGCACTCCCGGTTGAAATGTTCTCATTATTTAGAGTGGCAGCGATCAGCAACGGCGACCGTGGCGCAGTCGTAGTCGCTAAGTCACCTGACTTCCTCCCTTGTTCTTGTCATAATTACTACAGCCACTAGAGGTTGCTGCCTAACAATAATAGTAAATATATGTTGTAATAATCTGCTTGTACTAATGATCTATTGGGTTGTTTTTTGGGTGGGAACAGTCTGAGTACATTACATTTTTAGTGCAATATCTTTGCAAACGCATGTTCTCATCTATGTTACTCACATAATCTGTTCTGGAAATGAGGGAAATACTTTTTTGTGGAATATTAAATATAAAAAGGAGAATTTTGAATGTGATATCAAATTGGGAAAAAGGCAAACGGCTATCTATAGAAGATGATATTAACACTGGAGGAAAAGGACGAAAAGAAATAAGGAAGAGTCGAACAAGTGTGGCATTAACTGGGAGAAAAACATGAAACATTGAAAACATGAACATTGAAATTTAGAACGTTAAAGATACAGTGGAACATATAGGAACATCATAGATAATGCCAGGAGTTTCGAAAGATAAGGTAAAAGAAGAAAAGAATGATGAGGACAGAACAGCAGTAGTCATGCAGGATAAGTGAGTGATGCAAGAGAGATGCAATTTGTGAGATTGCAAAAAGGAGGACAGTGAAAAATAAATAGGATTGTTTTAGATTCACAAATGGAACAAACTGCAGAGGTGAGTGTGTGTGAGTGTGTGAGCGCGTGTGTTTTGTGTGTGTGTATGTTTGTGTGTGAAGGGTTGCATTCCAAAATGCTCAATCTTTTTGGCAAACAATTCTTACATTTTTGCCTTTCTGGAATCTATTTGACTTATCTTAGTAGTAATTCAGTTTTTACAGCACAGTTTTAAAAAGTGACATTTGTCGGGGCAGGCTGGCTGTTTTAAGTGTTGGGTGGATAGCCCATTTTGGAATGAAATCCTCCTTCTGTTCTTTCGTGCCATCTCACTCACCAGCTGTTTCCCTCCTCAGCAACAAAGTACACAGTGAGTGTCACAACGCTACCGACCCCTTTCTGGACTGGTATTTATTTATTTGTTTATTCATTTCTGAATCCTTTCTGTTTATTGACTTTACAACCATTCCCTGCTTTCTTTTGTGTTTTAGAAAACCTTCCTTTCCTTGTCCCTTTTGTTCTTTACTTCTTTATGAAGTACATTCCTGGCTTTCTTTAGCTGTTATTTGTGTTGGCTTTTTTTTATGAGTATATTTTCTGTTGCCTGCACCTCGCAGTACGGTTTGTTGCTTTACTGTGGTTGACTATTGGCCCTGAGAGAAAAGGGAGTAAAAGTTGATTACTGGTTGCAGTTTTGGAGGGTAAGAAAGGTGGTCACTGACAGTTTTTGGGTTTTTCTCTGTCACATAGATATAAACATGACTCAGTCATTGCAACCCAAAAAGGCTCTTGTGATTATTGCGACTTCCATTCAATTAACCCTCTGAATTCCAAGCCGTTTTATTCCATATTTTACTGTAAAAATAAAAAGTTTTTCCATTGAAAGAAACGCTGTTTTGCCATATAATTGACAAAAAAATACTTTATAAATGCTACATAAATTAAAGATTTTACCATTAAATATTACAGTATATATTTGTTAGAGATATGATGTTTAGTACATTTTACAGTGAGAAAAAGTAAATGCAAAAATTACAGTGATGTATATTTCAGTATATTTTATTACAAACACGGACAAGACATTTATTACAGTGTACGGTGGTATACTATTTTAAATTTTACACCCTATTCCTGATTAAATTTGACAGGGATTTACTGTAATTTCTACAAACATTTTACAGTGTTTTATGCAGTGTAAAATAGATATAATGCAACTAATCATAAAAAAGAAACAAAAGTTGAATTTCTTTGATTATGTATTTGATAAAAAATACAAAATATTGGAATCTATATATAAAATATTTTTCCACATAGCCACAAGTATTGCAAATATTAGGAAAACAATGTAACCTAAGGGGAAATCAGAGGACGGCTGTTACGCTTCTGCCATAATGCCGTCAGGAAGGATTTATCAGTGATAACTGCATATGAGAGCAGACACACACACACATGCAGCCAGACCGGCTACCGCAACAATTTGTTGTTGTTTGTTGTCAACGAAGAACAGTGAAACTCAGATTAAAACACACACAAGAGGGAGTGTGAATTCTATTTTAAGCTTAGTTTTAATTTTTCCATATTCAAGGACTGTGGGAAACACATGGACATTTTGTTCATTTAAAAACATAAATTATAGAGGTGGGAATCACCAGAGGCCCCACGATACGATTTTATCACGATACTTGAGTCACGATACGATAGTATTGCGATATGGTGAGTATTGCCAGCCTGAGGTCCCTGTCTCCCCTTTCTATCTGCCACTTTCAATGAAGCATGAAAAATGCCCAAAAAATAATCCTTAAAAAACAAAACAAAACAACATGAATAAATAAATAATCAAACCCACTGGTTGGTTGCAGGGTTCAGAGGGTTAAGCCTAGTGGAGATTTAAGAGTGCATAAGGCCTGTTAATTAAATTGTGTATTCTTTAGTTTGGATAGGTTTATTTCAGATAATTACACCAAATTCTGACCTTGCCTCAGTGTGATCCTCCTTGTGTCCTCACACGGTTTACCAAAGTAGGGCTGTCCTGCCCGGTGCTTTGGTAAGCTGTGTAGACAACAAGATATTTGTTTTGCCTCGTTCTATAGGTCCAGCCAAATTACCCTTTAAATGTCTGTGGCCCCTAGTGTGTCTTTATGTCCTGGCTATTTTTATGTACTTATATTTTTGGTGTTGGTTTTCACATCATTCTGACGTCTGTGTCTATATTTTAACATCAGTCCTTAAACAGGTCTTTAATGCTGTCAATCCCCCTCCTCCCTCTCCATCCTTCATTTTGCAGTAAGGAGCAACAGAAGAACCACAAGGGGATCAACAAGTCAGTGTGGGAACAGCGCACCAAGGAGCTGAGGAGGCAGACTCTGGTGTCCAGCCGCGAGGCCCTCTATAACGAGCTGGACCCTGACGAACGCTGGAAGGCAAGGACAGGGAGGGAGGAGCACAACAATGTAAAGGACAAGGCAAACAAAGCCCCTAGACTTGTGCTATCAGTGTACACAAGTGACGGCAATGATGACCATTACTTATGTTGCTTACCTGGTGTCATTTTTTGAGTTAGAACTTTATATTGCCTCCTCCTCGTTTCCATGTCTTCAATCTCTGTGTCTATGCTGCCCCTCTCTCCTCCTCCCTCTCCTCGCAGGTGAACTTCTCACGTCACATCCGTCCGGACATGAAAACCCACCTGGATCGACCGTTAGTGGTTGACCCCCATGAGAACCGCAACAACAACACCAACAAGACCACTGCCAACAGTTCCGACCGCTGCTTTAGCCAGCACCATCCTGCCGACGAGCTCCACAGACAAACACGCCTCCACGAACACGGCGGCCAAGTAGGAGGGGGTGGCGGTGGAGGAGGCTCGGGTCCAGTCAGGCCTCCCATGGAGCGGGGCGAGTCCACAGAGAGCAGGCGGAGTCGTAAAGGCGAGCACCACCACCACACTTCTCACGTCCGACTGGATGCGACGGTTATTCCCGGACCAGGCTCAGAGGAGAGGCCGTCTAGGCGCCATCACCACACCCGGAGCGGCAGTCGAGGCGGAGGGCAGTCGGAGCACAGGAAGCCCAGGTCACATCGAAAAAGCGCGGAGGATGGTGAGGACGGCGGGGGAGGAGCTGGAAAAACAGGGAGACATAAGAGCAAAGGGGTTGACGGAGGTGGAGAGGGAGGAGAGCAGGAGGGGGCTGGGGAAGGCGCTGAGAGGAGGCCAAGAAGAAATCGCCATGGCAACCAAATGGACAGCGAGGGAAAGAGGATGTGCCAGCACAGAAGGAAGTATGTCCAAAAATATAATGATATGCAACAATGACTGAGACATTTGTCTAAATCAGGGGTCGGCAACCTTCACCAATTGGCCAAAAACAGACAAAAAATTTTGGAATGGAGCCGCAAACCTAATTTGGAGCCTTACAATGAAGATGAAACAGCCTACTAAGTCTTAATTAGACAATCAGTATTTCCAATAGGTCATAATGGGCATTTATAAATATGATTTTGTCAGAATGTAGTGAGAACCCAAGTGCAAATTTGGAAATCGAAAGCTAGCCTAGTTATGGAAAACTCAAAACTAGCCTTGAAGTTGACAAAAATTAGAGCTTAAGGTGCCAGGGTGTACACTTTTGTAAGCTATGATGCACATTTAAGTTGACTAAAATGTGAAAAAATGATAATGCTATATGTAAGCTATACATTTTTAAAAGTGAAGAATACAAATAGCTTTGGGCCAACACCATAATGAAAATTTTACTGTAAAGCAATTCCATTTTATTTCGTATAATTTTTTTCTCACAGCTACAGGGAGCCAATGCAGATGGCCTGAAGAGCCACGTGTGGCTCTGGAGCCTCAGGTTGCCTACCCCTGGTCTATATCAACACGCAATATAGTTGGATATTTTTGCTAAATTAGATTGACTGAATGTTCAAATGAGTAAAAAAAGTCTTACATTTCAAAAGTCAATGTTAAAATAGTTATGGTTTTCTTTGACTAAGAAGAAAAAAATGCCCGGACCTTGATCTGACTAAAACTTGAAACAGGATGACTGAGAATATTTGACACAGGAGTAAGACAAAGATCAGATAAAAAAATAGCAGACAAAATGAACACCACATCACACTGTTTTCTGATCCAAAAAGTTTCTCCTCATTATTTCTTTCCTCTTCACTGTATACCTGTCATACCTTTCTCTGGATATCATCTCTGCTTTTTCTCTCCTCTCTATCTCAACTCTCTTTTTCTAACCCCAATTGTTTCCCCTTCCTCGTTCTTGCCAGGGATTGTAGTGTCCCTAACCTCTCCACTACACGGCCCATTCAGAAGAGCCTCTCCAGGCAGGACAGCCAGTACAGTGAGGATATGGACAACCTCATGAATACCAAACTGGTCTCTGGCTCTACCCCACCCAGCGATGGTCACCCCCCAGTTCCCAAGCACGCGGTGGCCCCTGCCTTTGGATCTGCCCTCCATCTTGCTAACAGTGGCACTCATGGGAGTTTAGTCACATTGGATAGCTACGGGAGCATCGCCCATCACCGTACCAACAGTGTCATCAGGCTGCCTCACCCTGACTACACAGCTGTAGACATGCCAATTTTTCCTTCCACCAATGCCATACTGCAGGGTAAGGGCACATCAAGTGTCTGTTGTGTTTTTCAAATAGCTTGTCTCTTCTTTAACTGTTTTATTAAATAACAAATTTGCATATTTTCACGCCATCTTCTGCCTTTTTTGATCCAGTCAATAAGAATGCCAACACGGAGCCCCTGCCAGCCAAGGAGGATAAGGATGATGATGATGATGAGAAGGGAGGGGAAGGAGGACCCCGGCCTATGCCTCCCTTCAGCTCCATGTTCATCCTGTCCACCACCAATCCGTAAGTGGCAAATAAATCCACCGACACTCCACTACACTGTATGAAATACTACATAGACTGATGCACAGGAATGCATTCTTGAGGTATCTACCAAACATATATTTTTTACTATTTACTGTAATAACTTGTATGACCACACACACTAAAAACCCTTTTCGACCAAGGCAGTTCCGGTGCTGCTGTCTAATCTCAAACCAATTCTTTGAGTTTGACAGCCAAAGGTCTCAGCCAGGAAAACTGGTTTCAGAGCGGCAACAACTCTTTGCTGGTCTCAACCTATGAATTGCTTACGTCAGGGGCTGGGCACGGGATTATCGTGACCGACAAGACTTACTGAAACGTGTATCATCCACTTTACTTTATTTGTGTAACTGAAATGTGATCGCTATGGGCTATTGTTAGCAGACTAATGTTAGGGTGCAAGCATTACCTCATAATAAAAAGCTAACTCTAGGGCTGTTTCCACTACCGGGCAATACCCGGACATTAGCTGGAATGAGGCGGGTCACACTCGCCGAAACGCCCCTGATTTGATTACGAGCAGTTGAAATCCTGGTTGATGATTGGATAGATCGCCAAGTGCGATATGACGTAGTACTCAACACACGCCATTTGTAAAAGCCGGCGAAGCAGTGTTCCCAACTTAGCGACTTTGTTGCTAAATTTAGCGACTATTCAGACCCCCTTATGGACTATTTTTCAAGAAAGCAACTGGAGACAAATCCAGCGACTCTGGCTCGTTAGCGGCTCGTTGAGAAGAGTAAGAAGGAGTCGGCTTGTTAAGAAGAGCCACCTTTAGCAGCAGTTAACTTCAGTTAGCCCTGTAGAAGTACAGTGTGTATGTGCTGCTGCTACAGGAGTTGTTCACTTAGCGATCTCTGTTTGTTTACAACAAGCAACAGACACTCTGTGCACAGTTAGCGATGCCGTTAATTCACAATCACAATGTTTATAAAAAGCGGGCACTCTGTGCATAATTAGCCATGCTGCTTTCAGCTGCTGACGTTGTGCACAGTTAGCGACGGTGAAAACCATACATCACCTCCAGAGTCTCTAAATCCCTCTGGGGGCTAACTTAGACTTAGTCGAAACACGCAGAGTGAGCGGACTTTTGAGATGGTGTGGCCTGAGTCGAAACACAGCTATTAACATCTTACGTTCAGTGTTATTAAAAATGTAATCTCCATCCTTAGCGATCAAGACGAGCAGCACCAATGTGTTGTACCAGTGGTGTTTGGATGCCAGTGTAGGCTCGCAGAGCCAGGAGCAACATTTGTAAAGAGACAATGTAGTCCGCCATTGTTGTTATTATACATGTACGGAGATGTATACAGACGTGATGACGTGGCTCTCAAGCTTGTGGAAAAGCAAACAGGTTCTGAGAAGGTTTGCAACCAACTACGAACCAGCACCAGCCCAGCAAACATTAAACAACCAAAATTAGTGGTATGCATAGCACAAATGCAAGAAAAATAAATGCGTCTGCTGTGTCTATTCCTAGGTTTCGGCGGGCGTGTCACTACATCTGCACCCTGCGTTATTTTGAGATGTGCATCCTGCTGGTCATTGCCATGAGCAGTATTGCCCTGGCTGCTGAAGACCCCGTCTGGCCCGAATCCCCTCGCAACAATGTAAGAAAGTCGACGCACATTTATTTACCAATGCCTGTGTTGCATGAAATGTTATGTGTTGTCTATACATGTTTTACAGTATAGAGTTTTGTTTAATATTCTTTTTTTTCTTCGTAGTGTCACTCCGGCCCTCTTTATGTGTGGAGCTGGACTAATGAATAAATTAAAAAATCACATGAAGTATCTCATCAGATGTTTATTGTATTAAGATATAAAAAACAAACAAAAAAACCCATTATTTAACCCTCTGGAGTCTGAGGCTATTTTGGCCATTTTTGAATCCTTTTCATTCTGCCTGTATATAATTCTTAAAATAATGTTTACCACGTCATGTCGGTACCTTTTTTTATCAGCACAACCTCACCTTTATGACCTGATCATTATTTTTTCACTTTGACTTACTGTATCAACATTTTGAACCCAAAGAAACACAACAAAATGTTGCAAATGTGGATACAAGTTGCATAAAAAAAGGTAAAATGAGGACAAAATCTAGTTCTATATTTTTATACTAAATATATTTGACCTTATCTCTGGTTTTACTTGACCTGTCATCATCAAACAAAAACTGGCATGGAGTTTTAAGCCAGCATTTTACAGGGAAGTTGATGTCAGGGAAACACACTGCTTCTTTTTTATGCTATGACATCATGAAGAAATCATATGATTTGATAATGTTGACATGATTGGTGACTCCAGAGGGTTAACCAATGTAAAGATTATTACTATTATTTGAAAATCATCTTACTGGGCATATCCCCTTGGCACTATGTTCCACTATCTGGATCCAGCAGCGAATCATTCCCTGTTTCTCTTTGTGCAGGTTCTACGCTATTTCGACTACGTCTTCACAGGGGTATTCACATTTGAGATGCTGATAAAGGTAAGACACTGTCCCAAATCAAGAATCAACAGCTTCCTCCAGAAGTATTGAGAACCCCAGCCCAAATGAGGACTAAACACTTTTAATTCAACACCAAGGCCAATTTGCACATTCATATCCAGGGGTTTGCTTCTTTTAATCTAGCTCTGTTTTTTCTCCATTAGATGGTGGATCTGGGCCTGGTCTTGCACCAGGGCTCTTATTTCCGGGACTTGTGGAACATCCTTGACTTTATAGTGGTTAGTGGTGCTCTGGTGGCCTTCGCCTTCACGTAAGTCTTCCTCCTGCTTCCCGCTGTCTTCCTCTCTCCCCTCCTTGCTGCTCCTCTCCTGCTTATTTACTGCCTCACTGGCACCTTGGAGTACAGCCTCCCCGGTCCTTCTTTATTCATCCATGGCTTAAACCTGACACTCTCTGCCTTCTCTTCTTTCTTTCATACTTTCTCTCTCTCTGTCTCTCTCTATATTCTTACAAATGTCCAATACTCTACAGTTGGCCATTTCTTCTGCCTCTCATTCGACTTTGCTCCTACAGTCCTCCCATTTCTAAGCCCCTCCACCAACCCCCTACACTGCAACATTAAAAAAAAAAACAATATCCCAGCATCCCCTTCCTATCCAACTCTTCTTACCCCCTGTGAGAGGTGAGGACCACCCTTTGCACCTGTAACCCTTTAGTGCCCAGGGCGTTCTAGAGTAAAAGGCCCCACGCAAAGTCTGGCCAGGTCATGCTGAGCTGGCTCTCAAAAATCTACACACCCTTCTCCACGGCAAAGCAGGTACCCTACTCATGCATGACTGTGAGGATAAAACATAGCTAAATTTGCACAACTGGGTTATGTTAGGGCGTAGATTATGAGCACTATGCTGTTTAAAGCATGACTTGTTTGTTTTAGGATTTGCTCCCATGCTTTTGCATCGATGGGGGAATATAAATTGAAGCAGACCTTCAGGACTGCATTGCCTAGGTTTGAAGATCTACAGTACAATAAGTTTACAATGATAATGCTGTGACTTGTGACACCAATACTCACAAGTCATCTGCAGAGATAGAAGGTTGTGCTTGATCCTATTTCATGACTTTAGAAATACACTCTGTATTTTCAGGAGAAAATAGTGTCTTTGCATACATGCCCCACACATGTTGATCTGTCTGGGTCTTGTGTGTGGGTTACACCTGAGTGGGGAAGTGTGTGCATGGTGGTTAAAAGAGGAAATGATATCTGAAAAGAGAAAATGAGAAACTGATTGACTAGTTTTGTTGATCCTGCCACATGTTCACGGTACAAGTAAGTGGCCAATTTCAATTCTCTCAAATGTATGCATTGGTGATGCAGGGCTGAAATGTGAATGCAATGGCTTAAGTTAATTATAATGGCTGTAAGTCGAGTGTTTTGGGAGCATTAACCCTGTGTGCTTGCTCCTTCACCATTCATATCGCATGGCATCAAACCGTTTTCTTGTGTTGGGTAATTAAGGTTGGCGGGCTAGGATGGAGAGTTGAAGAAAGTCTCCTTGAGTAAAAGATCTGGCTTGAAAGACTGAACAGAATAGTTAACACTGGGATGATAAAGCACCAAACATTTTGAAAAATGTAGGACACTTGAGGCCATTTTAAAATGGAAATGGCTTAAATAATTGAATGCATGTAACATAATGCATATGATGGACTGTACTTGGTACCACCTTAACTCTTGATGCCTTTTAGACATAAGCTGCTAGGATGTTTACCAAGTCAAAACCAAAGAAAACCCTCCACTTTGCATTTTCCCAGCATCCCAGCATACCCTCTAACATTAACCTTCGTCTGGAGTTTGCTCCTGATCACTCAGCTCTCAAATCACCTTAAATCTATGGAAGCTGAACTTCCGTGAAGCCTTAAGTTGTTCAGTTAAATAAGTCTTGAGCAAAATAATTACTCATAATTCTCTCCCCTTCCTCCTCTGCTCTTTGTTCACCTCTTTCACCGTTCATAGCAACACCCGACATCTCTTTTACTTCTTTCTTCTCATCCTGCTGGCCGAAAAAATGTCCACACAAATGAGTTCTTTCAGGTCAACTAGGAATAAGAGAAAGAAAAGATCCCGCAAACATATGACATTGGGAAAATGCATACTTTAACCTTATTACCCATGCTCATTACAGAGTTAGTATGGATTCTTAAAATTCATGGGTACATGTCCCCACTGGGTATTTAGGGAAACAAGCAATGGTGCTTCTACACTGTAGTTTGTGGCAAGCATCCATTAACGGGAAGGGATAAGCCACCATTGCATAATTATAAATTTACACTTATAATTATTTTCAATCAATGCATTTACTATTTTTTTAGGATGCCTTATATGTAATATACTATTTCATGGTTGGATTTATTTTTATTTATTTCATGTCTTATGGCTGCATTGCACAATGATATATTAAGATCATTGCCAATTAATGAGCAAGTATGTCTGACCTTCTCTGGGGGATTTGTCTATTGATGTTAAGTAGCATCAATGAAAATATCAGCGTTCTTATTCTTAGAGACCTATTCTGAGTATCAACATGGTCTCACAATAGGCTTTTTCGTTTTTTCATAGTTCTGAGAACAATAGTTCTGAGAATAGCCCCCTTTTTTTTATTGTGCCCGCAATGCAAAAACTAGGAACGATCATTTTTGAGTGACTTTGTTTAGCTCCTATTTCAGAGTACTCTCCCAGCACAAGTGGAACCTTGAGTGACGTAAGTGTGCGTTGATTGGTCAAATAATGCAGCACAGGTTACCGCCATTTGGAAAAATCTTGTGAATCGTGAACGAAAAGCATTACAAGAAGTGGGAAAAACATGGACAAATGGACAAAACAGTGAAGTCCAGGCTTTATTGAGCATATATGCGGTTGGGGAAATACAAAAAAAAAGGGCGTTCCTGTACTAACTGCTGGCCAGCTTACGTCACTTCAGCGTGCCTATTGGCAGTGTGAATGCAAAGATTTAAAAAAGCCCTTGAAGGTACAGTTCTCTGGGGAGCTGCCCTGTGGGCATTTCCTCTCAGGGAGTGCCACCTTAAGGAATGTCTACACACTCTTCTGCCCTACAAAGGTTAAGTGCAGTAACTACGCAAAAGGTAAAACTGAGAAAAAACTGCTTTAAAGTTTTTTAGCGTGTTTTTACTTTGCCAGCCTAATTGGTTATAGGTAGATAAGTGATATAGCACTTATTTCTACATGTACTGATAATGTAATTTTTATGCTAAAAAAAATCATTATTTGACCTTTGACCCCAAAAACATAGTTACTGCATTGCTGTAAAAAGGTTCTAATGGTAATCCAAAACAGAGAGTAACTACAATGTTGTTGTCTTCTTTCAGCTTTTCCAGTTCTTTTCTGAAACTTTAAAACAAACATCAAGGAGTTCATTTTTAGTTATAACTCAATTTTAACCAAAATGTAGTTACTGTTCTTAGGCTTTGTAGGGTAGTATAAATGACAATCTGAATGTGTCTAACTGCAGCTAAATGTCAGGTATAAACAGTACTATGTTCTTGAGGAGGAAAAAAAACGATTTGCAAAATACAAAGGAGGCGTCAACAAATTAAACGACTACTGCTAATTCATGCAGCGGAATGATGCTAGTGATTGCAGGCCAGCATGGAGATGTGAAATGAAGTGTCCTATAAAGATCATATCAACTTGGCAGGTGCTCCAGGGTTCTAGTGGTGGTGCCCCATCTCTAAGACTGGCACTCGCTCCAGTCTTTCTCTCTGAATCATTTTTGTTTGTTCACTAACTCTCTCTCCCCTAATTTCTAGTTGTGTGGCACACATAAACCTGTCTGTGTTTCTGTTTGTGTGTTTATACCTATGTGCTTCTGTCTTCTAACTTCTTTATATGTGGGCCTTTATTACACTGTAATAAATAGTCATTTCATTTTACTTAATATATTTGATAAAATGTATTAATAAGTACAGTAATATAAATGTGTCCTTGATTTTGAGGCAGTTGTTTAAGTAACTTTAATATAAACATGTTTGAGATAGAATCTACTTATTCTGATCACATTAAATATAATCTTTATGTGTATGTAATTCTAAATCAAGAGAATTTTGAATGAATCAAACACAATAGAATTAGTCCATTTTTAATTGACAGGCACTTCCTGTTAATCTGTTATTAACTCAACTTGTAACGTAGTTAGATTTAATTAATAATATTGTGTGCAATCTGTTGTCTCAATTTTATTGAGTAGCTATTGTTTATCTTTTTTTACAGTGTACCTCTGTCTATACATCCCAGGGAAATGTTAACTATTGACTAATAAATAGAGGGCTGGTACATGCTGTATGTTAACATAAAGACAACTCTCATAACAATCAATTAAGCCAGTTGAACCAATAAAGTCCGATTTAACTACGATAGGGGTTAACGACACTAATGGCTGATAGGGAGATCCGAACCAGTCAGAACAGACTCATACACATCCAGATAGTGCCTTAATTCAATTGGTGGAAATCAAACAGCACTCCAGAAAGGCTCAGCAGTCTCAATGGAGATGTTTATCGCTCCTTTAATCCAATTAGTCTGGTCTGAGGGCTGCTGGTGTCTTGGACCGCTTGTGCTGCTGTCCTGCATATTTCTGCAGCCAAACCTAGATTTATGTCCAAACAGGCTGCTGACGCAGAGACCATGGTAACTGAGCGAGTTGACTTAGTTTACAGAGATACCTTGATATATGTGTGTTGTAGGAGGCAGTTTGTGCCTAAAATTAGTGTTTAGGTGAGCACATTTCTAGCAGTCTTCATTAATATTGATTTAAAGGGATAGTTCCAATTTATTGAAGTGGGGTTGTATGAGGTACTTATCCAGAGAATTTACATATTTTAAAAGGTGGTTCTTGACCAAATTGAAATGAATTACATTTGGGACATTGAAGTGGAATTACAGTACAATGTAATTAAATTATTAATGCAATCAATAACAACTAAGTCAGGGATTTTTCCCAGCTGAATAACAATAGCGTCTGGCCTGTAAAGCCATCAGTAATGAAATGTCATGTCAAGTAGTTTGTGTTCTCGTCACACTTTTTGTCTAAACATTGAGTGTTTATGTGCATGTGCGTTAGATTTGACAACAGTAGTTTATAGCTGGGAGGGCGGATCTGATAAATAGTAGGCCTTGTGTTCTTTTTTCTCTCTCTGTCTCTCATATGGATGTTTTCCCTCGAAATCCTTCTTTTCTCTGTGTCCCATTCTGTTTCTTTCTCCTGCCCTTTGTCTTTTTTGTCTCTCTTTGTCTCGCTGTCTCTCACCCCTCTCTCATCTCTCCGTTTGGACCAGCAGCAGCGGCGGCGGGTAAAGTTCTCTGTCTTTTTCCTCCTCATTTTCCTCCTTCTGCACTCTCAGCGCCTGTTCTTCTGATCACACATCTCTTTCCTTTTCATCCGTCCACAGTTGACTTCTGTACTTGTCTGTCCCTTTTTTTCATTGTTCACCATGGAACAGCTCTGACTCAAACACAACTAAACCTGTAGTTGCTGCATCAGGTCCTCAACTGAATAGCACAGATTTGAAAAATACAGTTAGTCCAGTAAAAGCAAAAGGAAACTTCTGGGAAAGGTGAAAAACATAGAGAGACACAAGCATTCATACACGTGTGCTCACTTCCACACACAAGGTCTAGACACACACACACACACACAGACACACACACCAGCAGTCTACCATCTGTTATAACAGCTGTATGATACAGTCAGCTGTACAAACAGCTGGCTTCTCCCCTTAGGACCACTGTCAGTGACTTTGGACCTTAATGTCTTCAACCTCATTTTCAGTCCAGATATGTGAGAAATTTGGGAAAATCCTGGCAGGGAGTTAAAACTACCATTAGGTTTTCCATGATATTCCAAGTTATTTAAGTAAAGAGGTTTTATTTTTTCTGTTATTTTTAGAATCGGTTATGTCTTGTTTTGTTCCTTTGGAATCTAATTAGATATTTACTGGAGTTTGGTATTAAAGTGCATAGTGAGTAAGTCACCTGGCAGGCTCACTTACAGTACTTGAATTTTTGAGTTTTTAGCTTAACCAAGAGTGTTCAGCGCGACTCTTTTTCCTTTTTCCTCACACATTTACAGAGAAAGCCAAAGTGACGTCGTGCTTAAGTGAAAGAGCTTTGGCTCAGCATTTCTTGATTGAAATGCTCGCTAAAATATCTTTGTCTTTGCCAAAATGGCCCACAAGACAAGATTCCATGCTGTTTGAACAATGCTGTGAAACCTGCTTATCCTAGTTTTAGAGTTGATAGAAATAGTTTAGTCATCGAGAGTAAGAGAGAGAGTTTGGCTGTTCATTCAAGTTTTTATCGCTTTTTTTATACAAATCGCGACACTTCCAAATTGATACTTATGTTTAAAGGTCAAAGAGTTGGTTTTATCTTACTTAACTATACAATGGGAAATAATTAAGGTGTAATTCTACAATATAAGTTTTAGCAGACGCTTTTATCCAAAGCGACGTATGTTAATTATGTTAACAAGAGCGTATTTCACTGTAGATTACCACTCTAAGGCTATGCTCACACCAAACGCAAAGTGAATTTTGGCCTGCAGGTTCGACAGTGGCGGGCGGTGCATTTCACACTTAGGCCTTCAGTGATGTCCAACTTAGTCAATAAATACCTTTCATTTTGCCAGCATTTATAACACCAGGACTGGAGAGTAGTTAGAAACACACTTAAGCACTACTAGGCATTGCATCACCTCAGTTGTTTACAAAATGGGCTATTATCCGGCGCATTTTAAAAATCAACAATACCGCATCAGCAATTAAAACATATCTGATATGCTACTGTCAAAACTTAAAAATAAAAGGGTCTTTAAAATTATCTTTCCAAAAAGTTTTATTAAATGAGTCCACAAAGAATATGCAAGCTTTAACAAGATTGTACAATACATTGCAAAATCGCAGTTTAATATCAGAAAGACACTAACAAGACATACTTTGGCGACAGCAACACAATAAACAAGTCTCTTTGTAAATAAACTTTTTCATGTCAAAACGTGACGTATCATGACTTTCTGTGACCTGTTGCTTTGAGTACAACCACACAGCTGCGCCAATGCGCCAGATTATTTACATACCGTTAACAGTCCCGGCCGGGTGTGACTCTGTTGATCTGCATAGCACTGCCGTGGCTCAAACTAGTAAGTATCCATATCCAATCACAGGACGCGTAAATGTCACGTTCAACGTGAGGCCAGCTAGAGGGCCTTACTGACACAACTCGTGATCTGATTGGCTATCGCAACTATCTATCAACTGTATTTGCCCGTTCACTTACAGTGCACAGACGCCCGCATTGTTGATTCTGAAGGCCCGGGCAGATTTCATACAGCCTGGGAACATAAGATAGCTGAATTCTGATTGGATAAAAACTCTAACCTAAAAACAACAGCACTGGAAGGAGCATAATATGACATGAAGAGAATATGAATACTTTTAGATATTTAGGGAAAGAAAATAAAAAATTAAATTAACCTTTATCATAATTATGATCATGGTTTCTGGTTATGTTAGGCCAGCAGAGAAGGCCTTGCTGGCCCTGACGGCCCACCACTGAGGTTCGACTGCCGGATCCTTTGTGTCTACTTGCATTACTACTCTGACAAGAAAGACGTACTACACAAAAACTGTTGAATCAAAATTGCTAACAGTGGTTGAATGTAACGAAGTACATTTAAAAAAGAACAAAAAAGTACAATTTGGAGGTACTTGTACTTTACTTGAGTATTTACATTTGTGTAACTTTATACTTCTACTTCACTACATTTTAGAGGCAGTTATTGTACTTTTTACCCCACTACATTTAGCCGTCAGCTTTGCTTTTCAGGTCGAGATTTGCCGTGAAAAAATATGATCGATTTAAAATGATTATTATGATTATACATTTTTATGAATTAACAATCAACAATATATTAACATTTAAATGCTACTTACACAATTGCATCTGAATTCTTCTTCCACCACTGATTGCTAGTATAAGCCAGATAAGGATGTCGGAAGAACCAGTGGTTTTGCACGAATGCTAGTGCTTCATCGTGAATTACAACCAAAAGGTGGAATCTAGTAACAGACACATATTTTCAGAACTTACCAGATCGTTCAGCTTCCTTGCTAAGTTTCTTCAAGCTTTTTTGTCCGATCTGTGTACCGATGAGGTACTGTCGTAGCGCTCTGGATGCCCACAGGCAGTGACAAACATTTTTTTCTTCCGTTTCTTATTGAACACTTCATTTGCGCTGCATATAATCGCACCATGCAAAAAATTTGCTTTGCGTTGGGTGTGAAGACAACATAACAAGGCCTCCATTGGTCAGCTGCTAACATGGCTCTCAAACTCTCTCTGTAAATGTCTCTGTGTAGAATAGAGTTCTCCATCACTCAACCTGCTGCTAAAAGGAGGAAATATTGCAGCATGGGAAGCAAGGTTTCAATGCAGCATGAATATATTTCACCATTAGCTGGGCATGTGCAAGGCGAGGCTTTAGCCGTCTTTGTAAAGCATTGAAATACATTGCGAAGTATTAAACAAGTGTAGTTTCTAGTTAGCATTCAGACAGCAATGACACCAGTTGTTCCCATAGCATGTACTGTAGTTAAATACCACCTAACTCTAGCATGTAGCAACAATGCTAACCTCACACTTAGAAATAAGCGTAACATAATAGCAATGCTGCATGTGTTGCTATGGATTTAACCCCGACGCAGTTACTCTTTTTGAGTTAACTCGGACACAAATACCATCAAGGAATGGCTGCCCACTGCCATTTTGGAAACGAGAGGAACCAAGCCTGTCTTATCCACCCGAACCTGCTGACTCTTTTTATATGTGTGTGTATGTGTGTGTGTGTGTGTGTGTGTGTGTGTGTACGTACTCTTGTGTGGATGTACATATGTGTTTCTGTGTGTTGGTTTGCGTGTGCTAACACATATAGGGGGAGCAGTAAGGGAAAAGACATCAGCACTATCAAGTCTCTGAGGGTACTGAGAGTGTTGCGACCTCTGAAGACTATTAAACGTCTTCCCAAACTCAAGGTACGTTTACACAATTAATATGCTACCAGGCAGCTGTACACATTAGGCATAATGTGCCATCTATACATTTTTAGCTCTTAACTTTTTAATGGCATCTGATGCCACAAGTCAAGACCAAAACACACAAATAATTGCAATTCAATGTATTTCTTTGATACAAAAACCAACATGTCTCCATCTGCTGTTCTCTTTCACGATCCTCAGGCTGTGTTTGACTGCGTTGTGAACTCCCTGAAGAATGTGCTCAACATCCTGATTGTCTACTTACTCTTCATGTTCATCTTTGCTGTGGTGGCTGTGCAGCTTTTCAAGGGACGCTTCTTTTACTGCACTGATGAATCCAAAGAGTTTGAGCGCGACTGCAGGTCAGGAAACACACAACTATAGGGCTGTTTCCACTACCCGGTAATAGCCGGACAATATCCGGAATGAGGCGGGTCGCACTTGCCAAAACGCCCCTAATTTGAATACGAGCAGTCCGGAGCCGGCTTTTGTCAGAACTTTTTTAGTCCCTGTTGAAGAGCAGGGTCTTTTTTCTCCCCTGACAAAAGCCTGGTTACTGATTGGATATATCGCTAAGCGGGATGTGAACACACGCCATTTGTAAAAGCCTGCAAAGCAGTGTTCCCAACTTAGCGACTTTGTTGCTAAATTTAGCTACTTTTCAGACCCCCTTAGCGACTATTTTTCAAGAAAGCGACTGGCGACAAATCCAGCTAACTGCTGCTTGTTAAGAAGAGGTGCCGTTAGCGGCAGTTAGCTACAGTTAGCTACAGTTAGCTCTGTAGCAATACAGTGTGTATGTGCTGCTGCTGCTGCAGGAGGTGTTTACTTAGTGATCTCTGTTTGTTTACAACAAGCACCGGACACTCCGTGCACAGTTAGCCATGCCGTTAATTCACAATCACTATGTTTATGATCAGCGGAGACTCTGTGCATAATTAGCCATGCTGCTTTCAGCTGCTGACGTTGTGCACAGTTAGCCATGGTGAAAACCATACGTCACCTCCAGAGTCTCTGGCCTGAGACTTTCCCGGTGGCCACTTTCCCCCCCTAGTTGAAATATGGCTTATATCGAGACAGAGTTGTGATAATATTCTGGTTACCTTGTTAATATTGAGTTGAGGCCCTTTTGTGCAAAATGCTTTCCTCAGGAACACAAAAGAATATATAAATGACAAAGCAAACTCTTTCTTCTTTAAACATTGTGCTGACGATGTAATGTGTGTATTTCAGGGGCGAGTATCTGGTATATGAACGTGATAACGAAGTGAAGGCGCAGAAGCGGGAGTGGAAGAAGTACGATTTCCACTACGACAACGTGGCTTGGGCCCTCCTCACCCTCTTCACCGTGTCTACCGGAGAGGGGTGGCCGCAGTGAGTGTTCTTTAACATATGCAGTCACATGCAGCACACATGATTTCCGACAGCCAAAAACCCTCCATTGTTCCCTTCTCTTCCTCTTCAGGGTGCTGAAGCATTCAGTGGATGCGACTTATGAGAACCAGGGCCCGAGCCCGGGGTACCGGATGGAAATGTCCATCTTTTACGTGGTGTACTTCGTGGTCTTCCCCTTCTTCTTCGTCAACATCTTCGTGGCTCTCATCATCATCACTTTCCAGGAGCAAGGAGACAAGATGATGGAGGATTACAGTTTAGAAAAGAACGAGGTGAGAGAGGTTTAGGGAGTAAAGTAAGAGATTTAAAGAGTATTAGGAGGGTGACCCGAAGGCAGCAAGAGGGAGGATTGCAACTAGAGAAGAAGGGATGGAAAGAGGGAAAAGAAGAATACAGGAGAAGATTATAGCGGGATGAGAACAAACCTTTTCTTGTTTGTTTTTTTGCAGAGAGCTTGCATAGACTTCGCCATCAACGCCAGGCCTCTGACACGCCACATGCCTCAGAACAAGCTGAGCTTTCAGTACAAAATGTGGGAGTTTGTGGTGTCGCCGCCATTTGAGTATACTATAATGGCGATGATCGCGCTCAACACAGTCGTACTGATGATGAAGGTAAATGTCTTCATGCTGCAATCATAGGAACAATAATGCACACAGTAACCCTCTGAACCCCGAGATCTCAAACATGTCTTTTGTGTAGTATGACAAAGTTATAATGCCATATATAATTAAAAAAAGATTAAACACAAGACATAAAGATGTTATACATATTGAACTTTTCTTTCTTTTCCTTTTTAAACGTCTACTTATAACCTGTCTTGTCCTCTCCTCTCTACTCTATGTAAACAGCCTGAAGTTCAGTTAAATTTTTGTCTGTTGGTGTCAGCTAAGTCATTCATGGCTTCCCAGTTGTGCTGATGAGTGCAGAATTTCATGTTTTTCACAGGATCTTATTAGTGCAAACAGTTTATTTTTGGCTAAATTTTAAATGAGACGTGTAGAATGAAGGGATTTTGATGAATTGTCACTATTTTTGTTTTAGATTTGGTTATTTTTATCTTGACAGAAGTGTTGAACCACACACTATTCATTCAAGGGCCATTGGAAATGTGAAAATCCAGTGATAATTTGTGTTTCTACAGTTTCTGGATATGGTTTAATTTAGGTGATCTTTAAGAAAAAGAAAACATGCCTTTTAAACAGCTGGGAGAGTTTTAGGTTCAGAGGGTTAACGTAGACACACTAGCAAATTATCATTGAATTTTCTGAAGTTAACATCTCAGCTCTTTGTATCTCTTGCCTGACTTTAACACTCATTTGACACCTCTGTGTACACTATTTCCTGTGTTCAAAACATTTTAATGAATATGTCTGACTCTCCATTGTATGAGCTGAACTGTGTGTCTTTTTATATGTCTTTATACTCGCCCTCCTTTCTGCCCCTGGCGGTGTTTGTGTCTGTATGTGCGTCTGTGTGTATGGAAATCCATCCATTGTATTTGTACACTGGTTTGTTGTTATGAATGTGTGTGCTGCCTGTGTGTACGTGTGTGTTTGTTTATAGTATGACGGAGCTTCTGATACCTATGAAGCTGTGTTAGCCAACCTGAACATAGTGTTTACCTCCCTCTTCTCCATGGAGTGTGTACTCAAGATCATCGCCTTTGGAGTACTGGTGAGTGTGTGTGTGTGTGTGTGTGTGTGTGTGTGTGTGTGTGTTTGTTTGTGTGTGTGGACGTACTGCTCTACTGTATCTTTGTAGAAAGTGCTGAAAGCTCCCTAATGTCAAATGTTGTCACTGTATCCAAATTATTTATTTTAGGGCAAACAAATGAGCGCTTCAAAAATTCACTGTACTCTGCCTAAAATCCACTCTTGTCTATTAGCTCAGGAAAATGTTTTACGTTACGTTTCAGAGTAATGATAATAGTCTTACAAGAGTGTACTTAAACACACAAGGTGTCATTTCTGCCATTAGGGGTTTTTCAATCAAAACAGTAGGGGGAAAAAAAGACTTTGATGATGTCATGAAGTAGTGTGTGCCAAAAATACTGTTTACGGACAAGTAAATGTCTTGAAGTTTTATTCACGTAATGTTTATTCACATTTATGTCATTTAATTTTGATGAAACAGCCACAAGTAAAGTTAGCTAAAGTAAGGTTAGCTAAAGTAAGGTTAGCTAAAATAGCATTAGCTAACCTTCCTAACTTAACCGTTTAACAAGTTAAACTATACAGCTACCATAGCTAACGGTCAAAACAATCATGCTAAAAATAACTTTATAAGAATGTTTTACATTGTTGTAACATTACAACATTATTACATGTACCGTACACATTAGCTTGGTGGCTAGCTTGAGCGGGAGTGTGTCTATGTTCCCCAGGTCCTATGTTCCCCTCTTTGTATGAGACTGGGGAACATAGGACCATTTTTCCCCGCTTTTTCCCAAAAAGGGTCCCATGTTCCCCGGTCTGTTACTTTTTCCACCATTACTGCCTAATTCCATGGCAAATAGGCCTATGTAGGCCTACGGGCTGTTTGACGCGCACATGCAAATAGGCCTAGACGAGGAAAGATTAGGTCAGGGGTGGCAAACCTGCTGGTCTCGAGCTAACCCTAACCCTAACCATAACCCTAACCCTTAGCTTAAGACCCTTTTTCAGAAAAAGGGACCAATGCTCCCCGGTATGTATTGCTACAGGGGAACATAGGACCCTTTTTGGGAAAAACAGGGAACATAGGACCCTTTTTTCTAAAAAAAAAAAAGAAAAAAAAGGGGGCCGAGGAACATAGGGATGACTCCGCTTGAGCCACTTGTCATAGTTGCATATCATAGCTGGATCCATGGTGAGATATCATATCTGTACTAGATAACTGGGTTGAAAACTGGCAGCAATTCATGAAAAATTATGCTTTGTGGCAGAACAAATGCCATATTACTGTTACTGACTATAGTTCTATGACATTGTATGTTTTACAATAACATTTGGGATAATGTAAGTACACAGCTCAACAAAATATATAACATAGGTCTTGTCATTTTTACAGACATTTTAATGCAGAAATGTTCCATATTATACTTTTAAAAGCTACTTCAAGTAATTTTTGTCTCAATATACGTGCTTGCCTGATAACCAAAACAATGGGCTAAAAAAGAGAGATGTAGAAAACAATTGATGCAGCAAATAAAATGTCGCTCTGTTTCATGTCGTGGAGGCCGCCCCCATCTATTATTTTGTTACATTGGGACACGATGACTGTTATGCATTATTGCTTTCATATTTAAGGAGAAACTGGGGAAATAATGAGCTAGAAACAAGTAAGAAAAGATGCAATGAAATAGGAAACTACCAAAAGTCTGCATAAAGTGTGCAGTCATCAGAGAGGGAAAGGGAGGGAGGCAGATGAGGAAAAAACTGGATAGAAGAGATGGTTCAGGGATGAATATTGGGAGGAGAAACAGGTCAGGGGGAACAGTAATACAGTAATTAGAGGAGTGAGAGTGAATGACAGATAGGCGTAAAATGAGGAGCAAAGATTACAGAGAGGGTGGAGATTAAGCTGGATAGGATTTGAATTTGGGAGAGTGCACAGTCATACACACAAATAACAGCAGGTCTCAGAGACATCTGTGTGTGTGTGTGTGTGTGTGTGTGTGTGTGTGTGTGTGTGTGTCAAGGTGGTTTATTTTAATAGCCGCCTCCTTTGCTCTCTACATGTCTCTCCACTTGTCTAATGCAAAGTTTGGCTGCAGGCAATATGTAGGAGAGCAAAAGAAGCAGACCTCGCTCATCAGTGTTTTTTCCTATTCGTCCCTATTTCTCATTGAGTCACTCTACTTCTACAGAGGAAATGTAAAAATCTATAATTCTGTATAAATGCATTTCTATGAATTACATATGGAAAAGGGCCTATTTTATGAAGGTTTTTGGAACTAGAAGGAATTCGGTACGCCTTGGTTTTTGATGTACAGGGATATTACAGTATGTGATGTTTGATGGCTGGCGTAGTGTTCTGATGCAGTACAAGTTGTCCCCAGCTTGTCTGCTGGCATCCATCCAACGTGCCGTCACTGATGGTCCATTTGTCTTATCTGATTTCTTTCCTGTTCCTGTCGGACACTGACATGCCTTTTTTCCCCCCACTTTTCTTGTTCTCTTTTTCTTTCTGTCTGACTTTTATTCTCCCTCTGTCTCACTCTTTACATTCTCTTTGCATCTTTTTTTTTAATTTTAATATCACTTCAACTCTCTCATATCCTTTTCCTTGTTATTTCAATGTGGTCCGTCTGTGCTCCATCTCCTTGAATCGCCAAATTATCTCAATATTTTTTTTACTCATCCATGTTCTCCTACATTTTCCTGTCCATGTCACCTCATCTACCTCTCACTCTCCCTATCTCACCTCACCCTCCCTCTTTCTTCTCTTCTTTCTTCTCTCTCTTATCCTGACAACAGAATTATTTCAAAGATGCCTGGAATATTTTTGACTGTGTGACAGTTCTGGGCAGCATTACTGACATCCTAGTTACTGAGCTTGGGGTAAGTAGCAGGATCCGATTCCTTTTTTTTGGTGTAGATGTTTGAGATATCTTGATGTGTTAAAACTGTAAAGAGACAGACATGATGTTGTATAAGCACTGTTTGCTGAGCTCGTATGACTATTTGTTAGGTGAGCTTTAGCATGTGTCTGTGGGCTTACACATCTGTCACATTGTCTGAAACACATACAGCGGACAAGACAAGGAGTTAGGGGAGAGCATGAGTTAGAGGCCGCTGTTGAGCATTAGTCAGTCATGCATGAACATCTCTTGAAAGTCTTATATAATTGTCCCAGTTGGTGGGACAAGAAGAGACCAGACTCCAGCTAGCCAGCACTGAGCCACTGACAGAAGGCAGGAAGCATACTGATGCTCTGTAGCAAGCCAGTGCACAGCTCCTGCAAGCCACCTAATAGCCAATCAGATGATCAGATTGCATCTCAGGCTGACCACCAGAGGGTTTGCAGAAGTCTTGAAGGTCCATTGGACATCTGACAATTAAATAAATCAGACTAGAAAAAAAATCCTAACATCATAGCTAATAATGAGTTTTCTGATGAAGTAGATTAGTGCTACATTAATGTTGCACTAAATTGCTCAGAGCTAGCAATGGTAAGAAGACCAGGTAGTTTGGTCAACAACATGATATCTACACTGTAAAAAAACGTTGTTTTACGGTAAAAAAAACAACGGCAGCTGTGGTTGCCAGAACTTAACCTTAATAAATACAACTTTTTTTAATATTATGGTAAAAAGATATTGGCACTGTTGATTTCACATTTAAGATTGCCATTTTATTAAATTTTTTACTGTATAAATAATAAGTTTTTCCATCAAAAGAAATGCTGTTTTGCCATATAATTGACAAGAAAATACTTTAAAAATGCTGCATGAATTAAAGATTTTACCATTAAATAGTACAGTATATTTCTGTTAGAGATATGGTGTTTAGTACATTTAACAGGTAGAAAAAGTATTTTTACAAAAAATAAATGCAAAAATTACAGTTATGCTTGTATATATATTACAGTATATTTTTGCTTCAAACACAGTGCCAGTGTATTTTACAGTAGAGTAATGTATTTAAAAAAAAAAAAAAAGAATGTAAAAAATACAGTTTTGGCTGATATATACATTTACAGTGTTTCATTGTTACTGAAACTGAATTAACCCATTTATCATTTTACAGTCTTTTACTGTCATGGTTTAGCAGTTGTTCACCGTAAAATCTACAGACATTTTTTTACAGTGTACACACATTATCTGGCATGTAATAACGTCACACCCATAATCACTTGAAACAATAATGTATTTAGACTTTTAAGTGACTATTCGGGTGTTCTTTTGTACTGTTAGACCTATTATATGGCTGCCTGAGGTTGCTTTATCTATTATTACCTGAAAGTCGTGTATAAACTGGACTGGTTGGTCTTAATATTAGTATACAGTCATGTTTATTTATTATGAATCCATACCTTTGTCCAGCAATCTGCTGCTGTCTTGATCTTTGGTATCCCTGCTATATAAATGTACAAAATCTGCAGACCGACACCTGCTTCTTTGTTAACTTGTCTCTGTAATGACTGTTGATTTCTTTCTTGTTTTTATCTTTTTACATGCTTTCTTTAAATCGTCCACAAACTTAACGACGATCTACTGTAATCTACTTCGCCCCAACCCCCTTCTCTCCCCAACACCTACTACTTCCTGCGATTCCATCCAATCAAAATGCACTATGAATCCTCTGTGTCCACCCATGACAACCGGCTTGGTCAATCTCTCTGGTTGTTCTTCGAACCAACCAAAAATCCAAAAATTTGCTGCTATAAACCATATGTCTGCAACATCCACATGTAGATGGTTTGTAATTTTTTGGAGATCTTACTTTACTGCATCTGTTTTAACTGCATCCCAGCCAATGTTATAGCTGTGTAATGTGCATGTTTTGCTTGACCCCCACCACACAAAACCCTCTACTCTTAATGAGCTCTAAATTTGTCAAAAAAAAATCATTTCTAACCTCTCTTCCAGTCACTGTATCAATTCATATCATTTATTCAGGACGTACTGCAGACTATTGTCACTTTGTAAAGTATCGGATTGTATAAACTGGAATAGATTCAATCTATTGAGATTAGCCATTCATCGTATGCGCATATACAGATACATAGACATCCGCACATATGACAGTGACTGGGAGAGTGTTTCCAGTGATGACAGAGTGAATTCAAAGCTTTGCCCGTGGCAGAGAGAACAAGTGATGCATGCTGCCCCTTGCATGTCTCTGGCAGAGACCCTTTATTTCCGCAGCACACCCAGTCACACACACAACTCAGAGAAACGTAGCACATGCTGTATTGTAGATGGAACCTGCATGTGCCTGCTGCCAGCCCCCTTTTTGAGCACTTCAAGTCTCAGTTCAACTCACCTCAATTATTTTGTTTTGTACTGTGATACATGGTTGAAGAACTCTGTATTACAGATTTCACACAAATTGATTATAATAATTTGTCATTTTTCAAAACAAAAACAATTTGAATAAGCTTTCTGTTCAAACCAAAATCAAGTTTAACTGCTATACACACAGCTAAGGCACATGCTGTTGAGGATAAAAAGATATGAGCTTAAAAGAATTCACTGAAGATATTATGACCCTAGTTGGTCCTTCAACCACCCTCTTGCTCTTATTGTCTGTGGCATCACTACAGAATGTCACAGACAGCCAATCCTATGGGATTGCCTTGTGTTAGTGCACATCTGCATGCTCTGCTTGCTTCATTTTTGAAATATTGCATTTTTTGCCTTGAGAGAATTAGTGCATTTGGTTGTCTTTCCAAGGAAACGTCCTGACGTCCCTGCACTTTTAACTACTCACCATTCCTACCCACAATTACTACTACGTAACCCAATTGGATGAAACTAGCTAGATTTGGATGATGTCCTTCCCCTGTGTTGTTTGGTTTGTTTGGTTTTGTCTAACTTAATGGATATGAAAAGCTTGTTGGAGCCTTGCTGATTTGAGTTTGGTTTGCTTTGACTTGTTTGGCTCCTGGTTCTTTTATTTTTATTGCGTTTGAATCTCCCTCAGTTTGGATTTGACTGTTTTTCCTCTTGATTTTGTTATGTTTTGGTTGTCTGAGGAAAATCATTTGCACTTTTTGCACTACAACTAACTTCTGTTTCCCTTTATTCCAACCCCAAATCCTTCTTTCCTCCTCTCTTCCCCTCATACACCTTTCTCTATTGTTTCTTTTCCCCTTTTCTATACTTCCATACCTTCAACATTCAATCCTAATCCTCTCTACGCCCCTCCTCTCTCTGTCTCTGTCTCTATCTCTTTCTCTATGGTTATGTTGTGGCTGTAATGTAGAATAATTTCATCAACCTAAGTTTCCTGAGGCTCTTCAGGGCAGCTCGTCTCATCAAGCTGCTGAGGCAGGGAGAAACCATCCGCATCTTGCTCTGGACCTTCGTTCAGTCCTTCAAGGTTTACACCCACTTATACAGTATAACATACACACAAATCAAATGCAACATGGTCTCACAGAAATCCGTGGAATAGCCACGGAATCACTCAAATTTCCATGAAACTGACACGGATTTTGCTGCAATGCAAGTTAATGACATATCCCGTGGCTATTCCAACATACAAAGTGATTATGTACATTCACTGAGTAAAGATATAGAAAATAAAACATATATTTCTCGCTAGATATGTAATCAAAATCCATTTTTATACACAAACTAAGTCAAAATATAAATTTTTTCACTAAAAATGAGAGAACTGTGCGCCATGTTTTTTGTTCTGACCGCCGGAACCTTGAAAGTCACGTGACTTGGACACAAACCAATCTGAAAAAATATCCATGGAATAGCCACGGGATATGACTGTAATTAACTTGCATTGTAGCGAAATCCGTGTCAGTTTCACGGAAATTTGAGTGATTCCGTGGCTATTCCACGGATTTTGAGTTAAGCAAATCCGTGGCTATTTCACGGATTCCTGTGAGACCAGGTTAATCAAATGCATTCACATTTGTAGATTTTAAAGAAAAGCACATATCCAATGGAAACAGACAATGTTCAGGTGCAGCCTCACATACAGTGCACTCAAGTGTATCAAAGTTAATACTAAAGGATTAATGTGTCTCTCCTCAGGCACTGCCTTATGTCTGCCTGCTCATTGCCATGCTGTTCTTCATCTACGCCATCATTGGGATGCAGGTGGGTGAGGGCCTCAAGCTAAAATTGCTGTAGTGCTTTTGGGATACATGAAATATATATTTATAGGATAATGATGATGAGGAGGATGTACAGAAGGAGAATGATGATAATGGTCATAAGAATTTGGTGCATGAAAGGAGGAGGAGGAGGAGGATTATTATGGAAGTGTGTTGTGCCTGATTTTAGTGGCAAAAAAGCCAGAGAGGTCATTGATGAACAGCTACAGTCTGGTTGTCAGTGTTAACAGTATGATTGCATTCAACAGCTGTTTGGGAATATCGCCATTGAAGTGGACGGAGAGAGTGCCATCAACCAACACAACAACTTCCAGACCTTCGTACAGGCTCTAATGCTGCTCTTCAGGTGTGAAAATCTGCATATATCTACAGTATTTGTTTGCAAATTATTCTGATCTTCTGAAAGAATTATAAGATTTTCGGATGACCATCCGAAACCTGGCAGACTTTTTCCTCCAAATCCTTCGTAGATCAAGAAAAGCTTTTTTGTGTTTTAGGAGTGCAACAGGAGAGGCGTGGCACGAGATCATGCTGGCGTGTCTGGGGAACAAGGAGTGTGACCCCATGTCAGGGAACACAGAGCCCGAGTGTGGAAGCCAGGTTGCTTACCTCTACTTTGTCTCCTTCATCTTCTTCTGTTCATTCTTGGTGAGTACATACTATATAATCATGCGTTCCAACCGGGAAGTTAGCATCGCCATGCAGTCTAGTGAGAATTTACCTGGGATTTTTTGTATTTTGGATCACTGCAGGAAATAAACTTTGTGGCCAACACACATCTCTGATGCTTACATGTTTTGTTCAGCAGGATAATCTTCACAAATGAATACCACTTTTATGATGTTAAAAAGCTTACGTTATGCTATAGCCAATTAATTTTTTTTTCTTTATTGACAATTAAGGAACATTACAATTATGACGTCAGACAAAAAGGGATTTCGAGAAACAAATGTCATGAAACGAGGAACTAATCAGGAGAAATAGTAGTAAAAAATAATTTGAAAAAAAGAATAATAAAAAAAAGACAAAGAGGTACATACATTGGTCACGCAGAGAATACGAAGTACATAAAGTCTGTGCATTCACTAATAATGAGAAAAAATAGTTATTAGAAATTAAGGTTATACATTCATCAGGCTGTCATAATATTTTTTGTCTTTTACAATTCTGACAGACTTAAGAAGAAAGTTGAATTCAAGTAGAAACACCTTAAACTTTGGCTTATAGCCAATCTTCTTAACGTTATACTTCTGGCGGTCTCTGACATGTTAACCAGCATTTTTGACAACAAGATATTATCTAACACTTCTAAATCTAAAGTTTTTTTATCTTGGTAAGAACCAAATAATTTGCAGTGCACTCTGCTCGGGTCAGTTCATCGCTGCTTGATGCTTTAATTGATCGTGTTTTAAGAGTTAATTTCTTATTTTAAGTGTTCAACATGCTTATTTCCAGATTTAATAATCTTAATTTTAAGAAATCTTGTCAAGTGAAATTATCTGTCCATGCAGCAAGATCATTTCCCTCAGATTTAGTGTTTTTATCTTGTTTTTAGACACACCTTTTTGCAGTGTTGTTCTATTCCAAAAAAAATACATTATTCATTATTAAACTTATTGAAATCATTTTGTGAAATCAGGTTTGCGTGACTCTTTTTGTCAGATGCGATGTTTAACTTGTGTGTGTGTTTGTGTGTAGATGCTGAATCTGTTTGTAGCCGTCATCATGGACAACTTTGAGTACCTGACTAGAGATTCATCCATCCTGGGACCTCACCACCTGGATGAGTATGTCAGGATATGGGCCGAGTATGATCCTGCAGCCTGGTGAGTGGTCATTTGCATGCACTCATGGTGCACATACACACACATACATACACTCACAACAGTAATTTGGCAGGCCATGACTTTTATTATTGAACAAAGTGAAAACAAAAGTTATATCAATGAATGTATCATGTTTATGGTTCTGTTTGCAGTGAAAGTCCCCATAAAACCACAAGGACATTACTTAAGACCTGTCTATTTCTTGTTTTAATATGCTTTTTCACACTGAGAAAGGCCCTCACAATGAAAAGGGTTTTTTTTTCTTCAATTTTGCACAATAGCAACTAGCGTTGTCACAATACTAAAATTTTCAACTCGATACCGATACTCAGGAAAATATTAGATACTCAATACCATTTTCGATACCACCAGGATAAAAACAAAGACCCCAGAATTTAACAGAAATATTTTTATTAACAAGAAAAATGCAGCATGTAAAAATGAACAGAACCACAGGTTAAATATTTATAATAAAAAACAGTTGTGCAAAAAGAAACTGCAATTATGATAACAAGCTTCAGGTCTGAGGTAGTGCAAAAAATAAATAAATAAAATACACAATAACGATTAGAACAATATCTTGAGGCTGTATGCTGTGCACAATATTAGGAAAGTCATAGCTTGTCATAGCTTCTGGGGACTTGGCATCATATTTTGGCGGTATTGATACTTTTGAAAATGAGTATTGTATCCGGATACAACGTTTTAGTATTGATACTTTTTTGAGTATCGATACTTTTGACAACCCTAATAGCAACACTAAAACAAGTGTCAACTGCTTAATAGAACAGACTTTTCTAGTTAAAGAGCTGCAAGAGGGCTGTAATGGATCTGAGCATATAATCCTCATCAGGAATCTGGTTATCTCTCTCACACCGTACAACCCCTCCCTCCTCCTCCCCTCCTTCTATTTTCTGTAAAGTGTCCTGAATTACCTACCACCCCTTCACAAACCTTTTCCTCCCTCTGGAATCTGCATACTGCTAAAAAAAAAAAAGGGAGAACTTAATGTGGCAACGTCTACACTGCAAACAAAGCTCCCTTGTCCAACTCTGTAGTCTAAATGTCTGCTGTAGACATGCTACGTTTCATGGTATCTGTATTCCAGTGCCTGTGTGTTGCCCTCATGCTGTCCTGTAGACTGCACATAGACTGTTTTAACCAGGGAAAGTGTGAAAGAAAAGGAAGGAAGAAGAAATAAGACAATGTAAGGGGAAAAAAACAACATAAATTGATTTGAAATATATTGATGTGCACATTACAAAAATCGCCCCTGGTGTGCAAAGGCCTTTAGAAATCAATAGACATTTTGATGAATAAAATGTTATCTGTGTTTTCTTAACATGCAACAAAGGTAACTGCTTACCTTTGTTGCATTCCTTGAAACTTACATGATAACATGAGCACCACTGCACAGGAATCAGAAGGCAGGCAACAAAGGCATGAACACATATTTAAGAGGGAGGGAATCTGTGCACCACAAGCAGCTATTAAGCATTTAGCTGTTTACCAAGGACATGTGTTTGCAATTCCTTAATTACATTGTGTCCACATTCAGTTAGGGGTTAGACTGGAAAGGGGAAGGAAAGTGCTGTTAAACTAAGGACCAGGAGTAAGAGAAAGAAACAAGTGAAGAAAGGAGGAAGATTTTGCTGAGGACCACATTTTTTAAGGTGTGTAGTAGGGCTGCACGATTATGGCCAAATGATAATCACGATTATTTTGATCAATATTGTAATCACGATTATTCATCATGATTATTCATCGTGTTAGGAAAAACATCTGTATTTTTATTGCACAATAGGAACAGTTTTTAGTGTGTGCATTCGTGCTTTCGTTAGTCCCCAGAGGGATTTAGAGACTCCGGAGGTGACGTATGGTTTTCACTGTCGTTAACTGTGCACAACGTCAGCAGCTGAAAGCAGCATGGCTAATTATGCACAGAGTCTCCGCTGATCATTAACATAGTGATCGTGAATTAACAACATCGCTAACTGTGCCTGGTGCTTGTTGTAAACAAACAGAGATCGCTAAGTGAACACCTCCTGCAGCAGCAGCACATACACACTGTACTGCTACAGAGCTAACTGTTAGCCTATTAGCAATTTGCAGACTGGACGCTAAGGGGTTAACATCCCCTCCAGCTCTGCAGCTGGGAGAGACTGCTGCAGGAGGACTTTGCTGCTTCGACGAAGAGTAAGATCGAGTCTCCAAAAGTCTCCAATAACACCAGAAAAAGTCGCTTGATTTGTCGCCAGTTGCTTTTTGGAAAAATAGTCGCTAAGGGGGTCTGAAAAGTCGCTAAATATAGCAACAAAGTTGCTAAGTTGGCAACACTGTTTCGCCAGCTTTTACAAATGGCGCGTGTTGTTGTTGGCGTCAAGTACTACGTCACATCCTACTTAGCGTTCTATCCAATCAGCAACCAGGAGAAAAACGGCCCCACCCCCTGGTGGTTGGTGGACTACTGGTGTAGAAAGTGCTTGATTAGATATGCAGGAGAGCTGCATTTTAAAATGGAAATATCACCGACGATCAGGTTAATTTAATGGTGGCGGCCAAAATCGCGATCACGATTAAAATTCTATTAATTGTGCAGCCCTAGTGTGTAGAGCTAGCATAGGTGTATACATGTGCAGATGTCTCTACAGAGTCTGTTATTAAGAGTTAACATGTTGTAAAGTATTTTAAGATACTGTGTACTTGTCAATCTTGTGCTCTTCCTCCCAATGTTCTCTCTTCTCTCTGGATGTGTGTGTGTGTGTGTGTGTGTGTTTTCTTGTGCGTGTGTTTCTTAACTCCCCTGTATTCTTCTTGCAGCGGGCGCATTCATTATAAGGACATGTACAGTTTATTACGGGTTATCGATCCGCCTCTCGGCTTAGGCAAGAAATGCCCCCATAGGGTGGCCTGCAAGGTTTGACTTCCATTCAAACAAAATCTCTCAACCACACTTGCTAGCCACAGCATCCAGGAATGGAGTGAATGCCGCTTTATATATATATTTTCTTTCTTTTTCATTTCAATTTTACAACTTCTTTTCCACCATTATCGACTTGCATTCTGAACTGCTTAGAGAATGTGCGGGACAATGCAGACACCCAGAGAAGCATGTGAAATGCACTAAGTGAAAAAAAAAAATCCACATTTAGAAGTTTTACCACATTGTAAAAATCTTTTTTTATATATGTATACATATATATATATATATATATTCTTTTTTGGATATTCTTTTCTTTTGCTTGGAGCCATGGCTATAATGTAGGAAGCTACGGTTGCTCACTGTAGTGTTGCATTGTTCTTGGTTTTTGGGGGTTGGGGGAAAGACAGAAACTGCATTGACACCCCTTCCTCCTCCTCCACCTCCCTCTCTCCTTGTCCGAGCAGCAGCAGCTTGGTGCCCTGCTGTCAACCTCTGTCCTGCTCTTCTGTGCGAACACACAATCACATATATGCCTTTGTCCTGCAACACATAATTCTCTTCTGATAGCACAAGAGAACAAAATCAAATCCTCCTGTTGTCTCCCTTCCCTCTGTCATTTACTCCCTCTCTTTTTTGACAAACTGTAGCACATAGAGAAGCCACATGGCCGCAGTCTCACCAAATCAGCCCAATAACCTTGTCTCTCTGTTTTTTGTTCTTTTACTTTGTTTTGGTCCTTTTCTCTCTGTCTCCCCCTTTCTCTTTCAATCTCTTCTGCTGTAATCTCTGTTTTCAACTCTAATCAACCGCTCCTCAATCTCCCTCTCACTGCATCTTTTTTCTCCCTCCTTCTTCTCTCTCTCAATATCTCCATCTCTCCCTCTTTTGTGCTTTTGTTAACGGGGGTGATGGCACTGGCTGATGATGCAGTGGCAGGATCAGTTGCAGGGAAATGTATGACATGCTGAGGCACATGTGTCCTCCACTAGGCCTGGGGAAGAGGTGTCCAGCACGGGTGGCCTACAAGGTCAGAAAGGACCCCATCTTCACCCGAGTCTCCTATGGGTGTGGGGATTTTTATGGGATGGGGGGGTCCAAGAGGGAGGGGGCAAGGGATTTCAGCGCTCAACGTGGTGTAAACTTTAGTGTCGTCCTTTCCTTAGTTCTGTTTCTGTTTCTTTTTCGTGGAAAGTGGGGGTGGGCTGGTCGGTGTTGTGGCGTTGTGTGGTGGTGTGGGATTCCTGGGTGGAGGTAGCAAAACAATAATGGCGAGGGGTTAGCCGGGTGGGGGGTGTATCCACAGGAGGGGACGAAAGAGGGACCTTCTCAGCTCGTTTGCACCGTGTATGACAGACACACAAGCTCACTTGCACCAACATGCACATTATAATCAATAGTGTCGTATTCTTAAGTGCATGCATGAATGCAAACATGTAAGATATTTATTCATAATTAGACAAACATTGCATACATGCAGACACACACGTTCCAGGTCAGAAACATGCGTGTGCAGCAGGGCTTGGAAGGTCCGCTAGACTTCTGTCCTCTGACTCGTTCCGTCCTGTGGATGGGGCAGACACACACATGCACACAAACACAGAATTAAGCCATATCAACCCTTCACATAGATATTATGTGTTATTTCTAATGGTAGAGAGAGCAGAAGGGCTTGTCTCAGTGACGTGTTTTCCTCAGAGAGCCTTTGGTTGCCATACAGAAGCAGTTCTTTTTCTGTCACCCTTCATGTAGCAGCTCCAAGCCCCCGAGCAGCCTTTTCTATCTGCAAGTCCAATTCTCTCTTTGTCCTTTGGTTCTGTTGTCAATGCAGTTCTATTCTGTTTCCAGCCCCCCTTCATCTCTGCATATTGCTCCCCTCCCCACACATAGACACTCCCTCACCTGCCTTTTGCATGGCCGATACCCACCAACCCCATGCACAGAGCCCTGTCTGTCCTAGAAGAAGCACAGATGCAGTTAGTCTTGCACAAATTGTTATCAGAATAGAAATACATCCAGAATGATAACAACGAAATTTACCTTTGTGTTACCACATGTTTCTGTAACACCTCTTGTATTCAACGTGACAGTCTCATTAAACTTCATTGGCAGATCACTGTGAGCCTCAGGGGGCAGCCGGCAAAACAGCCTGTAGGCACAGGAGATCACTCCATCGCTAACATCGCTTCATCCACCTCCCTTCTTCTACCTCCCTTCTTCTCTAGCAGACCTGGGCCAAATACTCACATTTTATACTCTTTACACTTCCATATGGTTTGAGCTTATATAGATAGATAGATTGATAGATTGATAGATAGATAGATAGATAGATAGATAGATAGATAGATAGATAGATAGATAGATTCGGTTTGAAATTCGGTTGTCACAGCAGTCCGGTATTTAAGTACAATAAAATACAATAGAATCAAAATACTGAGGTAGAATAAATAAAAACAACAAAAGAAAAAAACACAGAATAGAACAAGGACACTTAAGAAGTTAAAAAGGAGATCAGCTGTATTAAAAAATAATAGTACAGTTTATAATATAAAATAATATGATGAAATAAAATAATATGGAATAATAACAATAATAATAATAATAATAATAATAATAGTAATAATAAGGCCAGTATAATAATATATGTCATGTATATCTGTAATGTAATGTATATCACAGTACATAGTAATAATAGTAATGGTAGCAACAGTACTATATATAATAGTAGTAGTAATAATAATAACAACATAGCAATGTGTCATATATTTAGCCTGTGCTATGTTATTATTATTGTTGTTATTATTATTATTATTATTATTATTATTATTATATATTTAATAATATATATTATTATTAAATACGAGTACAACTTATTATATGTCAAAGGGGTATTTACACTTGAGTGGTGTGTACACACCAAGTGCTAAAGCAAATTTTCATGGTGCAATTTACATGCAAAGTCAATGTAAAGACGTGAATCACACAATGCAAACTATGTGAATATATGAAATTTGCATCACTCACATATTTGCACAAACTTAAGCTTTGATCAATCCAAGTCCATTTTAAAAACAAGCATTTTAAAGTTGTTTGCTTGATGTTTTACGGCAATTGTGACTTAGTATGAGTTCAGACTTTTTTCAAATCTGCATCACGATCTAGTTATTTTGGCAGCCTTTTGATACATTTATTGCAATTAAATCATAGAATAAATGTCTTCATTTTGGGTTCAGTCATCCAGACGCAGATTCTGGAGAAGGCGGAGTTGTATGTCTCTATAGATGATGTTATAAACTTACACAGAATGGAATTTGTTTTTTCCGACCTTCGAAGCCGACGTAGTGCTTTTATTGGCCATTGTTGATGAAGGAAAGAAATGTCAGATAGAAATGTAGGCATTAACACTGTCACATCTCGCCTGAACAAATACACAAAGATACATGGCCTAAATTGTATTATTTGACCCAGGTTTTTGCTCCTCTAGCTCTGTTTCTTTTCTCATGTTTTTATTTCAAATCCCAATCCTGTACTAGAGGCTCTCTTTCTCTCCTTATCCTTTTGGTTTCACCCTCTTACTTTTTTTTCCTTAAAGCCTCCTCCCTGAACTAAAAGGAAGACCCTCAATCCTCCCCGCCCATAAACCTAACATGCTTTACATGCATGGTTTTGGCTTCCCTAACATCTTAATCTTTCCCTTGATAATAACTACTGGAACAGTTTTCCAGAAGGCCACCATCTCTGTGTTTATGCCTTACCTCCTGTACCACTTTCCCAATTGCCAATGAGAGAAATCCAAACCTTACCTTTGACTTTCCAACCAGTCCACAGAACAATGCCCTATGATCTAGCTCCACTGTTTTAACCTCCGTTCTTCTCTGTCCTGAAGAGAGACAGCAGAGCCTTCAGGCAGGACCGCTTTCTTACAGACACAGCCAACTAAGTGTGGTGATGTTTCTTTCTTTTTTCTTTGCATAGAGTTTTTTTTTTGTCCGTCTATTTTTGGTCACTTTTTCTCTCTTTACACGCTCCAGCTCACAACCTATTAACCTATTGATTTTTATTTCTCTATCATCCCTTTCCCTTAAGCTTTCCCTTTCAACTCGTATTATATCTATTTTCTGGCAGAATAAACATTTCTTTTCACTTCATATTTCTTACATATACCTGGATTATGTTTGTCTGAACAATCATTTTACATCTTGGCACCAAAACACTTCCACGGTGGCCGTTTTTTTTCTCTTTCTTTCTTTTTCTCTTTCTTTTTCCACAGAATGCTGCTCTCTCTCACCTATTAACCCTCCAAGTCTGTGCCCATTTTTCAAACATTAGACATCAGATAATTAGCGATAGAGCTAGTTGCTCTATTATTTCAGCCTAGCTCCATTGTCTACAAAATTGTCCTATTCCCTTCAATAACAGCCACGTTTAAACAACTCACAAACTCATTTTAATGTCGCCAACAGAGGATGCTTTCTGTGTACGGCTGCGCAGCTGCTTGTCCTGAGAGGCATATTGCGTGTGCATCGCATGCTGCATGAGAGTGGGATTTGGGGGAATAGAGTTTTTTTTTTTAAGTTTTGATGTATGGATTAAAGAGAGGCACTTAATGGGGATGTAGAGGGAGGCATGATTTGCTGCATGTTTGGGTTGTCGCCGTCTTCTGTCACCAAACACACACGAATGTCATCTGTGAGTTGGTGTGTCTTTGTAATGTCTTTGAAATATAAATCAACAAGACGAGGATCAAACCAATAAACGAAAACCAAAGTGTTTCCCCCTGCCTCAGATCGGTGCCTTGGTTGTTTTTAGTTTATTGGTTTATCATCCGGTCTGTTATTGTTCTTACCGTGAACCTCCAATCCTCTAGGGCAGTGATTCCCAACAGGGAGGGCGCCGAAGATCCACGGGGGGTCGCGAAGCCCTCTTGATTTTAAGGGATGTAATAAATTGAATGTGTTAAATATAGATGAGTCAGCATTTAATTCATTAGTGGGACAAAAATAACTAAATAAGGGCTACATTAAACGTTTATTCATTTATTTAAATAGAAAAATCACTATAGAAATGTGTAACATCCCTCCTGCAGTATACACAGGTAACCTCACCTAGCGGTAACCTCACCTAGCGGTAACCCCACCTAGCGGTAACCTCACCTAGTGGTTACCTCACCTAGCGGTAACCCCACCTAGCGGTAACCTCACCTAACAACAGAAACACAGAGCTAATGGAAAAAGCGTCAGGGAGAAAAACAAAAAACAAAAGAACACTGAGTTCGCAGTGGTCAATTGGGGGGGGCAAAGTTTACAATGGTAAAAATGTGGGTCCCTCAAGAAAAAGGTTGGGAACCACTGCTCTAGGGGGAGCTGTGGATAGTAGTAGCTGCTGCTCAGCCTGGCCTCCTGTCTTGTTAATGAAGGCTCAAGATTGCAGTTTAACCAACCTGTGAGGTCTTTTGGATGTCAACAAACATAGATTATAATTTGATTGTTTGATAAATTAATGTATAAAGTCGAGGGACGAATCTGAAAAAAAGTCTTAATTTATTACCTTTGCACTCACAGGTTGCCTCATATGATAATTCAAATGTGTGAATTCCTACATGTCAATTTATTGTCACAGCACACTGAAAATCAAACATGGCTCATTTGACCCTGTGGCTGAGTCTGAGCTGTTTGTTACAGGCTATGCACAGCTCCTCCAGCCTCCTGTACCCAACCCCCCCTCCTTCTTCCTCCCCTCCCCCCTTCCTGACACCGACTCAACACCCCTCCCCTTCTCACCTGGAGGTTCCGCATACATGCCGCCCTGCTGACTTCCCCATTTTCTCACCGCTCACCCTGATTGGCTTTCCCACAGAGACTGCTCCGCATGGACCTCCCTGTGGCCGACGACAACACGGTCCACTTCAACTCCACTCTCATGGCCTTGATCCGAACCGCCCTGGACATCAAGATCGCCAAGGGTACGGAAGGTTTGGAATCCCTCTTACCTCCTTTGCTCCAATTTTCACATGCTTTCTTCTCCTTTTTTCTTATTTCCCCCCATAGTGCAGTGCTGTCTGCTATTTCTGTGCTGAACCAAGAAACCTTCAGCTCTTCCTGATGCTTCTCCTACTGTAGCTTAAGTACAGCGTGACTTCTTTGGTGGTAGATCCTGTGTGTAGCATGTTGTGTGTGAGGCTGAAGGTTGAGATCCTGTGGAATAGAGTTTCTGTCACTTTCCACTTAAAAATCTGAGTCACCTGTGTACATTTATTAAGTGTAGTAATGATTTGATCACAGCAATTATCATGACTTTGCTAATGAAAATCTTCTGTTTGTCTTTGTTTTCATGTTTGTATGTCCTCTCTTACACCCTCTTTTATCAATCTGAATGGGAATGAATGCTTTGTGTGTGTATGAGTACATTTTTATAAATCTTTTCTGTGTCCATGTAATGGGTCTGAATTTGTGCATGCATGCACTTGGTCATGAATGACTCTGGATAAATGTGCATGTGCATGTTTGATGAATGTGCTCAGGTGGTATTGACAAGCACCAGATGGACGCAGAGCTGAGGAAAGAGATGATGGCGATCTGGCCCAACCTCTCTCAGAAGACTCTGGATTTGCTGGTTACACCACACAAGTGTAAGTTGCAGAGTGTTGTGCGGGCGCAGCAACGTGGCTTGAATGCAGCCACCCTGTGCCGTGCAGTGCTCCAACGTTATTTCTCTTCACGCCACCTGAGGACCGCTTCTCTCAGCCAGTCTCTGTCACTGCTGCACCCTCTGATACAGAAGGCACATCACCCCTACACATCCACGCCCATACACCTCCCATCTATGAAGACATGATCCACCCTTTGTTAAGTCCCGCCCCACTTGATTATTTTTGCAAGCTTTTCAGTGAGAGATATTCCAAAGGAAATATCTGGAAGCTAACACATTTAACCGTTAAATGTTTTCAACCAATTTCTTAAAGGTATATGAATCATTTAAAAATCATTAACATACTTAATATGGTGTTAAAAATGTTATAATCAGTGCAACTAAAACTATTTATAAACTATTAATTCAAATTTAATTGTTTGTTAATGGAAAAGTAACTATAAACTTACATTAATATACCATCTATTTGTCAGTTATAAATTATTTGGTTGATTAAACTTTAATAAATTATGTATTTACCATTCTAAATGGCCTATATACAGTTTATAAATGATGATTAAACATTGATAAACTATATGTTTACCATTTATAAATGAGGGTTATTGTAAAGTGTTACCATCTGGAATATTTGTTCTGAAGTATTCTAGTGAAATAGGCAGAAGGACTCCAATATGCAATTGAGAGCACAATAGAATTGTGGGCTAGTATTGTGAATGAAGACAACATTAAAATTGAGGGAAAATCTCAGCAGTCCCAATGCAAGCATCTCCCATGTCTTAACAATTAACGTAGGACAAACATAGATAGAAACTGTAATGTCACAACACAGCAGGGTAAGTGGAAATATTGTTTATT
This sequence comes from Centropristis striata, assembly GCF_030273125.1. Classification (NCBI taxonomy): domain Eukaryota; kingdom Metazoa; phylum Chordata; class Actinopteri; order Perciformes; family Serranidae; genus Centropristis; species Centropristis striata. The sequence goes on along the minus strand of NC_081529.1, from coordinate 12,429,100 downwards.
TAAGCTAATGTTAAGTTATGGCTCCCTGTAGCACAGGAAAGGTTTAGCAATACGCTGTTAGCAAAACAGCTTTTGGGAGAAGTTAGCCTTCTGGGCTTTCTGTCACAAACACCTTATGGTTAGTACCATATGTACTGTGGTTAGCACAACAAGCTAGCAAGCTAGCGTGCAAATCAGTCACACTGGTGATCACAAATGAAACAGTGGAGCTAGAAGGCTCATCTGGGTGATTCTCATGAACACGTTACAGCTCATAGCAAAAATCCAAGAGCATTGAATACATATTTTCTTTGACCCTTTATAACATATACAATCTAAAGTCACTGTTTAATATGGATTTATAATCTATTTTTAAAAATATAAGGTATTTTCTGACATTTTTAGAGACACTGTGAGCAAAATTCATTACTGTAACACATTTTTAAATAAAAAAAACAACAAAAGTTTTTTTTTTTTTTCTTTGGCAAGCACTAAAATATGCTCAAGGGTAGCTGGTATCACCAAAATGTATTTTATTATAATATACACATATTTTAATGCAAACAATTCTATCAATACCGTAACATCTAATCTAATTTTCTTCTTTGTACATTGTTAAAAACCATTATATTTGATTATATTCTGTTAAATTATACATTTTTAAACAGATGTATATTTATTTTTATAAAGTTTATTAAATATTTATTGTATATAAGTGTGGGGAAATCATGACATTTTTATCTGGACGCATTACAGTAATTAATTTGTGAATCAAAAATATGTTTAAAAATATAGAAAATATTCTTTTAACACAAAACAATGAATTGTGCCTCATTATGGCTATATTGTTCATTCATATAAAAGTGAAATATATTTAGTGTAATAAAGTATGTCTTATTTATAATCTTCACAGACATAACTTAGACTGGCTTCAGGAGAATCACCCATCTGCGTTTTTTTCTGGTCAGCAACCATATAAAAGCAGAGATTGTTGTGTATAAGACAAGAATGTTGTGTCCATTGTACTCATGCACTTGGACTCGCAAGGCCACTGTTTTCACTTGCAAACCCTGGGTTAATGTTACCAACTAACAAAAGCAGTAGTAAACACTGGAATGCTTGTAGGAATGGACAGGGGGCATTCTAGCAGAAGGGTCTGTTATGTGAACATAAAGAAAAGCAAACAGAAGATCTGATAAAGCACAAGCTGCATGACAGACACAGAACAACTGCACATGCACACAACACCCAAATCCTGCCCTTTCAGATAAACCAGACCTTTATCAGTCTCCCCCCCCCCCCCCCCCCCCCCCCCACCACCTCTCTGTGCCTGAGATCAGAGGGTGCCTCACTATAGATCAACTCTCTATAGACGTCTTTTCACTTCAGGGGCGCTCAGCTGTGTGCACTAGATGGCTGGCTGTGCTTGATAAAACATACGTATAGGTGCCATGACACTAAGAACAAATGCACATGTGCTAATGCACTAGTTGCATGATACAGCAGTTGCTTTAGTTTGTGAAATGCATGTGATATGCTATCAAAATGTATTGTGCATTTAGCATTACATTTGCAACCAAGTCCAAAGAGCCAAGATATCACAGATTTTATTTTAACCCATTTTATTATTTTAGTGACTTGGTTAAATTTGTGTTGATTCTTGCAATCACATGATTGCAGATTTCCGGAGTGACTGAATTTTGTTTCATATATATGACAATGGGATGCATTGATTACTAGATTTTACCTGTGAGAAATATAAATGCTATATGGAGTTAAACTAAAGATAAGATAAAAAAAAATCTATCTGTCTGTGAAAAGACTATTTGCTCAATGTTGTGTGTGTTTTTCTCTGTTTGTGTGCATGCTTCACCCCCTTTCTACCATTCCTTGCGCTCAGGGTCCATACCATAGGTCTAATCTTGCAGGGTAACTTGTCATTCTCTCAGCAGCCACAGACCTGACAGTGGGGAAAATCTATGCTGCCATGATGATCATGGAGTACTACCGGCAGAGCAAGATCAAGCGCTCGCAGGCTCTTCGTGATGAGGTACTGCAAGGAGAATAGCACTCTACTCCACCTGCATCCGACCCTTTAAAGTCAAAGGCAGACTGACGCACTGAAACCAAGGCTGCAGGGCTGTAGTCCTATTCATAAAAGCCTGGGCTGTGACAACCTCTGTCCACATCCAACAAGGAGTCCTTATTCAGTCACCTAAAAAGGGCACACGGGCTGAACACAACTACTCAGCAATCTAATGCAATCATCCAGCTCCTATATGCAACACTCATTCTTTTACAGCTGAAACAGTGCTGCCATCTGCTGGCCATGGTCTGTTTCTTCTTGCTTATACAATAATATCAGCATTAAAAATACAAGCATAATTATAGATAGTATACGAGTATACAGTGCCTTGCAAAAGTATTCATCCCCCTTGGATGTTTCACCCTTTTGTTGCTTTTACACATGAAATCATGGTCAATATAATTTGGCCTTTTTAAAAGAATTAGCAAAAAAAAATGCCAAACACTGCACATCACCACAAACACACCATCTCCAGTGTGAAGCATGGTGGTGGCAGGATCATGCTCTGGGGATGCTCCTCAGCAGCAGGTCCTGGAAGGCTGCAGGTAGGGGTGTGCCATATCGTATCGTTCACGATTATACCGGTATATTTTTTCTATGAGTAAAAAAAATGCATATCACGATATCTGCAACATTCCTACTTCTTGACGCCGTGCCTACCTGTCTGTATCAGTCTCGTGCCGTTCGTTAGCCGCAAGCTAACATTAGCTAACAATTAAAGTTGTGTTAATCACAAAAAACTACTATTACTTCCTGTCGCTTAACACATGCAGCTTTCAACATACGAGCACAGAATTTACATGAAGATGGTTATTTCTTATTATTTGCTAATACTCAAGAGTCAAGAGTAATTTTTGTTGTATTTGGCCACTGTTGAGATTTGCGCTTTATACTACATTTTAGATTTTTGATTGATTTATGATTTGTTTAACATTTTTTATTTATTTATACAGACTAAAAAAATCATATTTTTAATATATTTTAGTATTTTGTAATATCGTCAAGAATATCGTTATCGCAAAAATACCCTGAAATATCGTGATAATCCTTTAGGGCCATATCGCCTACCCCTAGCTGCAGGACCAGTCTTTTTCTTGTCTGGTCACTGTTAGAAAAATTGCATGAGGAAACCTTGAAAATTGATAATCTGTCACCGACAGAAAAAATCTGTCACCAACAGAAAAAACCTCACCATTTTTCTGCGCATTCTTTGATGGGGAAATGAAGAGCTGGAGACGTCCAAGTTTCTCAGTTTAACAAAAGTTTTATTACAATACGTCAAAAAATGTGCACTTTACAGAGATCTCTGGGTTCAAAATTAACTCATGTCCCTGAATACAAACAGACGTGTTTCAGTTCGTGAAGTCTGAACCACGACTCCCTCCCTGGAACCCATTAAAATACTAACATTTGTTTACAAAACATGCTGGTCGATTTCTTCCAGGAAGTCCCGCCTTCTTGATCCGCTCATTCGCCAGTCTTCTTTCATACCGTCACACATCAGGCCACCTGGGCAATACAATCACTGCTTCCCATAACAAAGCCTTGTGGCCTGCTAACAAACTTGTTAGCACAAACATTTTTCCTTGTTATGACTTACAGAGATTCTCACACGGGATTTTCATTCGGCCTTCTGTGGTCTCCCCTCTCCAGACACACATACACACACACACACACACACACTCTCACTCACAAACGCACATACACACACAGCAAAAACTGTGCACCAATATATCTGGATGTCATTCTTTGTGATTTATAGAATCTTAATCAGTTTAAGCAAATGGAATATATGTAATTAAAGTAATCATAGTTTTCTACATCAATATTAACACACAAACACAATCAATGTATCAAATCATATTGTCTGACTTAATATAAATGCATAGAGATATTTATTACAGTCAAGGTTTGACCTTTGATAGTGACCTGCGTCACTCACAGAGAACAGAGACAGAGAAGCAGAAATAAAGCACAAAATAATTTACCAATATAGAAAATAATCAATTATTTTAACATCACTCAGATTGTGAGGACGTCCAGCTCTAGGCAGATTTAAACAAGGTCCATACTGCTTCCATTTCTTGATGATGGTTTAACTGAACTCTGTGGGATGTCCAGTCAGCTGGACATTTCTTTGATGCCATCTCCTGGCTTATACTTTTCAATGATCTTTTCTCTGAGTTACTAGAAGTGTTCTTTTGTCTTCATGTTGCAATTGTAGCAGGAATAGTGATGAACCAGAGACTGGACCTCCCAGAAACAGATGTTTTTATACTATAATCACTTTAAAGGGTATAAATACTTATGCAATCATTTATTTTACCTTATATATTTTTAATTAATTGATAATTTTTTATTTGTTTTCACTTTGATAATAAACAGGGGCTTTTGCTAATTCTTTTTAAAAGGCCAAATTATATCGACCATGATTTCATGTGTAAAAACAACAAAAAGGTGAAACATCCAAGGGGGATGAATACTTTTGCAAGCCACTGTAGATATACTTTTCACCAAATTGTATGTGCTAATTTAGTAAATGTTTTTGTTAAGTTGTTGTAAATGTTTAAAAGTGTATCTGCTCGAGACTGCTGGGTTGTTTGTATTGTCACAGCCCCAAGGGTGCCCATGCCTGAACACCACGGGAGTGCTCGTAACGGCTCCTATTGCTGATTCTTTCCTATGTCGACTGCTTGTAAAGATATCCTATCTTCTCAGTTCCCAGCACCCACGCTTGTACCTTTGGATTGTTAGATTTGCATCTTGATATTGCTGCACCTTTCACTTCAGGTCAACTACAAGGGTGCACACCCTCCACATTCATTTAATTTGAGAACAGAAGACGATGTCTTATCAGAACTGAAATGTAATGGTCCTCAACATGTTTATGCAGCCAACTTACGCCATAAACTTTTGAGGAGCTGCATGATTCTGAGGACAACCTGATTTTATTGCACGTGTAAAGATACTTCAGAAGTCTCTCAAACATCAGAAAATCTCCTTCACTTTTCTTGCCGTTCTTATGCACCTTTTCCCGTCCTCTGGCAACACACAGTACTCCACACTCCAAAAGCCATTATTTTACTTCTTTCAGAAGTAACACTCCACTTCTTTCAGCCCTTCTCTCCCCATACATACACATACTGTACACCATGTCCTCTCCCTTGTCCAACTGCTGCATTGTAGACTGCTGCCTGTTTAGTCCAGAGCAGCAGGAGCAGCAGACACCCAGTGAGAGATCTCTACAGGGTTTTATGATCCAAAAATGTCAGTAGTGCAGATCACAGAACCGTTTAAGTGTTGAATGTGTTTACATGTTGTACATTATATTGTATTTAGTGCTTGCACTCAAAGCCCAAGGTTTGGCATGGGTTGGATTTAAAAAAAGATCGAGAGAACAAAGAAAAAATACATTTTTAAAATCATCAGAAATAGGACATTTTGAAGGACAACATTTGACATGAACTGGAGTTTTTTTTTTAAACTTGCATGTGTAACAGGTTAAAGCTGGGGTAGGTAGTTTTTTTGGCATAATTGGGCATTGTTTCGACAGGCAAAGAACCAGGTCTCGGCCACAAAAACTGGTTCCACTCTTTGCTGGTCTCGAACCACAAACCACTTACATCAGGGGCTGGGGGGGCATAATCGGGACGAACAAGACCAACTAAAACGTGTAGCATTCATTTAATTGACTTGGCAAGGGTTAGCTTACAACAACGGCTAACACCAACATCTTACGTTCAGTGTTAATAAGAAAGTAATAGAGAAGGTTTGCAAGTTGAACCAACTGCTAACCAGCACCAGCCCAGCAGAAGAACTAGGTTTGTGTTGTTTGAAAAGGGGTAAGAGAGAGGTTCAGTTCTATAGGCTGTTCTATAAATGCAGATACACATGTACGTCGAGATGAATAGAGGAAAATCTGCAAAACAATTGCTATTCCACTGTTTGCAACAACTGCCTACACTGCAAAGCAACCCCTCATCATAAAGAGAGTCAAAAGTCAGTAATGGCGTTTCAAAAAGAAAATGTTGCGTTCCAGAAAACTGCCCACCCGAGCTTTAAAGACCACTTTTTGTTAAAGGTGGTTGAAAACGTCTTAAGTAGAGGACGAATAAGTGAATGACAATCAATGTTGCATTATCCATCATGCATTTCACCTGCTGTATGTTCCCCTCCACAGGAATGTTGCAGTGTTTATCTGCCATGATGTCCTCCATCCCTTCTTTGAACCAGGCCCCTTTTTTAGTTCTCCCCCTTTTGATCGGTTCCAATCACTTCCCATTCTGATTTTCTATCAACATTAGAGTATTTAGATCGATCATCAGATGACAGCTGATCATCAGATGAAACACAGAATGATTGCTGAACATTTGATCCTACTCTGACTGACTGAGTGAATTTCACTCCCTTACTGACCTTATAAAGCACTCTAATGGTTAGAGTCCTGAACCTGGAGGCCTCAAAGGGTTTCCAGGTCCCAGAATGCACTTTGTGTCCGCCCATCTCTTTCTCCTGCTAGCTGCTGGGCATCAGTTGCTCAATACTACCTCCCTCCCATTTCTTCCTCTTCCATTACCTGTTTTGCCTGGCCTGGCTTCAACCAACAGCCCCCTCTGTACATGCCCTCTGTTCCTGCTCTGCCGCTTCTCCCTCCATTTCCCTGTCAGTCTGCCTGATAGCTGGCGACGGCCATGTTGTATATCTCACACAGAATCGAACGCCATTACTGTTTCAGCGCGTGGAGCCACCTTCCCCCGCCCAGGACGGGGGTCCAGGACTGAACAACGCCCTCCCTCCACCTACGACAACAGAGACTGTCAACAGCCTGTGAGTTGGACGTGGTTCTCATGTTTTTCTTTACAGGAGGTGGTTTGCTGGAAGCAGAACCTGATAATGTAATAAATTCCCGATAATGTAATAACCCCAATAATGTAATAAAAATCTGCACTTGAGTCCATTGAAAATGTCATAAAACCTGATAATGTAATAACTTCCCGATAATGTAATAAAGTGCATTTCCCAATAATGTAATACACTTTTTACCAATAATGTAATAAAGTATAACATTAATGGAAGGTTATTACATTATCAGATTAGCCTTCATGATAATGTAATAATTCCTCAATATTGTAATAATTTAACAGCAGACCACCCATTACTTGAGTTCAAGTGGTGATGCTGTGTAGGCAACACTAGCTCAAGAGCTCTAGCGCCACCAACAGGTCAAAGTTGAATGTTCATTAACTTTTGACCCGTTCATCCGTTTTTCACAAACGAGGTATCCATGACACACGAATGCATTCAACAGCTTCTTGAAATCTAAAGGTGCTTGGTGTTATACTTTATTACATTATTGGTAAAAAGTGTATTACATTATTGGGAAATGCACTTTATTACATTATCGGGAAGTTATTACATTATCAGCTTTTATTACATTTTCAATGGACTCAAGTGCAGATTTTTGTTACATTATCGGGGTTATTACATTATCGGGAATTTATTGCATTATCAGGTTCTACAACACCGGTTAGGGAGAATGTGTCTGTGATGGTGTGTGTGTGTGTCATAGGCCGGTGGAGGGGGGGGTCCCGGCGAGTCAATCATGGGTGACGGTTCGTGCTCAGGAGATGTCCGAGAAGGTCGGCAGTTGGAGCCCTGAGGGACACCCTGAGGATAGCCCGGGAAGCATGACCAACTCTCAGGTAGAAAGTTCAGACACGCACACACCCAGGACCACACACTAAACAACACACACACACACACACACACACACATATATTATACAAATAAAATACATCTTTGTCACACATCAACTTTGTGTGGATAAGAACTCAAACACTCGGCCCATTCAACATTTGTTTTTATATTCATGTCATTGCTACCAAAGAACCATTGAGGACATTTAAATGGTCAAATAAACTACGATCGTCATACAGTTACAGATTGCAATTTCATCACCATTGAAACCAATGTCCCCTTTATTCATAATCCCTTACATGATTTAGATGATAAAATATCAGTTGTGTGCTCCCTTTATTATAACTGAGGTTAAGGCCTTATTCACACCAAATAAGGCAGAGCAGTAAAAACGCCAGTCCTTCTGCAGAGAAAAGGTTAAAACAGCCTGACTTTACGCGCAGTAACCAGCAAGTTGATGGTGTAATGGATGCTCGTTGGTGCAATTTAACAAGTTTCAGCACAAGGCACTGTCCCTTTTCTTGTCTTGCTGGTGTGAAGTTAATGAAGCTGTGACAGGTAACAATGATTTTGAAACAAAGTCTGCTTGTGCTACATTCGGATGTTGAAGTTCACATCATGACGTCACGCAAGTGGGCCATTTCAGGCTCCGTTAACATGGTGACAGTCTGAACAGAAGATGCAAAAGTGGCATCACGTCTTCACTTTTTATTCCACATTTAAGCAAAGCGTTTTCAGTAGGAAATCTGCGTGCATGCGGTGACGCAAAAGTGTGTGGAATTGGATTGTATGCAGCCAGGCGACATCACTTAAAGCGATAAGAGCATCTTTGGGCATGTAGAAGTTTTCACACCACGCATTTTCATCAGCTACTCCTTCCACAAAGTTCTCCAACATCACTAGATCTCCCAGGTCTCGTCCAAAGCCGTCTGGCTCGCCTCCGACCAATTGGTGCATCCAAAATTTCTGTTCATATCCTGTACATTTGGTGGAAAGACTCCTGTAAGTTTATTCGAGCTGCCAGAGCAGCTTGAAGGTCCGACGCATGTTTCTTTATTTCCCTGTACTGGAGCATGGATGTGACGTAAACGCGTACGTGAGTTTAGCGTCTTGGCAGTGTAGACGGACACGCTACGGTGGAGCGTATTCAAGTTTTCCACTCTGGAGGGTGGTTTCAGATTTTTGCGCCGTCACCATCTAAACGAAAAGCACTTCCGATAAAATATTTTGTCGTTTTTACCCACCGGTGTCCTCGTGTAAACGAGGCCTAAGTGACATCGCCGCACAACTCTGCAGCTAATCTCCGCATCACCTGATTTGGTGTGAATGCAGCAAAACATAAAAACACAGCAATCAGGACATTGACTTGCTCCTTGTTTTAGTGCTAGCAATACTGACTCATGCTTATGTTTGAGCCTGCTCTTGTCAGTAAAATAAACTACATTCTTCCTAAATACTTCAGTACTGTTTAATCTGAAGCCACGTTGGCACAAAAACCTCATAGCGTCCCATCTTTACTGCCTTGTTGCCTTTATTGTTTCTACTCAGTAGGTCATTTTCATCTCCTGTGACCTCTCAGTTAGCATTGACATGGCGTTTAACCTTTCTTTGACAAGCTCCATCTCTCAAACCTGTCTCTCCACACAATGTTTTATCTGACTGAAATTTTCTTTCACTGTATGTTTCCACATTTCATTCAGAGTGTAGCTTGCCTCTGTCTTCAGAGTGGTTCATGTCTCTGTCATCACACTGTTAAACCTCTCTGCTTGTAGACCTCCTGGATGGCCTGACAGGTCTCTGGATCAGTCAGCCCTATAACATAGCCACTTCTCCCCATCAATCAACAGAGGTCTGGAGAAGTTTAAACTCAGAAGTTGGATAGAAGAGAGTGGCTGTCGGCTTCATTCAAACTAGTTTGAATGATAACCCGCAGTTAGATAAGGCAATCAAATCATACAGCACATACAACAACAGGAGATATTAGACGACAAATACTAAAATCAATAAGCACATGCTTCAAGTGGTTTAAGATTATCCTTGCTTTACACAATTTAGTTTATTTAGAATTATTCTAATAAGTGTTTTGCTGGTCTTTTAAATAAAATAAAAAAAACAGCTGGCACTCCTTTGGGAAACAAAAGTGCTTTAACTCTATGGAGTCTTGGACTATTTTGTCCATTTTTTAATAATTTTAATGTCTTTTTGTGTCTTTTGTGTGTCTTTTTTAGTTATTTTGTGTCTTTTTTTGTCATTTTGTCTTTTTTGGTCATTTTGTGTCTTTTTTGGTCATTTTGTGTCTTTTTTGTCATTTTGTCTCTTTTTTTTGTCATTTTGTGTCTTCTGTGTCTTGTTTGGTCATTTTGTGTCTTTTTTCTAGTCATTTTGTGTCTTTTTTTGAAGTCGTGCTCCGGCGCTTTCGTGGACTCCAGAGGGTTAAAAGTTAGGCAAGATAAGGCCAAGCCAACAACCCCAGCTACCAGGTTCAGCTCCGACTGGCAAAGTATACTCCAAATAAAATACAATCTAACAGATTTTTTATATAAAAAGTAGCATAGTAGCAACCCAAACAACATGCCAGATCAATATTTGATCCAGCCAGCCGAAGTTGTTATAACTTTTACACAAACGTGTTTAGCGTCTACAACGTAACACTACCTGCACCTGGCCAACACTATCATGTGATCATATGTCTTGTGATGTGTTTCTCACATGTCCTTTGGGCTGCATTTGGGTTTCCCCTCAAACTCATTTCTACTGTGACTCACAAGCTCCATTACACAAAGAATCTTTGCACTTGTTTGACGCTCCATTTGTGACAGCAGCCTTTGCAAACACAAAGTTACTTTATTTGGAGTATGCTCAAAGACCCAAACATTAAATTCCTATTAATTGTTTTATTCATTGCACAATTTAAAACTTAAACAACCAGCAAAGATAAAAAATAAAAATAAAAATAAAAAAAGTCCTTCCTCATACTCACTCACAAATTCTCCCACTGACTATTTTAACCTCTCTGAGACCCTCAATTCTTTGCTTTCTTTGGATAACAAACTCTCCCACCTATCCCCCTGCTCCCTGTCAGTTGTCATGGCAGCGTCACACCATCTCCTGCTCTCCTGCTCTGTTTTCAGACGGTAGAGATGAGAGAGATGGGGCAGGATGGTTACTCGGATACTGAGCACTTTCCACCAATGGAAGGCCATGGCAGGGCCGCTTCCATGCCCCGCCTCCCAGGCGACAACCAAGTGAGCAGCATTCTCACCTTTCCACTCTCTTTCTATTTCCCCCATTATCTCTGTTCCTCATCGCCTTTGGTTTGAAATATCATATTCTCAAGGGTCTGACTCGTTGCTTTAAGGGATGGTTCAGATTTTTTGAAGTGGGATTGTATGAGTTATTAATCCATCGTCACTGTATAACCTACAGTAGATGGTGGTTGGGATGGTCCCAGTTTGAAAAAAACAGGCAGGAGTACTAGCATTGATGTTAAGCAATGTGCTGCTGAGTACAGGGCCAGCAGCAAACTTATTTAGCCACCTAAAAAATCAATACAAGTTTAGAGTCTGTGCTATATTTAGAATATAGCATAGACACACACATACACTGCTTTACATTGCTATCAGACAGCCCTTTGCTAACAGTTTTCTATGCTCTCTTCAAAGCCTCCAGACCAAAGTTATAATCGTTTTGGATTTTTCATTAGTTTTAGTTTTAATTTTGTTGTGATTTTTTTGTTTTCAAATTCAGTTAGTATTAATTAGTTTTAGAGTGGGTGTGCTCGTTTTAATTAGTTTTTATTTTTCGGAAAATGCTTGATTTTAGTTTAGTTTTTGTTAGTTTTAGTGTTAGTTTTAGTTTTTTTGTAATGGGGTATTTGTTGGGTGCCAGATTCAAAAAAGTCACAATAAATGTTTCCTTTATTTCCTTTGTCTGACCCATCTCAACCCCAAAGTTTATTATGTCATAAAACCAGATAGATGAAATAGATTTCATATCAACCAAAAAGGTTTACGTATGAAAAAAGTTGACAAAGATAAAAGGATATTTTCACTATAATTTTAGTTAGTTTTGTAACCCCAAAATACAGTTTCAGTTAGTTATCGTTTTTTAAACACTTGTTTTTACTTTTATTTCAGTTAACGAAAATGTTTTTTTCAATTCTAGTTTTCGCTATTTTGTTAGTTTTCGTTAACTATAATAACAGTGCTCCAGACTCCACTGACAAAAACAGTCATTTTACAAAGCAGAAAGCAGAAGTTGTTGGTCCACCGCTGCCATGATCAGTTATTTTTTTTGTGTTACTGTGTGACTTTGGTGATTCTGAATTAACTTTAGGACTCACAAACTAACCTATCAAGGCAGCTTTAGAACAGCAACTCCTGTGTACTGCAAGGTATAATTACTGGGGGGTTTTTTGTTTGTTTTTTTAAGGAGTTTGGTGGCTTTGAAGAGAGCATAGATAACAGCTTCCATTCCCCGTCAGAAAGGGCCGTCTAACGGCAAGGTGAAGCAGTAAAAATCTTCCCACACTGCAAAAAGTCAGCTCTTAAAAACAAGGGAAAAAAGTACAACGATTAGGTGTATTTTGCTTAAAAATAGCAAAATTATCTGTGGCTTGTCAAGACTTTCCAAACCAAGTAAAACTAATCTAATCTCAATTAACCCAAAAATATGTTATTATATTATATATTATTTTTTCTTCATTTTTTGTGTGTATAAATGGTAAAAAAATTTTTAGACAAGTGCATTTCCATAGACACCTGTGTCTCTGATTTATACACACAAAAACAGCAGAAAAATAAAACATAATAAAACTACTGAACAGTCTATTTGCATGTAAATTAAAAAACAGTAATAGTTTTCATTGTAGAAATAAAATTCACATTTTAAAAACGGTCTAGAAATATAAATGTCACACTGTGAAAGCTCCTATGATTGCACTTTAACTGGCTTTCTCCACTTGTCTACATATCATCTATAAATAAAGTTATTACTGGAAATAAACAATGTGTATTTTCAATAAATAGATGGACTTCAGAGGTTTGAACTGATGTTTTTAGTTGGCTAAAATGCATTTAGCTGCTGCCCTTTCCACAGCAGGACATTGCTTAGCGTTAGTGTCAGTACTCCTGCCTGCTTCTACAAACTGACTATGAATGAATCCTGCTTACAACCCCTCCTAAAAAAATGGAATATCCCCTTAAAATGTATTGCTGTGGTTACTGGAATCCAAGTGTGGTACAGGGTCAAAATAGATTTATATAGAATAAAAGCCTTATTAGCAAATGCCTATTACCACTGTTGTGGTACAGGGCAAAGTTCACACTTACCTTGGTAGATTTTTTACCCAAAGAACCACCAGTAATGTGACTACCAGCAATGACTATTTCTGGCTAAAACAAAAAAAAATAGCTTGAATGTTGGCCTCCAAACTGGAATTCAAAAGGACCACAGCAAGGCAAAGTGGGACCTTCTGCTCCTTTTCTTTTCTCCTCCTGTTGTTGTCTTCTCTTCCTCTCATCCTGCCACCTGCATGAAGGTTTAGAACTGTGGGTGTCCCGTTTCCATATTATACACTCATTCATTTTATATTGTTTCATTCCCTGGTGAGTGCTCTGGTTGTCACATGCGCACAACATACTTATAAATACAAACTTGCACTCACATACATACATACAGTTTACACACCTTTCTGCCCACCATTATTTCTTCTTCTTTTGATTCTTTGTACTAAACTGTCTCTTCCTTCCTATCAAAGGTTTTGCCTGTGCTGAACTCTTTACATTTGGGGGCTTGATTTTATTTATTTTTTCAAACCAGGACTGGAACCAGCATGACATTGTGTGTTACAGATGTGTGTGTTTCGTGTGTGTGTGTGTGTGTGTGTGTTCTGTGTGTCCTGTGTGTCCTGTGTGTCCTGTGTTTATGTGCAGATTTTTCACTGTTCTCACTGTTTCCTGTGCCCTGAAACTCTCACTGTATCTGTCACTCTGTTGTCTGCTGTTGAGTCGACTGTAACTGTGTGTGTTAGTGTGTGTATGCATATCCATTTGTGTGTGTATTTAGCTGATTGTCGTCATTGCTGTTGTGACCGTGGTGCTGTTGATTGAGCATTTTCATGGTCAATATAACCCTGTTTTGGCTCCAACCACCCCAGTGTCTGTGGTAAGTGTTTCTCTTCCACCTTCACTGCTGCTTCGGTGTCTAATCAGACTCTCTTTCTCTGTCCCTCCTTCTCTTTCTCTCTTTCTTGCACCCCATCTCTTTTTGGGTTAAACCTTCACCTAACTCTTTTGTTTTCACCTGTATCCCTTCTCTCTTTCATTTTGCATCACTCCATCCCTGTCTCCCTCACTTCTCTTCTTCCCTTCTTGGTTCTGTGTGTATGCTCCATGTGTGACCACACCTTTGGTGTATTTGTGGCTGTGTGTGTGTGTGTGGCTGTGTGTGTGTGTGTGTGTGTGTGTGTGTGTGTGTGTGTGTGTGTGTGTGTGTGTGTGTGTGTGTGTGTGTGTGTGTGTGTGTGTGTGTGTGTGTGTGTGTGTGTGTGTGTGTGTGTGTGTGTGTGTGTCTTCTCTGTGCTCATACAGCAGCGGAGGAAAGGGAGACAACGTGGCAGTAACCTCAGTGTATGTACCCTGTCTTCCCTGTCTCGTCTCTTTCTCTTTTTCTCTCCCTTTCACTCTCACACACTTTTGGAACTTTCTTTTTTTTTCTTCATTGGTCAGGTCTCCATGTTGTCTCTTTATCATGACAGGGGTTTTCTTTTTAAATTTATAAGGATAACCTCTTTTTTTTGGCATGAACAAATCTGATCCCAGCACCCTTAGCTACTTCTCTCATGCACCTAACACAGTTGGTTTGGAATCGGGGCTGAACTCTGCACGTCCCCTGTCATTATCAACAGCCATGCCACACTGTCTCGTGGCCCCTGTCTCTCTCTCTGTCTCTCAGCTGCTGCTGCTAATGCTTTGTTGCTCTGTGTCCTCATGCCTGTGTGCTCGTCTATAATGATGTTGTTGATGTTTTTCCGTCTGTGTCCGAGTCTCCATTCACACCTGCATGCAAGAAACTTGTTGAAATGTGTTTAACTGGGAGTGTATTTATGTGTGAGTGTGTGTGAGAGAGGAATTATTTGGGTATATGTGTGTGTGAATGGATATGATTTTTGGGATTCTCAGTGCTACTCCTATGATGTCAGAAAAACTGGTGCTTTATATACAAAACTGCCAACCTTTCACCTATCAGTTGATTTGTTTAATACTCAGTAACTATAGGTTACTAGCTGCCACAAGGATCTAGCACTGAAGTAGCCTGATATGGTTTACATGCCCAGGTCAGCAACTTGTGGCACCATAGGCTCTGTCCTGCTGTCCCGCCTCAGAGCTGTAGAAGGAAGTTTTCATGTGGGTAGAGGACTCAGGACAACCCCTATGTATCTGCATGGCTGAAGGAAAGCACGTACCAAAGCAGAAATAGAAGAGTTCTGTGCAGAATGGAGTGTGCCATTTATGAGTGGTCAGGATTAGGGCTGCACAATATATCGTTTTTTATTGTCATTGCGATGTCAACTCGTTCACTAGAAAGCTACACTTGAACATACCGTTGGCTCCAAGGGTGCGTGTTAATGCGAGTGGCCTATCACCAAAAGATTCAGATTCACATACACGGCCCAACTCACAAACCATTTGCCGTAGACTCTAGTGGGAGGCATCATTGCATTCAGCAGAGTTCCTTTTTTATTTATGTATTGTAGCCCCACCCCCTATACATAAACCACGCCCCCTTCGATGAACTGTTTAGGGCTGTTTCCACTACCAGGTAGTAGCCGAACAATACCCAGAATGAGGCGGGTCTCACTCGCCGAAACGCCCCTAATTTGAATACGAGCAGTCCGGAGACAGTATTTGTCAGGACTTTTTTCATCCCTGTAGAAGAGCAGGGTCTTTTTTCTCCCCTGAAAACAGCCTGGTAACTGATTGGATAGAACGCTAAGCTAAGGATGTGACGTAGTACTCTACACGACAACAACACACACCATTTGTAAAAGCCGACAAAGCAGTGCTCCCAACTTAGCCTCTTTGTTGCTAAATTTAGCGACTTTTCAGACCCCCTTAGCGACTATTTTTCAAGAAAGCGACTGGAGACAAATCCAGCAACTCCGTCTTATGAGCAGCTAAGGGGCTGGAGGCCGGCTTGTTAAGAAGAGCCTCCGTTAGCGGCAGTTAGCTACAGTTAGGGGCAAACTTGTAGTCGAAACATGCAGAGTGAGCAGACTTTCGAGAGGGTGTGGTCTGAGACTTTCCCAGTGGCCACTTTCCCAATAGTCGAAACACAGCCTTTGTCATAGAGCTTTACAGGAGGCATCATTGGACCTAGAAGAAAAACATTTTCTCCTATATTTTTGGTGTGTGTGTGTGAGATTGTGTGTGTAAATGCATGAACGCGTGGTTGCGGTTATTCCAAATTTAATCATCATTTCCTTCACAAGAATGAAAAAAAAAAATCATCAAATTGCTGATGAAGATTGTGTGTGACAGGGAAGCACCCATAGAGGCTGTTTTGCTAATATGTAGTCTACAAAAATGGGCTTTTCCTTGTGGTTATTTCATACATACTGTATGACCTATTTTGGGAAAGAAGATTTTGGCCATATCGCCCAGCCCTAGATGGAAATTGTTTCATTGTTCAATCAGCAATTTGTTGCAGAAAGGCAAAACTGAGGCGACTTGAATACTTGTTATGTATCCAAAATAATTTGTTGTCATGATATTCAACAATGTTATGGCATATTACATATTTTGCTCATATCGTGCAGCCCTAGTGAGGATGGAGTGGTGCAAGTCTTACTGACATTTCTATCTCCTTCTTTCTTTAACAAAGCAAGTTACAGAAGCATGGAAGGCATGGCCGTTAGCCATCATCTCTTTTTCTTTATTTCTTGTTGTTCTCTTTTCTTGAAGTCTTTATTAATCTTCTGTATCAGGGGGTCGGCAAGTACTGTGGCTTTAGTTATTGGTTTGCATAGGTGCACATGCCTGTGGTGTGAATTCTTAAAAAAATGTCATCTGAAACCATACATGATTCATAACACCATCATATAAAGTTTAAATTAATAGCCATGCAGAATGAAAGATAATTTTGCATATGGGGGCCAAAATTTTGTGATAAAGGGCCAAATTTGGCCCATGGCCTGCTGTTTGCCGACCCCTGCCCTATAGTCTGTATATTTTTGAAGTAGCATGATTGAAACATTATCACTAATGTGGGAGTGTGTGATTTGAGACGGGATGTGGGAGGAAGGCGGGTGGGCTTTTATAGAGTTCAAGAAACAAGGCATTAACACACATGCATACATACACACACACATGTACACAGTGTCTCTATACCCATAGCGCACACACAACACCTACCTGACAATCACGGGAACACCTCTTCCTGCATCTCTCCCTCTCTTTCCCCTTCCACGATGCTCTCTCGCTTTCTCTCTTAGACCATCAATGACAGCAGTCCAATGAAGCGCTCGGCCTCGTCGCTGGGCCACAGCAGGTCTGGGCGGGGCCACAGGGACAAGGGAGGGGCAGACGACTACAACATGGAGCGTGTGCCTGAGGAGGGGAGAACTTCCAGACATGGACACCGGCGAAAAGATCGGAGTCATCGGGCGTCTGAGAGGTCCCTCTGTCGCTACACGGAGGTTGACACAGGTGGGAAAAACGTACACACACACACACACACACACACATACTGTATTTCCTCAAATAGTAGCTGGGGCTTCTATTAATAAAACATCAGTTTGGGACCCAGCTAATAATAGGGGCAGGCTATTATTTGAAGGAGGCTTTTATTAAAAAAAAAAAATCAGAGCAGCTCTGACCAGCACTTTTTTGAGTGTTTTACACAGTGCATTGTAGCCAGTTTCCCTGATGTCAGCCATATTGGAAGTACTCGGATGTAAACAAACAATGAACAGCATGCTCAATGTTCATCTTAAGCAGGATTTAAAATGTCTAAACTACTAAAAAGCCCAGAAGAATGTGCGTAAACGGCTCGACTTTACAGATAATGACTAGGATAGCGGGAGAAACAACCATATTTACCTACAGTACTAACTCGTGTGGCGAAACAGACTTTGACATAACAGCGGTAAGACACCCGGCTTATAAGAGAGGCCGGCTTTTATTTACTAAAAATTGCTTTTACACCCGGTTACTAAATGAGGCCCGGCTTTAAATTGAGGAAATACGGTATATAGAAAACAATAACAGCTGTTTGACAGACGAGACACTACGGGCAAAAAATCTATTTTTCATCCACTGGACAATTTTGAGGTTTTGAGCTATTTTTCTCCAGTATCAATCAACCAATCAAACTTTATTCATATAGTGCTTTTCATACATATAAATGCAACACAAAGTGCTTTACAAAAAATAAGAATAAAAACAGACAATAAAAATGACAAAACCCACCCCTCCCATCCCCACATACACATCTGTTCGTACACATTTACATACATGCACACACACGCAGATAGACATGCACGCACACAAACACACACTCAGACTCAGTAACATGTCTTCTTTCAGAATAGTGGAAAAAACATCCAAAACAAACATTTAGGTGTATATTTTACTATATTTACCTGTAGATTTCTCCTAAATTCACTAAAAGTTGTCATTCTAGTGTAGTGTAGAGTGTAGTACGGTGAACGTAGTCTAAATCTCGTCATCACAGGCATCGTTAGAAAGCTACCACTCTCCTGCACATATTTTGTCTTCAAATGATGAAATCTTTAAAGGCCCTTTTTCTCAAAATGATTTTTTTCTCATGCCCTGAGCCATAAATCTCAACTTCAACTACACTTATACTATTCCTATACTAACTATATTCTGAAGGTTTTTACAGAGGGGTTTGTCTATTTATCATTCATACCCTAATTTACATAACATTTTGTTCCTAAAAACAAACTTTTGACAGTATTTTCTGCTTTATGAAATGATAAAAGGAGATATCCCAATTCCCTTTCCAGAAAACTGTATAATGTCTGTCTAATGCAAAAAAAAATATTGTCTTAATATAAAAAACAAAGTAGGCAATATCTATAAGGTAAAAAAATCACCCTATTTACCTGCAGTGTCTACAGCTTCATTATAACCAAAAATGTTTTAATGTATTTAATAAAAAGACAAAATGTTTTTTGTATCCATTACCGTTAAATGTTGCTCAAGTGTGTTGTTATCTAAAGTCATAGTGTTTTCACCACACACCAATTATAACGTCATTAAACTCCACCATCAGGCCTGGGCTCAGACCTGAGCACCACCACCCAGTAGTGCTGCAGTTAAAACCTTGGTGCTGTTTACCGGGACTTCGTGTGGCTGACCAGTCATCACTTTCCCGGCGGTTACAAAGCGACGGACCGAAGCACAAACGAAAATACAAAACCAGACGAACATCCTCACCTGAAAAAAGTTGTTATCCAACTAACCTGTTAGTTCAGATATCAAAATTCCCTTTCCAGAAAACTGTATAATGTCAGTCTAATGTAAAAAACAAAGTAGGCAAGTTTCATGCTAATATCTATAAAGGTAAAAAAAAATCACCCTATTTACCATTAGTGTCTACAGCTTCCTTATAACCAAAACATTTTTTTAATGTATTTAATAAAAACACAAAAGGTTTTTTTGTATCCATTACCGTTACATGTTGCTCAAGTGTGTTGTTATCTAATGTCATAGGCCTTCATTTATCAAATGAGCGTGGAAACCAGCGCAGGTCCACGTGTGATTTATCAAACGATCGTATCTCTCCGATCACATAGTGAGAATGATCGGCTGTTGATAAATGTGGTGGCTCAAAACAAGGGTCATTTAAATGTCACGCCCTAATATATATAATATACAGTATATATATAATATATACCTGATTCAGATGGCTCGCCTCGAGAGTTTACGACACCGAAGGACACAATATGGCAGAAAGGAGGATTTTTTCCCCCCTCAAGTCACCTTTATTAGCAAAGTACAGGTTTGAGTAATTAAATACATTGTGATATAAAGCCTAATATTCTATATAATATCCAAATATTGTTATTATTATGATGGAGAGATAATATTCACCTCTTTACAGTTACTAATAATTCTGTCCCAGTCAGAGGAGTGTGTGGCAGCGCTGATTGGAAATGTTTCTATTCGGGCAGCACCGCTGGTGAAGGAGATGCTGACGCTCCGGTGTCCAGCAGGAGAATAATAATAATAATAATAATAATAATAACGGTAAATAACAGAAGACAACAACATTTAATATCCTCGGCTAGTATTCTGTTTAAAGAATTTCACGGTGGCAGGGTGTATTTATTTTTAATCATGTTTTAATGATAAATGATGGAGCCTAAACATGTTTTGCTTTGTCACCATTAGAAAACAAAACACCACAGAGTTTTATCAGCTCCAGGCATCGATACAATAGTCTAAGATCAATTCTCATACTCAGACGTGTGGACTTCACGCTGACTACAATTTGCGTACACGAGCTGAGAGCAGACTGAGATCTGATTCTGATCACATTGATAAATGCCGAGGCTTGCGTAGAAATGATCGTACGGCCACTTTACACTCACTTTCTGTTGTACGCTCATTTGATAAATGAGGGCCATAGTGTTTTCACCACACACTAATTCTAACGTCATTAAACTTCACCATCAGGCCTGGGCACAGACCTGAGCACCACCACCCAGTCAGGCGACCTCACCTCCAAAGACAAAGACCGCGACAGAGATCGCGGGCGGTCCAAAGACCGTAAGCACCATCACCATCATCACCACCACCACGGCTCTGTGGACAAGGAGCGCTATGTAGCAGAGCGAGGGGGAGAGTACGGACATAGGCACTCCCGCGACAGAGAGCATGACCGGGAGAGAGAGAGAGAACGGGACCGCCGCTGGTCTCGATCGCCCAGTGAGGGTCGTGAGTGCATGACACACAGACAGGTGGGCTTCTGGGTACTTGTGTGCATGTGGTGTGGCCACATTTATCAGTGCTATGCCGAAAGATATAAAACAAGGGCCTCTAGCTTGTTGAGTCTGTCAGTTTTGACATGACCAGAAAGTATTTGATATGATAATAATTATAGTGAGAGAGAAAGTTATTTTAGGATTACTCAGCTATTTGTTGTTGCCCTAGAATTAGAGGCTGATGTTTTTGACAACACACAGTTATGTTCATAATAAAGATGGTTTTGGCTCTTTATGTACATTTGTATATGCGTATATATGTTTGACTACATGCACACAAACATATTCATTACTGTGGGTATAATCATGCAAATACAAGTACATGTTTGTTAAATGAAGTCACTGTTATCAAATCACTGTTCCAGCAACCAATCAAATATGCATAAAAATGTATATTTGAGTTCCTGACTGCTGTCCCTATCTGCCCTGCCTAAATGTTTTAGACTGCCACTGTTCCCTCACCTTCCCCCCACTCCCTTTACTTTGATGGCATCCTTTACCAAACACATAACACACTACATTTACTATCAAAAGAGGAAACAAAAGATATCTATGATCTACTTTTTCTGCAAACCATTCAGCCTCATGTATTTAATTTTTATATAGAACTTGTCTTGTAAAGGCAGACTAACTGGAGAAGAATTGTTTCCTCCCATTTTAACATTTGTATGGAAGCCCTGAGAGGCCAGCAAGAAAAAAAATCTTGTGATACTGATTTATGACTTAAGAACAGGGGAAAAAAGGTTTTGCTTGGAAAATCTTTTCAATATCCGTGAATGATCTGTGAAACAGGTGGGAAAACATTTCTGGCCTTTTCGCCCCATTTTTCAAATATTTTTTTCTTCTAGAAAAGTTTTCTCCTAGAAATTTATGTAACATTACTGTCTTTCTTTTGGCAAGGAAGGTATTTTTATCAGCACTAATCTGCTGTTACCTGGGGTAAAACATGAAGGCTTTTAGTCCTTATAAGAACATGGTGTAGTGGTGCAATTCAGCCTCTTGTGGCCGATGCAAGTATTGCAACAACACTAAAATAATAATCCTGACAAAAATAATTTAACAAATTGGATCACCAGAGTTGTTATTTTCTCACTTGCCTCTCAGGCTTCCATACTTTCCTATTATTGGAAATTTCTTATTATTAAAAAAACATGTGGCATACACATCACACAGCTCACTTAATAATTTAAAACATATTTTATGTATGTTTAATCACCATATTTACCCTGTACCACATTTGTTGCTCTGGAAATCAACCCTTTACCCTTCTTTTCTCCTGTCGTCTTTTGTTTTCTTTCCTCTGCGTGACATGTTGCTTCTCTATGTATGCTGCTGTTTGGAATCACTTCTTTTTTTGTCTGCATCCTCTGCTCTGTTGCTTTTTGATGCCTTTCATTTCTGCCTTCCTCTCCTCCACTCCACGCACATTATGACTGGTGCTTTTATTCTTATTGTTGCTGTGGTTCTTCTTGTCTTTTCTTGCTTTTCTACCTGGGATTTCTTGCTTTCTATCTGCCTCTCTATCTTGCATTCCTTCTTGCTCTCTCTATTTGTTTTATACTCAATCTTTCCCATCCTCTCTATTCTACATGTTCTGTCGTTGAATTTGTGGTTCGTTCTTTTTATTTGCTTTATTTCACTTTTTGTGTAGGGCAGTAGTTCGGTCAGCGGAAGTCCCGTCCCCTCAACCTCGGGGACCAGTACGCCACGTCGAGGCCGTCGACAGTTGCCTCAGACCCCCGCCACACCCCGACCTCATGTTACCTACTCCCCCGTGGTCCGTAAGGCCATGCCCACACCGCCTGGGGGGCCACAGGGCCGACCCCCAGCCCCTGCCCCGCGTCGCTTTTCTCCTGAGCCTCCCCAAGGCCAGGGCCCTCCCCCTGCTGGCCTCCCATTGGCCCACCATGGCACATCCCGCCAGAGTCATCATCCCCCACCTCGCTGGGGAGACACAGGTGGAGGAGGCGGCTCCATGGAAGGGGATGGCTGCTTCTACAACCAGGACTACCAGGACTATGAGCCCCACCATGAACCACCTGCCTATGAGCAGACCCCCATGCAGGGTGGCAACCCCCACCCTCACCCCCACGCCAACCACCCACTGCCGCCTCCCCCACAACAACAGTCACATAACCCCCATCCCCTCCCTCCACCCCAGCCGCACCCTGTAAACAACCCCCACCCTCACCCACCGCCCCACCCACAGCCCACTCGCACCTCACCTAGGACTGCCGGCCACGCGCCCCCTCCCACCACCGCCCTGACCGGGCCTGTACAGGGTCAGATACAGGCCGCCGCCCAGCGCCGCCTACCCAACGGCTACCGCTCTTCATCACCTTCCACACATCTCCATGGACCCCCACATACTGGGCCCCACAAGGTCCCCCCTCCAGCCGGGCATCCTAGAGGTCCCCGTAAGGGCCTGCATGAACCCTACAGCGAGACGGAGGACGACGACTGGTGCTAGCCTCTGGGGATGGGGGAGGGGCGTAAGGAGGATCGATAGATGGAGCGAAAGACCAAGACGGGAAGCTCACAGCCAGAGCTCTGACTGCCAAGGGAAACCATGATTCTTTCTTTCTTGCCTGTTCAATTTTTTCCTCTCCTCCACTGCTTGGCATGTCCCAGTGATGGTGGGCTAGAAGAAGGGAAAGGTGTCAGGATGAAGGGGTGGAACAAGAATGCTGAGGCAGGATCTGGAGAAACAAGTGGTGTAAGAGGAAACAACCTCCATGTTCTGCTTGCATTGTTGTTGCATTCATATCTTGATGCCAAATAAGACCAACCTCAAACTGCCGTCTTTAAAGGATGCAAGCAGGAGGGGTGATGGACACTAGTCTTTGTGTGTCTTAAATTATGCCTCTGGCAACGAGCTACAGCCACTTACAAGATGTCAAGAGTTGCGACTCGACAAAAGACACTTTACAGTCAGAGACAAAAGAACGACCACTGTTTTTTTTGTTTGTTTGTTTTTTCTTAAAGCTAACTTCAGTTAAGTTAGCTGCAAAAAGAATCAAATCTAACCCTCCCAGCCACCAGTTGAATATTGATGAGTTTTATCATCTGTGTTTTTAAATAAGAACCAAACTGACAAAGAGCCCTCCACCTGTATGAGGTGCGGAGGCTAAGTGGGTGGGAGAGTTGGGGGCGTTGCACCAGGTTGATGAGTCCCTTTGGTCTAAATCTCGAGGACAGGATGGGTGTGTTGGGGACGTTTCCCGCCGTCCCTGGAGAACACCATCCTCCCAGAAACAATGTAACCAACCTCCACCCGCAACCTATGAGAGAAGAAGAACAAAAACTTGGAGATGGGTTTCAAAAAAACAAAAAAAACAAACAAACCAATAACTGTTTTCTGCAGTATTTCTTCTTCTATTCCTGCTTCTTCTTCCTCCTTCTCTTCTACTTCTTCAAAACATTGAAGCTTGAATCTTCTGTTGCACCCCACACAGCTTCGTTTTTTAGACTTGCGGAGTTGTACACCCTGTGGAATCCTGCATGAATGATACAAAAAATAATAATAATAGCAACAATGAGAATCTACTGTATGTGGGGGGAAATTTTACTTGGTACTTTCTGTTGTGCTCTGCAGGGTTTCTCTCTTTTTTTGTTTATTTTTGTAAAAATGCCTTTCTGTTTCCTCTCTCTCCTCTGTATGACATTCCTCTCTCTGTACCTTCATTTACACTCAAATCAAGTGATAGAAGGCTATAGGGAGATTGGGTAGTTACTGTTTGTATATTTAGAAGGAACAAAATGATTACTTTTTGCTTGCTTGTCTGTATGTTCTGTACCAGATGCCTGCCACTGATACATCTGGAGTTGCACATATTTTTTGTGGAAGTGAATTTTTGTAACTAAGGTGATAAAACGGGGAGCAGGGTAAAGTGGATAAAAGATATCCATATTGGGGAACAAGTGATACGAATCAGTAACATCTCAAAGTCTTCCAGGGTTTGGGGTTAAAACAGAGAGAAAGAGACCAATAGAAAGGCGGAGAAAGGAGAGAAACTCTTCATCTTTGTTTTCTTTGTTATTGACCGTAATGATGGATAAACAGATAATATAATAACTAATAATGATCATGATGATCGTGATAATGAGACAGATTCTCCATATTTGGTCTGTATATTCTGTTCTGTATGTTTTAATTTAAGCTCAGCTAATCATTTTTCCAACCCTGAGGTGGAGCTCTTACCCCACAGTTGCATTATGGGAGAATGAGTCTGCAGGAGGGCAAACATGAGTCAGAGATTAATACCCAAAGCAGTCAGTTACAATCGGCATTCATTCCTGGGACAAATAACTCTCTGTCCTTTTCTGCATTACTGAGTTCACGTTTCGCTCTGATGATGAGCTATAATCATGTTACATGGCGCAAAAATCAGTACTTTTTACTGTTGAATCATCTTCTCTGACTGGATTAGTGTCTGTTCGTGAGACGTCATAATTAATCTTTAAAATGAGGAGACGTTACCGCTCTGTTAAATGTAATGAAATGTTAACAGAGGACTTTATTTTCCTTGTCGTCAGATATTTATCCTCAGTTCTTCTGATAAATTTGACATGTAAAAGCAGAAATCTGATTCAATGAAACACATTATGAAAACGGCGTGGACGTGCTGAACGACTGTGCTTCAGGATGTCAAACGGCAATTTATTTAACTTCACAGAAGAGCTGTTATGATGCAGGAGTATCATCTGTGTAACAGGAACACAGATCTGTTCAATTGTAAATTTGTAACGTTGAATGAGACACACCAGAAAATAAGAAAAATGTCAAGTGGCTGTGAGAGGGGAGTGGGTCGCCTGTCTGTAGCAGAGTTTAAAAAACTGTTCAAAAAACTGTTTAAAAAAACTGCTTAAATGCATTTGTTTTGGTTGAAAAAAGGTAGTGGAGAGTCTTTTCTTGTCACTCTATTTCAAAGACTGCATAGAATTAGGATTTTAATTGTGAGCCCCCTTTAAAAACTGGTCAAACAAACAGTTTTCTGCATTTAAAATGAGTCTCCTCTCCTGCAGATGCTACAGCAGAGTTCCACCACCGCTTGTGACCTTCTGGTGGCGCTGTGTGACAAACAGTGTCCCT
This sequence comes from Centropristis striata, assembly GCF_030273125.1. Taxonomy (NCBI): domain Eukaryota; kingdom Metazoa; phylum Chordata; class Actinopteri; order Perciformes; family Serranidae; genus Centropristis; species Centropristis striata. Next base: position 12,403,234 of record NC_081529.1, on the reverse strand, counting down.
CTAGCTTTTGTACCTCTCCTTTTACTTCACTTCTGATTCAGAGTTTCACTCTTAGACCGCCTGCTCTGTGTTCACCATGAGTAAACACAGGCGGCTGAAGGGCACAGCTCAGATGGGTTGGAGAAAAGATGTCTGGGCCTGGTCCTGGTCCTAGAAAACATCTCTATGTTCTGTGTATCACTCCTGTATTTCTTTTTATTTCCTTCTGTGTGTTTTTCTGTGTGCCTCAAACTAACACTTGTCACTAACGCACACCACTGTCAGCCCCAACGTTATTATTTTATCTATCTGACCTACGTTTTTTACCTGGAGGCCTATCACATGTTGACCAGAGAATGCACAGAAAAAATAGACAAGAAAAAAACTGCCTATTAGTGTCTTTCCAACCTCAGTGGAATGTCACAGACAAGTATTTTTTCACATCACTACACGTAAAATCAGAAAGCACACTAAGTATGTAGCTCCTGGTTGTGGTGTGTGTGTGTAAGTGGGGTTTGTGTGTGTGTATGTGTGTGTGTGTGTGTACATGGGCGAGTGTGTTTCAGATCAATTTTTGGTGTTTTGTTTTCGGGCTTGCTTTGCTTTTTATTCTTTGTCCTTAGAATCCTTTTGAGATCTTAAAAATGTTTTAGTCTAATCATTGTAACGATCTTTGACTCTGTGTCTGTGTGTGTGTGTGTGTGTGTGTGTGTGTGAGAGTGATGTCAGCAACCCCCCGAATGAAACATGCAAAGCCCCGAACATTCACCGTCCATCTTTGTGTCTATGCTGCAGTGAAATCCACTAACACGCTGATTAACCACACAAAGTCTTCAAAAAGCAATGTAAAGCCGCTACTGAGAAAAAAAAAGTTTTTTAAGTACAAAAGATTAAAAAAAGGAAAAAATATCTAGTTCCAGAAATGCATGTGCTATGTGCATGCCACACCGTGGGTTAACAGTCATCTTCAGGACATAAAAGAAAAAGCAGATAAATGAATTCAGAGGAATAAAAAAAAAAGATATATAAATAGATAGATGTTTTTAAAAAGCAACGTTTCCTTTTTTCCTTCTATTTTTGAGAACAAAAAAGGTTAAAAATTACTTTTAAAAAAATGTCTAAAGAATAAAAAACACAAAAGAGACTTTGGTGAGAGTTTGTTTTCTTCTGTTACATGGGGTTGAGGCGCAACACAACCATGTTCAGGAACACCACAAAAAAGAACTGTTTTTAAAAAAATATATACAAAGAAAAGAAAGTACAGTTCAGACGATGGTGTATTCTCCCTTCTACTTTCTGTGGGGGTCAGGGGGTGCAGGAGCGAGCCAAATCTGATGATGTACTCATTCAAACTGGCTGTGGAACCTTTGATCTCTCACTCACTCCCTCTTTTTTCTCTCTCTCTAACTCTGTCTCTCTCACACTCTTATCTGTCGCACTCTCAAACTGTCTCACCGCTATTTCTACCAGTGCATTTTGTAATTCCAAACAGAACTCTTCCTAAAGAATAAAATCCAGAGAGAATGCACACCGCTTTGCCTCCTTTCTTGTCCACATTATTGCTTTCTTATTTCAACTGTGAGGATGTGTGCTGTGGGTGTGTATGACTCATATTATGGCCTTGAAGATGCCCTGTGGAGTTATTGTAAACAAAAACATATGTTGACATTAAGTGTGACTCACCCAAACGCAATGTGGGAATCCTTGAAGTCTAACAAGCATGTTACATGTGCTTATTTCCCTATAAAACATTTGCAAAGTACATTTTTAAATAACTAACATGCATTGTTAGTGGCAACCCCCACCCATGCACTAAAAATGAACTCCTTGATGTCTGTTTTATCTTGTGACAAAGTTTAAGATTTAAATTTTGCTTTATTTCAGAGAAATAATGATCTAAAAATAGCAGTAACCACAAAATCCAACTCTAAACTGCTTTGGATATATATATACATATTTAAACCATATACTGTATAAAAGATTTAAACATGAAACCAAAGCAGACGGTCTGATACAGTGTAGCCTTGTATTTCTTTATTGTGTTGAATAGTGAAAACAAGAATATTAGAAATTACTGTTTATTTGATAGGGAAATTATTATCTAGAAAAAAGTAAAAAAAAAGTGAGATAAAATTATATTAAGACTAAAATAAAACATTACTTTACAATATTAAGTCTAAAATACACACATCTTTGAATAGAGTTGTTAAACACTTTTTAATAGAATGATAACAAAATAAATTTGAAAATGCTTATTCACTGAAAACTAAATTTAAAAGCTGAAAGAAGACAACAACATTGTTGTAACTGCACTCTGGTCTAACACCAATGCAAAACCAGAGTGCAGTAACTACATTTTTGGGGTCAAAGGTCAAATAAATCATCATGATTTTTGAGCATTAAAATTACATCATCAATACATTTAGAAATGCGTGTCATATCACTTATCGACAAATAACCCATTTGGCTGGCCAGTTAAAAACATTAAAAAACTTTAAAGCAGTTTATCTCAGTTTTACCCTCTGCATAGTTACTGCAGTTAGACTCTGTAGGGCAGTATACTGTGATGTAGTGACGTGGCCTTCTAGCCTGTGAAAAAGCAAACTGGTTCTGAACTGCAAACCAGCTCCAGCCCAGCACAAGAGCTAGGTTTGAAGTTGAAAAAGGGGCATTAGTGATTACTGCCTACTGTAGATCAGTGGAAAAAAAGTTGCACACCAATTATGTCTTATGTTGTGCGTCTGCATGGCAGACATGCAGGCCGGAAACATGGAGGACATAACTCTCCATACAAGAGGCTGGTCTTGGTCCGTATTCGTCATTCAAAAAGGGAAACAGGAAGACCTAGGAACATGGATATACAAACTGTTGTTAGGATACACACATGAAACAAAGCAGTGTTTGCCTTCATTTTCACACTGATTAGTTGTTTTTCAGTTTCTTTATTCCAGATGGTCATGGTGTGCTGAAATATTTGTTAACTTGAAAGATGGGATGACGATGAAAAAGTTTGCCCTCTTGACTCTAGCCATTTACTTGCTTTTTTCACTTCCGTTTCTCTTCTTGTGCACTGATTGGCTTGAGCTGAACAGCCAGTAAGTGGGATTTCTCTCACCAATGGATTGTGCTCAACTGGCCGATTACAAGGACCTGCACTTATATAGCGCTTTTCTAGTCTCTTTGCGACCACTCAAAGTGCTTTACACTACAGACTGACTCATTCACCCGTTCACACACACATTCATACTGGTGGCAGAGGCTACCCCAAACGGTGCCACCTGCCACCATTGGGAATTCATTCACACACCGATGAACGCAGCATCAGGAGCAATTTGGGGTTCAAGGATACTTCGACATGTATGCTGCCATTGTGGTGGAAAATCTTAGGAGACAGCAAAAGTTTCTAGAAAGACAGCCCTGTGAGGGATTTATTGAGAAGTATCACAAAACAGTTACAATATTCAGGATACACAAAAACAGGTCCTTGGTTCGACTGGTCCTTGGCTGCGACTGTCAGTTTTCCTAATTTCTGGTGCTATTATACCTAATGTTCGTGTGTCAGGTCTCTTGCTTTTCTGTTATTGTTCTAAAATGATGCAGTGGGATTTCCTAAGATCCCTCCCTAATTGCATCTTCAAATTAATACACAACACCATGGTCAGGGATCGAACCACCAACCCGGAGCCACAGCCGCCGACAAGGGTTCCATTAGTGCCAACAGTGTGGAACATGCTGCAAAAACTAAGGCCACAGATAGCCTGACTGTTGTGTCAGGGCCTTTAAACCGTTAAACCGTAAGGAATATGTACTCACAGATAACTCCACAGGCTTCCTTTAGACCTGCATTGATTTGTAGCAACTTGAGTAACAGTAAACAAACTGAATACCACATTGACATATTACTATGTTTTAGAGTTGTGGTGAAAATACAATATTATCTCTCATTTAGCTCTGTTTTGGTCTTTCACCAGCTCTCGACTGAAAAACTGCCTTCGGTAACTGCTACAACATCAATGCTCCACCATGTTCACCAGCTAGTTGATAACTTGGTGCTGGGCAGGTAGCGTGCTTTCAATGATTTCTATCTATTTTATTTAGGGCCGGGACTTTAATGCGTTAATTAAGATTAATTAATTACACAAAAATTAACGTGTTAAAAAAAATTACGCATTTTAATCGCACTTATTTTTGCACCGCGGAACGTTTCTCACTGGATGAGTTTCAGGCAGACCGATTATACTGGAGCACCAACTAGCGTTCATGAGTTCAGACAACAACAAACCACAGTGAACATGAAGGAAGAAGCTGATGAGACCGCTTTGGTTGGCCCCGTGGATGATGGGACATTTTGTTACAAAAAACCAACGGATGGAAGCGTCGATAAGAGCATGGTTGTGTTGCTATGCAACAAGGAATTCACATATCACCGCAGCACATCCAGCCTCAAGTATCACCTCAATGCAAAACATACAGCAGCTAGCGGCTAGTGTGGTAGCTAGCGTGGATTGTGTTTTACTTAAAAAAACAAAGTATTATAGTTTACAGAAGGTCTCCCTACCTAGTTATGAAATGTACTATATTTCAAAATATGCTATTGCTACACTTAATGGCAAAAATTGCACTGGTCTGTTGGACTTGAACAAAAATAAACAATATTTTTGTTGCTTAAGCTTATGTATTCAGTCATTATTCAATGGTATACTAAAACTCCATGTGAAAAAAATTACTTCTCACTGTTCTCAGGTCAAATATTTATATGCGAATAAAATGCGATTAATTTCGAGTACAAGCAATTTTTAATACGGAACATAAAAAGGCAACAGAGCAAAGGCGATATGAGCAAGCAGTAAACCAGTTAAGAAATATTCATGTGTGCATTGTTGATTAGATTTTAGCCACTGTTTGAGTCCTTTGTTAAAAGCTTTACTATTGGTCTCCTTTGTAAAAAGCTTTACAATTTGTCTCTAATTTTAACTCAGTGGATAGAGAGTTCCAAAGTTTGGCCCTTTACAGAGAGAGCAGACTGGCAGAAAGAAGTGTTGCATTGTGGGATGAGACAATCACCGCCAGTGGATGCTGGTGTGATTGCTTTGTGGTCGCTCTGACGCCTGATGGCCACTTCAGAAAACAATGTTGACACATGATTATTTAAACATTTAAAAAAGAATCTTAGAATACTACATGATGTGATGCATTATGATAAATGAGAAAGAATCATGCATGTATAGGTGTGCAGCTTGGTGTGACAGCTTCCTTCTGATAAAAGGAAAACAGTTAACCCTCTGGAGTCTCCAAAAGCGCCAAAGCATGGCTTCTTCATCACATCCAGACGTAAAAACAAAGCAGACCAAAAAAATATGCAAAAAGACACAAAATGACAAAAAAAGACAAATTGAAAAGACAGAAAAACAAAAAAAAACCCACAGAAGACACAAAATGACAAAAAAAAACACAAAATAACTAAAAAAGACACAACAGGCACAAAATGACCAAAAAAGACACAAATGACCAAAAAAAGACACAAAATGACCAAAAAAGACACAAAATGAAAGAAGACACAAAATAACTAAGAAAAGACACAATAGTGGAGCGGCTAAGTGCTCATTTTTGTCAGAATCGTTCAGTTTATGATACAAGCGTGAAAATTGGCATGAACACTCTCCATGGGTCACTTAACCAGAAAATTTTCCGAGACATTTGAAATTTTAACTGCTCACCTAAGTGAGCACCTAAGTTCAGTGATATAATGGTTTATTTGGTGATACAAGCATACAAATTGGCATGAGCAGTCTCTGTTGGTCACTTGACAATAACCCACCCACAGTTACTTGAATTTCCAAGATGGCGGCCATTTTTCAAGATTTTCAAAACATTTTTTTAAGAAAAATGAAAAAATAGCTTTGTTACAGTGATCTAAAAAAAACCTGTTAAATTTCCCTTTTTCAGGAATCTTCCTGCGTTTTTAATATGGGAGCCAATGAGGCAGTTGGTGCATGTTGGTGGCGCATCTGTGCATCCTACGCCCAAATTATAACTCTGACAGCTTTACCAGAGGATTGTGAGTGAGAAAACAAATTTTCCTACGTTTCTATGTATAAATTATTTCTGTAGAGTGGAATTTGCAGCCTGGAGCGCAGTTTTCAAATTTATTTTTTGACAATGTTTTCTCTCCCTCTACACTCTGAGCGATGACATCACACACTGTGACATGAACATTCCGTGCAATACACACCCATTATAATCTGAGAATTTCTCCAAAAATGATCATGGTCATTGAACAGGGATTGATAAAAAACTATATGGCCTATCGAAATGTGGAGTAATACACCAATACACAAGACTTGTGTCTACTGTTTAAAGTTTAAATGGAGTCTCTAGCTGAAATTATGCCGGAGAAGTAGACATTTAAAAATCTCCAATTATTGTTCTTTTTTGCTCATTTTTTGTCGGCCGTCCCATTCATTTCAATGCAAAATTTTGGGCAGAATTTTTCACGACGTAAGTCGCGCAAAATTCGTATTCTGTGGAGAAAAGTTATAGCACACCGATCCCGATCAAACCGCACATTTTGATATATAATTTGCATCATAATCCATCATAATCCTGCAACTCTTCAAATTGTAGGACTAGTAGCGGGACAAAATTGCGTCCGGAAGAGGAAGAAGAAAAAATCCACAGCATAACAGTAGTGCTCGGTGCGATTGCCCCGAGGCCCTAACTATAAGTTTATTTGAAAGGCAAATTATTATCTAGATAGTGATGAAGTAAAAAACTGAGATAAAATGATATTAAGACTAAAATATAACATTAATCTATAATAATAGGTCTATAATACGTAAATCTTTAAATATAGTTGTTAAACACTTTTTAATACACTTATAACAACACCAAACTAGAAAATTTCCTTTGGGGAAATTCTGAAAGGGCCACGGGGGCTACTGCTGGTGTGTGTACACTATGATGAGATTCTTCAGAGATTTCAACCTCAAACCTCAAAATATGTGTGTGTGTGTGTGTGTGTGTGTGTGTGTGTGTGTGTGCGTGTGTGTGTAATTATATCAGGGGTATTTTATGCCAGCACACTATACTTAAACGCCTAAAACGCGTCGCCTGTGGCAGCATAAAGTCTGATTAATAGGCGTGCTTACAGACACGCGTATTGCGAGTACACCATGATAACATGGGTGACGGGTGAAAAGTGCCACGAGCGAACGTAGCGGACGCCTGTGTGTGTGTGTGTGTGTGTGTAACGCGTGTACGCCTATAACAGTTCAGCTGTTACACAGAGTCTCAGTTTCATACGGGATTATGAAAGCAGAACTTATAGATGAACTCCAAGCCCCAACAGAGCTGTCAGGATATTTCTATCATTTTCAGGCCCGTTTTTATTTTCTTGATGATATTTAATGATAGCAAGGGTGAAAGGGATAATTAAAATAATTTCAGCTACTTAAAAATAGTAATAGTAAAGTGCGACGCTCACAGCCAGTTCCCAGTTCGCTCTTGGAAATACAGTTCATTATGCATCAGCTGTAATGTACAAATTGAATATTAAGTAGCCATGCGGACCTGTCCAATGAATAAGAATGCTTCTTGAGTAATTTTATGCGCTTGGACATACAGTTCATTAAGCATCAGCCGAGGCGTGTACTTAAATTGCATTTAGGTAGACTGAAACAGCCTAAACTGTGTAATAGGTCTCTCTTGGTAAAACATTGATTGCTTTAATTGTGAAGTGAAGCAGCTGTTAAACTCAAAATTCGCCATCATAGTTTGATAAAAACATATTTTGTTACAAAAAATATAAACAAGTATGTAAGAAAGGAAATAAATGTATAATTAGGGCCTCGGGGCAATCGCACCGAGCACTGGTCCCATACAGCAATAGGGACCGAGCACTACTGTTATACTGTGGATTTTTTCTTATTTTGTGTGCTTGCTTGCAAAAGCACACTAACTACTATTCACCGGGCTTATTCTTCTTCTTTTTATTATTCTTCCGTTTCTTCCGTGTCATTTTTCGGTCGACTACTCCTCCCAGAGTTTTGGCCGCAAATACACAAAAAAGGTATCAAATCGACCGGCTCACCCATGACAAGTGTGCTATGGCTTTTCTAACGGTTTGCAAATTATTGGGCAAAAACACGCCAAAAAATTCCCCCAATGTAACCCTATGGCAGCTATTCTCAACCTTTTTGAGTCGCGACCCCCAATTTAACATGCATGTTGTCAGCGACCCCCGCTGACTGAACACAATCTCACACGCACAGTTCAGATCACCCAAAAAAGAAACAAAATTACCACAAAAAGACACAAAATGACCAAAAAAAGAAAACAAAATGACCAAAAAAGACACATATTGACCAAAAAGACACAAAATGACCAAAAAAAGACACAAAATGACCAAAAAAGACACAAATTGACCAAAAAAAGACAAAAAATAACCAAAGACACAAATTGACCAAAAAAAGAAAAAATGACTAAACAAGACACAAAATGACCAAAAAAGACACATATTGACCAAAAAGACACAAAATGACTAAAAAAGGAAACAAAATGACCAAAAAGACACAAAATGACAAAAAAAGACACAAAATGACCAAAAAAATAAACAAAATGACCAAAAAAGACACAAAATGACCAAAAAAAGACACAAATTGACCACCAAATGATAAAAAAAGACACAAAATGACCACAAAAGGAAACAAAATGACCAAAAAACAGACACAAAATGACCAAAAAACAGACACAAAATGACCAAAAAAAGAAACAAAATGACCAAAAGACACAAAATGACCAAAAAAAGAAAACAAAATGACCAAAAAAGACACAAATTGACCAAAAAAAGACACAAAATGACTAAACAAGACACAAAATGACCAAAAAAGACACATATTGACCAAAAAGACACAAAATGACCAAAAAAGACACAAAATGACCAAAAGAAGAAAACAAAATGACCATAAAGACACAAAATGACCAAAAAGACACAAAATGACAAAAAAAGACACAAAATGACCAAAAAAATAAACAAAATGACCAAAAAAGACACAAAATGACCAAAAAAAGGAAACAAAATGACCAAAAAAAGACACAAATTGACCACCAAATGATAAAAAAAAGACACATATTGACCAAAAACACACAAAATGACCAAAAAAGACACAAAATGACCAAAAGAAGAAAACAAAATGACCATAAAGACACAAAATGACCAAAAAGACACAAAATGACAAAAAAAGACACAAAATGACCAAAAAAATAAACAAAATGACCAAAAAAGACACAAAATGACCAAAAAAAGGAAACAAAATGACCAAAAAAAGACACAAATTGACCACCAAATGATAAAAAAAAGACACAAAATGACCACAAAAGGAAACAAAATGACCAAAAAACAGACAGAAAATGACCAAAAAAAGAAACAAAATGACCAAAAGACACAAAATGACCAAAAAAAGAAAACAAAATGACCAAAAAAGACACAAATTGACCAAAAAAAGACACAAAATGACTAAACAAGACACAAAATGACCAAAAAAGACACATATTGACCAAAAAGACACAAAATGACCAAAAAAGACACAAAATGACCAAAAAAAAGAAAACAAAATGACCATAAAGACACAAAATGACCAAAAAAAGACACAAAATGACCAAAAAAAGAAAACAAAATGACCAAAAAAGACACAAATTGACCAAAAAAAGACACAAAATGACTAAACAAGACACAAAATGACCAAAAAAAACACATATTGACCAAAAAGACACAAAATGACCAAAAAAGACACAAAATGACCAAAAAAGACACAAAATGACCAAAAAAAGAAAACAAAATGACCATAAAGACACAAAATGACCAAAAAAAGACACAAAATGACCAAAAAAAGAAACAAAATGACCAAAAAGGACACAAAATGACCAAAAAAAGGAAACAAAATGACCAAAAAAAGGAAACAAAATGACCAAAAAAAAGACACAAATTGACCACCAAATGATAAAAAAAAGACACAAAATGACCAAAAAAGGAAACAAAATGACTAAAAAAGGAAACAAAATGACCAAAAAGACACAAAATGACTAAAAAAGGAAACAAAATGACCAAAAAGACACAAAATGACCAAAAAAAGAAACAAAATGACCAAAAAAGACACAAAATGACCAAAAAAAGGAAACAAAATGACCAAAAAAGGCACAAATTGACCACCAAATGATCAAAAAAGACACAAAATGACCAAAAAAAGGAAACAAAATGACCAAAAAAGGCATAAATTGACCACCAAATGATAAAAAAAGACACAAAATCACCAAAAAAAGAAACAAAATCACCAAAAAGACACAAAATGACCAAAAAGGACACACAATTACCAAAAAAAGACACAAAATGACCAAAAAAGGAAACAAAATGACTAAACAAGACACAAAATGACCGAAAAAAGAAAACAAAATGACCAAAAAAAGACACAAAATGACTAAACAAGACACAAAATGACCAAAAAAAGACACATATTGACCAAAAAGACACAAAATGACCAAAAAAGACACAAAATGACCAAAAAAAGGAAACAAAATGACCAAAAAAAGACACAAATTGACCACCAAATGATCAAAAAAGACACAAAATCACCCAAAAAAGACACACAATTACCAAAAAAGACACAAATTGACCAAAAAGACTAAAACACATTAACACTTTAACACAGTGGAGACAGAGCTGACTTCCAAAATGATTTCTCGACCCCCAGAAACCATCTCACGACCCCAATTGTTCTCTCTCAACCCCAAGGTTGAGAACAGCTGCCCGATGGAGAGTCAAGAGTGGTGATGTCATCAAGCAGAGTGTAGAGGGAGAGGAAGATTTGTCAAAAAATAAATTTGAAAACTGCGCTCCAGGCCGCAAATTTCACTCTACAGAAATAATTTATACATAGGAACGTCGGAAAATTTGTCCTCTCACTCACAATCCTCTAGTAAAGCTGTCAGAGTTATAGTTTGGGCATAGGACACACAAAAGCGCCACCAACACGCACCAACTGCCTTATTGGCTTCCATATTAAAAACGCAGTAAGATTTCTAAAAAAGGAGATCTAACAGTTTTTTTTAGATCGCTCTAACAAAGCTATTTTTTCATCTTTCATAAAAAAAAAAAACATATGTAGATGTTCAGGAAGAACTCCGGACGCTCAAAGTGAAGTCGGATCAATGATAGGTATTATGGTTTTGCCAAAAATGCTTTCTGTTCGAGGCCAGAATTTCCAGTTTGTCGACCTCTGGCTGCTCAGTGTGGCGGAACTGTCTCCACCGTCAGTTAATTTCAGTTGATTGCTCTGCTCTGATTGGTCGACTCCACCTGGCCACCTGGTTGCTTAACTACCAAAGCCCCCCCCCCCCCCCAACACAGACATCTTTACTCTAACTCAGCGGTTCCCAAACATTTTTAGCTGCGCACCTCCTTCTATGTCCCAACCGTGTTGACGCACCCCCAATCCCCCACACCTTCAAAAAAAAAAAATGCAATAAGCTTTTTCATAGCCATATTAAAGGCGGCATGTTTAATCATGCTTAAATGAGAACACATATAATAAAATAATCACCATCACAACAATGCGGTCTCGCATTTGAATTAACCTGAACACAGTTTCAATATAATGCAACAAAGTTATGCGCAAGTTTACACTTTTAAGAGCAAAGAGGATGATGACAGGCTCAGGATCAGAGGCAGAAAGCACATAAGTTGGGGAAAATGTTATAATATTTTGAGCCTCGTTGAACAAAAATTGCAGCAAGTTTAAATGAGCGTGGAGCTGAACAACCCGTCATAATCGTATCTTCATCATAATCATCTATCATAACACAGGTTGGAAAAATGGAAGAAGATAACTTCTTCTACATACTTCATTTGAAGATGAAGTGCATTTAGAATAGCCTGCATTTATTTATTAATTAATATTACAGTTTTTGATTTTACATTTTACAAAGGAAATGTTAATTTTCACTTCTTTATTGTGTGGGGGGAAAAAATTTAATTGTGTTATTATCAGACCGCCATTACATTTTTCATCTCGCACACCCCCTAGCGGCAGCTCGCGCACCCCCAGGGGTGCATGCACCACACTTTGGGAATCCCTGCCCTCGACAATAACAGGTTGTCTTACATAGTTTTTGCTGCTTCTTCTAGGGTGGGTAGATAGATATCTTATCTTATTAGGTGAACGGCCATGCATTCATATATTTTTTTCTCATGACAACGAGTTAATTTCATTTGTTTTCTCGAGATAATGAGATAATTTTCTGGAGATCTGTAGGCCAGACACGTAGCCAGCAAAGGGCCCGCCCATTTTAATCACTGGCCCACCCTGCCAAGTATGATAAAAACATATTTTGTTACAAAAAAATATGAACATGTATGTAAGAAAGGAAATAAATGTATTTGTAACCCAGCCCATGTGGGATGAGCCTCTCCACACCCTGGAACTCTGCGTTGTGTTGTTTATGATGATGTAGGGCGGAGGAGGGACCAGTCGGACATGGGTGGTCGTTATATTTGCGGCTCAACTATAGCACATGACACAGAAATGCAGTGCCACCCACCTTCCTACAAGTGCTGATTGCACTTAGATTTTTATGATTTTCATGCTTTATTTCTTACAGTATTAAACGGTAGATAAGTTGTCAACGTACAGCATAACATAGGCCTGCATCAGACAGAATTCTCACATTAACAGCAAGTGGGTTCAGTACCACGGACAGCTCATGCGTAACAGAAAATGCGCAGATCATTGCCTACGGCAACCAGTTAGTGTGGAAACCAGTAAGGACACAACACCGCCCTTTAGACTTTCTGTTGTCTCACGCCAGTGTTAACTTGTACTGTTTAAGATTGAGCTGCCAGCCGTTCACAGCCGTGTTCACATTGTTTTATAAATGTGGTTCATATCAGACTGCGTGTGAACTTACAGTCCTGAATTGTGACCACTGTGAAATGCGACATGACTGTTCAGCCTGAGGTCGCATTGGAAAACATCAGAAATATATCCGATTTAGGATCACAAAGAGACCCGGTTCTGATTTGAAAAAAAATTTGACTCCATGTGATCTGTGCTGCATACTGTACAAAACAAAACAAAAACAGATACATATAAGCAAAAAAACAAACAAACAGATTTGGGCCACTTTTGCTTGCAGTAGCCGATGTGTGGCAATCTGCCATAAAAATTGTCTGCTTTATTTGAGTCTATGGTTGTGTCCCAATGTCAAGGATCCTTCCTTGGTAGGATCCTTCCTTCAGAGTCGGGTCCTCCGAAGGCAAGGCAAGAGTCCTTCCTTTGACTGGTGTAATGCACAAATGGGACAGCCTTCGGAGTGTGCAGCTGTGCGTCATTGCGTAATTGGACGTCCTGCTTAACTTCAGCGCCGCTCTCGGCCCTTTGGCTAAGATCAAGTGTAGTATCTGTTCTTATCAGTTTAATAAAAAATAAATAAATAAATTCAGCGCCGCAATTTCAAAATCAGTTCACGACATGAATGTGTCTCCGGCATCAGCACTCTGACACATATTTGTGAAAATGGAAGAAGGTGCTTTAAGGTTGAATCTCCACGATTTATCAAGTAAAAACCATAAAGTGGATTAAACCTGAATATTTAAGTGATCCTGGCTGAATTCGGCCGCTACTTAGTGCCATGAATGCAGCAGCGCATAATTCATCATGGAAATATGTTCTGTGATTTTTTATTTTTTATTTTACAGTACAGTACAATAACAGTTATTTATAAATAAAAATAACGGATAATGGCGGACTTTCGGTCCCTGTAAACATAATAAAGAAATGGATAACTTTCTGAATGGCACAGTTGCACATAGTACATCATCATCGGACACATATAAATTAATAAACAATAACTTTAGCGACTGAGACGGCATTAATTAACTTACCCGGCAATGTATCAAGATGACGTTTATTATCTTTAAGCTTAATATTCTGGCATATGCTTATTCATATGTTTTTGCTTGACTTTGAACACACGTTTTGTAAGTTATGTGATAACATTCAGTGTAAACTGAAAATATCTACATATTTAAATGCATATTGCGCCGCCGGCGTCGCTGTTTCTACGCTCGCCATTTTTAAATCTCCCGGTAGACCGGTGTGCGCAATGCTTTATGGGTAGTCGGAGCGCACGGAGGATACACACATGCATCCTCGGAATTTGGGCAAAAGAAGGACTCTGTCCTCCGGAGCATCCTCGACATTGGGACAGTCCTTCGGCGGATGTCGATGACGTAGTGTCCTTCAAATCCAGCCGTTTGAGCATCCTTCCTAGACTTTGGGACACAGCCTATATTTTAATGTTCAAAATCCACACCCCAGTCAACTCTCCCTTGTTAAGCCAATAGGAATCTGGCATTCATTGACTTTCTTCTTTAAATACTCTGCAAAAAAAGATAGCTGTGTAATTTACCATACCCTGGACCAGTAGTTCTCAACCTTTTTGAGTCGCGACCCCCAAATTTAACATGCATGTTGTCTGTGACCCCCCCTCACTGAACAGAATCTCACAGTTCAGATCATACAAACTCAGTTGATGCGACAAATTTTGGACAAATAATGAAGCAGAGAACAACTAAAACATCTCTCTGTCTGTGCATTTATATATTTTTTTTATATTTTATTGTTAGTTTTAATCTAAGTCCTTTGCTATCAGTTTAAAGGTCCATTCTGACCTCCTGAGTGTGCAACAGTCAGCTTCAAGCCAGAGACTCCTTGGAAAGTAATAACTTGCTACTTTGGGATTTGTCACAAAATTACCCAAAAAAGAATCAAATTGACCTCAAAATGACACAAAATGATAAAAAAAAAGACATAAAAAAGACATAAAATGACCAAAAAATTACATTAAATTAAGCAAAAAGGGACTCAAATTGACTACAAAATGACAAAAAATGACCACAAATAGACACAAAATGACAAAAAAAAAATTACAAAATTACCAAAAAGACTAAAACACATGAACACTTTAACACAGTGGAGACAGAGCTGACTTCCAAAATGATTTGGCAACCCCCAGAAATCATCTCGCGACCCCAATTGGGGTCGGAACCCCAAGTTTGAGAATAGCTGCCCTGGACAACAGGCTCCCTGTGGTGGTAGCCACAAGAACATATTGAATTCTTCAGACCCCGGGAATGAAAGGTTCGCTCAAACACAATGGCTCTAATTGATATTTATTTATGTGATGGTGACTCTCTAACTTCTCAGTTGTAACCTCCTGTCCCTTGGAAGAATTGCAGTAGAAGTAATGGTGTGGGACATGAAAATTGAAAAGGAACAGATATATAAATCAACCTCTGATGGAAATCACACATGAAATCAGACATCACACATTAATGACAGTCAGGAACATGGATACCGGAATACAAAGGAGTTTTTAGTCCAAAATACAGAGTACCTTAGAGATCAGCTTAGAGACACTATGAAATGGCTACAACAGCATCACTCAAAACTCTTAAAGATATACATTAGGTTCTGTCCCCCATGGCTGAGATAATCCACCGGCTACAGGAAGAAATAACTTCTTGTAGCCTTAAGCTACACAGTGTCTATGAGGAGGTTACTGCAGTAATACAACCACTCTACATGATTTTACTTCAATCCAATCCACTTTATTTGTATAGCACATTTAAACAACAAAAACATCTCCAAAGCGCTGTACATAGAATCAACAATAAAACAAACATTTCCATATAACAATCAGCAATAAATAATAAGTGTATTACTCTAAAATGATGCTATAAATAAAACAATAAAATCAAACAGATAGTAAAATAAATAAAAGACATAGTTTGAAGTAGTCAAAGAAATAAAAGACACAGAGGACCACAAAATTCATGCAAAGTTAAAAAGCCAGGGAATAAAAATGGGTCTTAAGACGAGACTTAAAGCACTCCACCGTGGGGACTGTTGGGACATGGAGGGGGAGGGCATTCCAAAGCCTGGGGCCCATCACAGAGAAAGCCCGGTCCCCCCTGGTTTTAAATCTCGCTCTAGGCACCACGGGCTGGAGCTGGCCCTCGGACCTCAATTTGAGCGATGGAGTATAGATTTGGATGAGGTCCTTGATGTACTATGGGGTCAGTCCATTCAAAGCTTTAAAAAACAAGAAAATCTTAAGATCAATACGAAAATTAACAGGGAGTCAGTGCAAAGACATGAGGATTGGGGTATTGACTTACAGATATCGGTCACTTTGTCGGCGCTGGAAGTCAGATATCACAGAAGGCAAAGAAGCCTCTTTCATAGTGCCGTCCTGCAAATGTCCCGCTATATTGCCGGAAAGATCTGTCCCAGCTTTTCGCCTTAGGGCGTTCATAGTGATCCCACAAAGGCTTGATATTCGTGCCCTCTCATAGTGCAGTCCAGCGTCGTGGAACGAGGTGATCCATGTTTTGAAGCTGCCATCCACTGTGCCATCTTGGAACTCCTTCAGATGAAACATTCTAGCAAGTCTACATACCAGGATGTCTCTGAGAACTCCTTCCTGGAATGTTTAATGAGAATTCAATATCAGGATATCTTCGAAAAATACAAGACCTATAAAACAGTGCTTTGGTATATAGGTGTTGATTGGGCTCAGCTCTGCTAATAATACAAATTAAGAAAAGCAGGGAAATTGCAGCTTCAGAAAGACCCCGGATTTCATGGGCTCTTTCCCATAGACTTGCAGAGGTAATGTGTACTCTGTTGTATTTATGGAGTATTACACCCATTCGGTTGAACTTTACAGAAGAGAGGGTGTCCAAGTCACTCACCAACAAAATTATGTATCCTGTTACCCCTAAATTCCACTGCATGCATAATGGCTGCAGATCCGTCGGCGGAGCCAATATGCATTAATTATAATCACTGTGTGAGGTTCCACCGACTCCAGATCCGCCGCGTAGTGAGTCCGTCGTCGCGCCGCCATCCATCAGCCCTGGCAAAACTTGCGCAGAGCTTCTATTTTTGACGGACGATGGAGCACGGCGCATCAATTCAGCACAGAGCTGAGACCATGTGAACCAGTAACTCTGCCGCTGATACCATGTGAAACAGTAACTCCATGCGAACCAGCGACTGCTACTGAGACCATGCGAACCGGCGACTGCCACCGAGAACGGGCGAACCGGCGACTGCCACCGAGACCATGCGAACCGGCAACTGTGTCGCTGAGAGACCATGTGAACCGGTGACTCTGTCGCTGAGACCATGTGGACCAGTAACTCTGCCGCTGAGACCATGTGAAGCAGTAACTTTGTCGCTGAGACCATGTGAACTAGTAACTCTGCCTGTGAGGCCATGCAAATCAGTAACTCTCCCGCTAAGACCATGCGAACCGGTGACTGCCACTGAGACCATGCGAACCTGCGACTGCTACTGAGACCATGCGAACCGGTGACTGCCACCGAGACCATGCGAACCGGTGACTTAGTCGCTGAGAGACCATGTGAACCGGTGACTCTGTCGCTGAGACCATGTGAACCAGTAACTCTGCCGCTGAGACCATGTGAAGCAGTAACTTTGTCGCTGAGACCATGTGAACCAGTAACTCTGCCTGTGAGACCATGCAAATCAGTAACTCTCCCGCTAAGACTATGCCAACCGGCGACTGCCACTGAGACCATGCGAACCGGCGACTGCTACTGAGACCATGTGAACCGGCGACTGCCACCGAGACCATGCGAACCGGCGACTGTGTCGCTGAGAGACCATGTGAACCGGTGACTCTGTCGCTGAGACCATGTGGACCAGTAACTCTGCCGCTGAGACCATGTGAAGCAGTAACTTTGTCGCTGAGACCATGTGAACTAGTAACTCTGCCTGTGAGGCCATGCAAATCAGTAACTCTCCCGCTAAGACCATGCGAACCGGCGACTGCCACTGAGACCATGCGAACCTGCGACTGCTACTGAGACCATGCGAACCGGCGATTGCCACCGAGACCATGCGAACCGGCGACTGTGTCGCTGAGAGACCATGTGAACCGGTGACTCTGTCGCTGAGACCATGTGAACCAGTAACTCTGCCGCTGAGACCATGTGAACCAGTAACTTTGTCGCTGAGACCATGTGAAGCAGTAACTGCCTCTGAGACATGCGAACCAGTAACTCTGCCACTGAGACCATGCGAACCTGCGACTGCTATTGAGACCATGTGAACCGGCGACTGCCACCGAGACCATGCGAACCGGCGACTGTGTCACTGAGAGACCATGTGAACCGGTGACTCTGTCGCTGAGACCATGTGAACCAGTAACTCTGCCGCTGAGACCATGTGAACCAGTAACATTGTCGCTGAGACCATGTGAACCACTAACTATGCCTCTGAGACCATGCAAATCAGTAACTCTCCCGCTAAGACCATGCGAATCGGTGACTGTCACTGAGACCATGCAAACAGGCGACTGCTACTGAGACCATGTGAACCGGCGACTGCCACCGAGACCATGTGAACCGGCGACTGTGTCGCTGAGAGACCATGTGAACCGGTGACTCTGTCGCTGAGACCATGTGAACCAGTAACTCTGCCGCTGAGACCATGTGAAGCAGTAACTTTGTCGCTGAGACCATGTGAACCAGTAACTCTGCCTGTGAGACCATGCAAATCAGTAACTCTCCCGCTAAGACTATGCCAACCGGCGACTGCCACTGAGACCATGCGAACCGGCGACTGCTACTGAGACCATGTGAACCGGCGACTGCCACCGAGACCATGCGAACCGGCGACTGTGTCGCTGAGAGACCATGTGAACCGGTGACTCTGTCGCTGAGACCATGTGGACCAGTAACTCTGCCGCTGAGACCATGTGAAGCAGTAACTTTGTCGCTGAGACCATGTGAACTAGTAACTCTGCCTGTGAGGCCATGCAAATCAGTAACTCTCCCGCTAAGACCATGCGAACCGGCGACTGCCACTGAGACCATGCGAACCTGCGACTGCTACTGAGAC
Source organism: Centropristis striata (assembly GCF_030273125.1). Taxonomy (NCBI): domain Eukaryota; kingdom Metazoa; phylum Chordata; class Actinopteri; order Perciformes; family Serranidae; genus Centropristis; species Centropristis striata. The sequence continues at coordinate 12,384,272 of NC_081529.1, read as the reverse complement.
CATGCGAACCGGCGACTGCCACCGAGACCATGCGAACCGGCGACTGTGTCGCTGAGAGACCATGTGAACCGGTGACTCTGTCGCTGAGACCATGTGAACCAGTAACTCTGCCGCTGAGACCATGTGAACCAGTAACTTTGTCGCTGAGACCATGTGAACCACTAACTATGCCTCTGAGACCATGCAAACCAGTAACTCTCCCGCTAAGACCATGCGAATCGGCGACTGTCACTGAGACCATGCGAACAGGCGACTGCTACTGAGACCATGTGAACCGGCGACTGCCACCGAGACCATGCGAACCGGCGACTGTGTCGCTGAGAGACCATGTGAACCGGTGACTCTGTCGCTGAGACCATGTGAACCAGTAACTCTGCCGCTGAGACCATGTGAAGCAGTAACTCTGCCTGTGAGACCATGCAAATCAGTAACTCTCCCGCTAAGACTATGCCAACCGGCGACTGCCACTGAGACCATGCGAACCGGCGACTGCTACTGAGACCATGTGAACCGGCGACTGCCACCGAGACCATGCGAACCGGCGACTGTGTCGCTGAGAGACCATGTGAACCGGTGACTCTGTCGCTGAGACCATGTGGACCAGTAACTCTGCCTCTGAGACCATGCGAACCAGTAACTCTGCCACTGAGACCATGCGAACCTGCGACTGCTACTGAGACCATGTGAACCGGCGACTGCCACCGAGACCATGCGAACCGGCGACTGTGTCGCTGAGAGACCATGTGAACCGGTGACTCTGTCGCTGAGACCATGTGAACTAGTAACTCTGCCTGTGAGGCCATGCAAATCAGTAACTCTCCCGTTAAGACCATGCGAACCGGCGACTGCCACTGAGACCATGCGAACCTGCGACTGCTACTGAGACCATGCGAACCGGCGACTGCCACCGAGACCATGCGAACCGGCGACTGTGTCGCTGAGAGACCATGTGAACCGGTGACTCTGTCGCTGAGACCATGTGAACCAGTAACTCTGCCGCTGAGACCATGTGAACCAGTAACTTTGTCGCTGAGACCATGTGAACCAGTAACTGCCTCTGAGACCATGCGAACCAGTAACTCTGCCACTGAGACCATGCGAACCTGCGACTGCTACTGAGACCATGTGAACCGGCGACTGCCACCGAGACCATGCGAACCGGCGACTGTGTCGCTGAGAGACCATGTGAACCGGTGACTCTGTCGCTGAGACCATGTGAACCAGTAACTCTGCCGCTGAGACCATGTGAACCAGTAACTTTGTCGCTGAGACCATGTGAACCACTAACTCTGCCTCTGAGACCATGCAAACCACTAACTCTCCCGCTAAGACCATGCAAACCGGTGACTGTCACTGACACCATGCGAACCGGCGACTGCTACTGAGACCATGTGAACCGGCCACTGCCACCGAGACCATGCGAACCGGCGACTGTGTCGCTGAGAGACCATGTGAACCGGTGACTCTGTCGCTGAGACCATGTGAACCAGTAACTCTGCCGCTGAGACCATGTGAACCAGTAACTTTGTCGCTGAGACCATGTGAACCACTAACTATGCCTCTGAGACCATGCAAACCAGTAACTCTCCCGCTAAGACCATGCGAATCGGCGACTGTCACTGAGACCATGCGAACAGGCGACTGCTACTGAGACCATGTGAACCGGCGACTGCCACCGAGACCATGCGAACCGGCGACTGTGTCGCTGAGAGACCATGTGAACCGGTGACTCTGTCGCTGAGACCATGTGAACCAGTAACTCTGCCGCTGAGACCATGTGAAGCAGTAACTTTGTCGCTGAGACCATGTGAACCAGTAACTCTGCCTGTGAGACCATGCAAATCAGTAACTCTCCCGCTAAGACTATGCCAACCGGCGACTGCCACTGAGACCATGCGAACCGGCGACTGCTACTGAGACCATGTGAACCGGCGACTGCCACCGAGACCATGCGAACCGGCGACTGTGTCGCTGAGAGACCATGTGAACCGGTGACTCTGTCGCTGAGACCATGTGGACCAGTAACTCTGCCGCTGAGACCATGTGAAGCAGTAACTTTGTCGCTGAGACCATGTGAACTAGTAACTCTGCCTGTGAGGCCATGCAAATCAGTAACTCTCCCGCTAAGACCATGCGAACCGGAGACTGCCACTGAGACCATGCGAACCTGCGACTGCTACTGAGACCATGCGAACCGGCGACTGCCACCGAGACCATGCGAACCGGCGACTGTGTCGCTGAGAGACCATGTGAACCGGTGACTCTGTCGCTGAGACCATGTGAACCAGTAACTCTGCCGCTGAGACCATGTGAACCAGTAACTTTATCGCTGAGACCATGTGAACCAGTAACTGCCTCTGAGACCATGCGAACCAGTAACTCTGCCACTGAGACCATGCGAACCTGCGACTGCTACTGAGACCATGTGAACCGGCGACTGCCACCGAGACCATGCGAACCGGCGACTGTGTCGCTGAGAGACCATGTGAACCGGTGACTCTGTCGCTGAGACCATGTGAACCAGTAACTCTGCCGCTGAGACCATGTGAACCAGTAACTTTGTCGCTGAGACCATGTGAACCACGAACTCTGCCTCTGAGACCATGCAAACCACTAACTCTCCCGCTAAGACCATGCAAACCGGTGACTGTCACTGACACCATGCGAACCGGCGACTGCTACTGAGACCATGTGAACCGGCCACTGCCACCGAGACCATGCGAACCGGCGACTGTGTCGCTGAGAGACCATGTGAACCGGTGACTCTGTCGCTGAGACCATGTGAACCAGTAACTCTGCCGCTGAGACCATGTGAACCAGTAACTTTGTCGCTGAGACCATGTGAACCAGTAACTGCCTCTGAGACCATGCGAACCAGTAACTCTGCCACTGAGACCATGCGAACCTGCGACTGCTACTGAGACCATGTGAACCGGCGACTGCCACCGAGACCATGTGAACCGGCGACTGTGTCGCTGAGAGACCATGTGAACCGGTGACTCTGTCGCTGAGACCATGTGAACCAGTAACTCTGCCGCTGAGACCATGTGAACCAGTAACATTGTCGCTGAGACCATGTGAACCACTAACTATGCCTCTGAGACCATGCAAATCAGTAACTCTCCCGCTAAGACCATGCGAATCGGCGACTGTCACTGAGACCATGCGAACAGGCGACTGCTACTGAGACCATGTGAACCGGCGACTGCCACCGAGACCATGCGAACCGGCGACTGTGTCGCTGAGAGACCATGTGAACCGGTGACTCTGTCGCTGAGACCATGTGAACCAGTAACTCTGCCGCTGAGACCATGTGAAGCAGTAACTTTGTCGCTGAGACCATTTGAACCAGTAACTCTGCCTGTGAGACCATGCAAATCAGTAACTCTCCCGCTAAGACTATGCCAACCGGCGACTGCCACTGAGACCATGCGAACCGGCGACTGCTACTGAGACCATGTGAACCGGCGACTGCCACCGAGACCATGCGAACCGGCGACTGTGTCGCTGAGAGACCATGTGAACCGGTGACTCTGTCGCTGAGACCATGTGGACCAGTAACTCTGCCGCTGAGACCATGTGAAGCAGTAACTTTGTCGCTGAGACCATGTGAACTAGTAACTCTGCCTGTGAGGCCATGCAAATCAGTAACTCTCCCGCTAAGACCATGCGAACCGGCGACTGCCACTGAGACCATGCGAACCTGCGACTGCTACTGAGACCATGCGAACCGGCGACTGCCACCGAGACCATGCGAACCGGCGACTGTGTCGCTGAGAGACCATGTGAACCGGTGACTCTGTCGCTGAGACCATGTGAACCAGTAACTCTGCCGCTGAGACCATGTGAACCAGTAACTTTGTCGCTGAGACCATGTGAACCAGTAACTGCCTCTGAGACCATGCGAACCAGTAACTCTGCCACTGAGACCATGCGAACCTGCGACTGCTACTGAGACCATGTGAACCGGCGACTGCCACCGAGACCATGCGAACCGGCGACTGTGTCGCTGAGAGACCATGTGAACCGGTGACTCTGTCGCTGAGACCATGTGAACCAGTAACTCTGCCGCTGAGACCATGTGAACCAGTAACTTTGTCGCTGAGACCATGTGAACCACTAACTCTGCCTCTGAGACCATGCAAACCACTAACTCTCCCGCTAAGACCATGCAAACCGGTGACTGTCACTGACACCATGCGAACCGGCGACTGCTACTGAGACCATGTGAACCGGCCACTGCCACCGAGACCATGCGAACCGGCGACTGTGTCGCTGAGAGACCATGTGAACCGGTGACTCTGTCGCTGAGACCATGTGAACCAGTAACTCTGCCGCTGAGACCATGTGAACCAGTAACTTTGTCGCTGAGACCATGTGAACCACTAACTATGCCTCTGAGACCATGCAAACCAGTAACTCTCCCGCTAAGACCATGCGAATCGGCGACTGTCACTGAGACCATGCGAACAGGCGACTGCTACTGAGACCATGTGAACCGGCGACTGCCACCGAGACCATGCGAACCGGCGACTGTGTCGCTGAGAGACCATGTGAACCGGTGACTCTGTCGCTGAGACCATGTGAACCAGTAACTCTGCCGCTGAGACCATGTGAAGCAGTAACTTTGTCGCTGAGACCATGTGAACCAGTAACTCTGCCTGTGAGACCATGCAAATCAGTAACTCTCCCGCTAAGACTATGCCAACCGGCGACTGCCACTGAGACCATGCGAACCGGCGACTGCTACTGAGACCATGTGAACCGGCGACTGCCACCGAGACCATGCGAACCGGCGACTGTGTCGCTGAGAGACCATGTGAACCGGTGACTCTGTCGCTGAGACCATGTGGACCAGTAACTCTGCCGCTGAGACCATGTGAAGCAGTAACTTTGTCGCTGAGACCATGTGAACTAGTAACTCTGCCTGTGAGGCCATGCAAATCAGTAACTCTCCCGCTAAGACCATGCGAACCGGCGACTGCCACTGAGACCATGCGAACCTGCGACTGCTACTGAGACCATGCGAACCGGCGACTGCCACCGAGACCATGCGAACCGGCGACTGTGTCGCTGAGAGACCATGTGAACCGGTGACTCTGTCGCTGAGACCATGTGAACCAGTAACTCTGCCGCTGAGACCATGTGAACCAGTAACTTTGTCGCTGAGACCATGTGAACCAGTAACTGCCTCTGAGACCATGCGAACCAGTAACTCTGCCACTGAGACCATGCGAACCTGCGACTGCTACTGAGACCATGTGAACCGGCGACTGCCACCGAGACCATGCGAACCGGCGACTGTGTCGCTGAGAGACCATGTGAACCGGTGACTCTGTCGCTGAGACCATGTGAACCAGTAACTCTGCCGCTGAGACCATGTGAACCAGTAACTTTGTCGCTGAGACCATGTGAACCACTAACTCTGCCTCTGAGACCATGCAAACCACTAACTCTCCCGCTAAGACCATGCAAACCGGTGACTGTCACTGACACCATGCGAACCGGCGACTGCTACTGAGACCATGTGAACCGGCCACTGCCACCGAGACCATGCGAACCGGCGACTGTGTCGCTGAGAGACCATGTGAACCGGTGACTCTGTCGCTGAGACCATGTGAACCAGTATCTCTGCCGCTGAGACCATGTGAACCAGTAACTTTGTCGCTGAGACCATGTGAACCACTAACTATGCCTCTGACACCATGCAAACCAGTAACTCTCCCGCTAAGACCATGCGAATCGGCGACTGTCACTGAGACCATGCGAACCGGCGACTGCCACCGAGACCATGCGAACCGGCGACTGTGTCGCTGAGAGACCATGTGAACCGGTGACTCTGTCGCTGAGACCATGTGAACCAGTAACTCTGCCGCTGAGACCATGTGAAGCAGTAACTTTGTCGCTGAGACCATGTGAACCAGTAACTCTGCCTGTGAGACCATGCAAATCAGTAACTCTCCCGCTAAGACTATGCCAACCGGCGACTGCCACTGAGACCATGCGAACCGGCGACTGCTACTGAGACCATGTGAACCGGCGACTGCCACCGAGACCATGCGAACCGGCGACTGTGTCGCTGAGAGACCATGTGAACCGGTGACTCTGTCGCTGAGACCATGTGGACCAGTAACTCTGCCGCTGAGACCATGTGAAGCAGTAACTTTGTCGCTGAGACCATGTGAACTAGTAACTCTGCCTGTGAGGCCATGCAAATCAGTAACTCTCCCGCTAAGACCATGCGAACTGGCGACTGCCACTGAGACCATGCGAACCTGCGACTGCTACTGAGACCATGCGAACCGGCGACTGCCACCGAGACCATGCGAACCGGCGACTGTGTCGCTGAGAGACCATGTGAACCGGTGACTCTGTCGCTGAGACCATGTGAACCAGTAACTCTGCCGCTGAGACCATGTGAACCAGTAACTTTGTCGCTGAGACCATGTGAACCAGTAACTGCCTCTGAGACCATGTGAACCAGTAACTCTGCCACTGAGACCATGCGAACCTGCGACTGCTACTGAGACCATGTGAACCGGCGACTGCCACCGAGACCATGCGAACCGGCGACTGTGTCGCTGAGAGACCATGTGAACCGGTGACTCTGTCGCTGAGACCATGTGAACCAGTAACTCTGCCGCTGAGACCATGTGAACCAGTAACTTTGTCGCTGAGACCATGTGAACCACTAACTCTGCCTCTGAGACCATGCAAACCACTAACTCTCCCGCTAAGACCATGCAAACCGGTGACTGTCACTGACACCATGCGAACCGGCGACTGCTACTGAGACCATGTGAACCGGCCACTGCCACCGAGACCATGCGAACCGGCGACTGTGTCGCTGAGAGACCATGTGAACCGGTGACTCTGTCGCTGAGACCATGTGAACCAGTAACTCTGCCGCTGAGACCATGTGAACCAGTAACTTTGTCGCTGAGACCATGTGAACCACTAACTATGCCTCTGAGACCATGCAAACCAGTAACTCTCCCGCTAAGACCATGCGAATCGGCGACTGTCACTGAGACCATGCGAACAGGCGACTGCTACTGAGACCATGTGAACCGGCGACTGCCACCGAGACCATGCGAACCGGCGACTGTGTCGCTGAGAGACCATGTGAACCGGTGACTCTGTCGCTGAGACCATGTGGACCAGTAACTCTGCCGCTGAGACCATGTGAAGCAGTAACTTTGTCGCTGAGACCATGTGAACCAGTAACTCTGCCTGTGAGACCATGCAAATCAGTAACTCTCCCGCTAAGACTATGCGAACCGGCGACTGCCACTGAGACCATGCGAACCGGCGACTGCTACTGAGACCATGTGAACCGGCGACTGCCACCGAGACCATGCGAACCGGCAACTGTGTCGCTGAGAGACCATGTGAACCGGTGACTCTGTCGCTGAGACCATGTGGACCAGTAACTCTGCCGCTGAGACCATGTGAAGCAGTAACTTTGTCGCTGAGACCATGTGAACTAGTAACTCTGCCTGTGAGGCCATGCAAATCAGTAACTCTCCCGCTAAGACCATGCGAACCGGCGACTGCCACTGAGACCATGCGAACCGGCGACTGCTACTGAGACCATGTGAACCGGCGACTGCCATCGAGACCATGCGAACCGGCGACTGTGTCGCTGAGAGACCATGTGAACCGGTGACTCTGTCGCTGAGACCATGTGGACCAGTAACTCTGCCGCTGAGACCATGTGAAGCAGTAACTTTGTCGCTGAGACCATGTGAACTAGTAACTCTGCCTGTGAGGCCATGCAAATCAGTAACTCTCCCGCTAAGACCATGCGAACCGGCGACTGCCACTGAGACCATGCGAACCTGCGACTGCTACTGAGACCATGCGAACCGGCGACTGCCATCGAGACCATGCGAACCGGCGACTGTGTCGCTGAGAGACCATGTGAACCGGTGACTCTGTCGCTGAGACCATGTGGACCAGTAACTCTGCCGCTGAGACCATGTGAAGCAGTAACTTTGTCGCTGAGACCATGTGAACTAGTAACTCTGCCTGTGAGGCCATGCAAATCAGTAACTCTCCCGCTAAGACCATGCGAACCGGCGACTGCCACTGAGACCATGCGAACCTGCGACTGCTACTGAGACCATGCGAACCGGCGACTGCCACCGAGACCATGCGAACCGGCGACTGTGTCGCTGAGAGACCATGTGAACCGGTGACTCTGTCGTTGAGACCATGTGAACCAGTAACTCTGCCGCTGAGACCATGTGAACCAGTAACTCTGCCGCTGAGACCATGTGAACCAGTAACTTTGTCGCTGAGACCATGTGAACCAGTAACTGTCTCTGAGACGATTCAAACCAGTAACTCTGCCACTAAGACCATGCGAACCGGCGACTGCCACTGTGACCATGCAAACCGGCGACTGCCACTGAGACCATGCGAACCTGCGACTGCTACTGAGACCATGTGAACCAGTAACTCTGCCGCTGAGACCATGTGAACCGATGACTCTGTCGTTGAGTGACCATGTGAACCAGTAACTCTGCCTCTGAGACCATGTGAACCAGTAGCTCCGCCGCTGAGACCATGCAAACCTGCGACTGCCACTGAGACCATGCAAACCGGCGACTGCCACTGAGACCATGAGAACCGGCGACTGCCACTGAGACCATGAGAACCGGCGACTGCCACTGAGACCATGTGAGACGAGGAAGATCACTTTTTAGATTTAGACTTTTCTTTTCTCTTTTTTTTTACATAATTTCATATGAAAAATACTATATAGTATCAATTTCTTTAAATGATATTAGAATTTAAAGTAAAAAAAATAATATTTCACCTGAAATTAATATATTATTAATGCGGGCTTATTAAGGAAGTTTAACCCATCATTTCAGAAATGTCAATAATTTTTCATTTTATCCAATGAGACTTGTTTATTATTGTGTTTATGGTAATCTACATTTGAATGTCATTATAGTTATGTTTTAGAAGATAAAACTAACGTTAATTGCTCAATGAATGTCATTGAAAATAATGTTAATGTCATTGAAAGGCCTTGAAAATCTACCATTGCTTTTTTTGTTTGTTTGATGTGCTTCTCTCTGGGTCAGGATTTGCAAAACTATCGTAAAATTTTGAAGCAACCAAGTAGATTGATAGTTATGTACACAGATAGCTTTCCCCTGAGACGCCGGTGTTGGTCTCTTGCATGCAATGTTTAGACTTACCCTTTCCGCCCCCTCCCCAGCAACAACAATTACAAATATCACAAAAGTTTTGTTAATCTAAAAAGTTACCATCAAGATGTAACCTCTCCTTGGATGGAAGTGTGTGCAATGGTTGGTTTAAAAAAAAAAAAAGATGATGTTTAGTATGATTGGCTTGCATTAAGTCATGTATTTAAATATACATTTCATGTTTGTGTTTGTTGAAATGGAATACAGACAATGTTTTGTGTATCACTTTGTGCAGAATTAACAATTGAAGAATTTTTTAAAAAGCTTATCTTTTCAACTGGTGAACGGGGGCAAGTGGGTCCAGAGGTCATCCAGCTGTTCTTGGACTGTGGGGGTGTCTGTATTTTCAGAACCTGATGACTCACAATACCAAATGTATTCATACATTATAAATACTCAATTGTGAATTAATATTTCATGATTCAAAGGAAGTAGTTAAGACAGCAGATTGTATTATCAGGCCATGTCTGTGTCCACTGTGATGGGGAAAAAAACAAACCCATACCTTGTAGACTGGAGAAGGAGTTGTGGGTCCGTTATCCATCATCCACAGCCGGCTGGTTGACGGAGGTCTTTGAGGTCCCCTATGGTCGGAAGTGGTTGGGCTAAGTGGGGCAGGATCTGCAAGGTCGAGACTTGTCCAACACACTTTCTGAGCGGCATCTTGGAAGCAGTGGTCTTCCTCGTCTCACTTGGTCCTGCAATATACAATAGCCTGTACAACAATAACTCACAAAATAACACAATTGTAACAATAATATGCAATTGTAAGTGATCTGAACTAAATTAATTTGCTAACTTAACTGTCCCTAGACCAGCATAAAAAGCTAAACTATACAAACTAAATACTCTACTATAAACCTAAGCTATTCCTAACCTAACCTAAACATAAATGTGCAAAACATATGAAAAGTTAGCTTAGTCTGTCTTGAAGATGCTGGACACAGGAAACCTGGAAAAGTCAGAAAATGCAGTGACTTCTATACTATATATTGAGGACCACATGCTGAAAAATCTGCATAATGACAACAAACAACAACATGGTGATGGCTTCTCTGGTTTTAGCCTACAAAATAAATAAATACAACATGTTAATGAGACAGCAATACTTAATTAGATGAGTTTGACCAAGCGTCAATTAATGAATGAACATTATTGTTACCAATTTTTTTTAATAGTTACTAGTTTTTGTACTAAGAATCTATTTTCCCCCCATTCTCTGATTTAAAAATAAATAAATACACGAATAATACTAATAATATTGATTATCCCAAATACACCGTTCCTTCAAATATATTTGTATATAGTGATATACAAATATATTTGAAGGAACGGTGTATTACATGACATCACAGAACAGTGGTTGAAAGTTCTTTATAAATAATCATTTCAGTGTTTCTCAACATTACAGAAGCATTTTTTTTAAATTGCTTACCTGAAAAGGTGAAGACAAACAACTGAATGCTGAAGGTCAATGAAGAACTGGATACTCAAGTCTCTTAGGTGAAGTAGTGTTTATCTAGAACAGGATGACAACCGTGAGCATTGCAGCAATGTAACAATAATGTGTTTTAAATAACTGAATTAATGTATCACTTATTCATAAAAATCAGTATGAAGCTGAATATAATAATTTGGATTAAATACACATATAGCACCTCTAGAAACATAGCAAAATTTTCGGCATATGTGCCCCTCTGCATCCTTTATAGATAATATAAATTTTAACTTTTCCTCATACATTTTTTACGTGTTTTATACATTTTTATAGCACCCATGGTCCTCAGGTGTCAAAAAGGACCTCATGACATTAGACTGGTTTTAGGAAATTTAGAAAAAAATATTACCAACTTTTTTTCACCTTTTAAGGTAACTCGTGACCAAAAAAAATTTCATTTCATTTTCATTTTTTTTCATTATTATTGGTCAATTTTATTCAAATACACAAATATCAAAACATAAGTTTCACTAAAAGTTGACATGACCTACTCTGTGCATTCCAATCAAGAATTATTTTTTTCCACTATTACTATTGAAAAAAGTATCCAGGTTTTTTTTTTACTTTTTTCTCTCTTGAAGTGGAGGCCTAATTTTGAATATTTGACTAAAATTGACCAATAATAAAGAAAAAATTATGAAAATTATATATCAATCAATCAATTTCTGGGGCATGAGTTGCCTTAAATGATAAAATGATTAAAAAAAAAAAAGTTGGTAATAATTTTTTTCTACATGTCCTAAAAACAGTCTTGTGTCAGTCTTGTGTCATGGGATCCTTTTTGACCCCTGAGGACCATGGGTATATGGGAGGACCATACAAGGGTTAAAAAAGAAAATAATGCATAATTTATGAAAGTAGTTTATGTTAGTAACAGTCTTTGACAAACACTCACCAGTAAATAAATGGTCAAGCGAATACTTTCAAAAGCTTTCAGTGTAATAGTACCCAAATGCACCCTATACTAAATTTAAGCCATTAATGGCTATGTCTCTGGTATTACAAATACACCTTATTACATAATAACCTCTATTATCAAAATAGTACTGCAGTATTAATATCAGAAGAAAACAGGATTAAAGCCTACAACGAAAATGCTTCACAGCACCACTTGAGGCCACACACACACACACACACACACACACACACACACACACACATACATGAATTAATCCAAAGATGTTTAAACCTACATTTTCAACTTCCAATAAATCTCTCTCTCTCTTTCTCTCTCTCACTCTCTCTCTCACACACACACACACACAGAGTACATTAATATTAGTCATAGGAACACATACTTCAGGTACCAGTTGACATGACAAATTGGAAAAAAAATGGTAATAGTTTTGGTAATAGTCTGCTAACAGTAGTGAGTAACATTGACATTGACACAATGTACATTTTAAATGGTGAAGTAAAAGTTCATCATTACAGTACATTTTTACAGCCCTGACTCCATGGTTAAATGTATATCCCCATGATTATCTTTTCTTTTTAACCTCTCATTACCAAGTGACATGAGTTTCAGTTTAATATTATCCAAATACACCGAATGTTCAAATTTAGCCATTGATGAGTATGACATTGGTATTACTATTACACCTTATTACATAAGAATACCAAAACATCCTCACAAAAAACAGTTACAATTAGCTACATATCACAGTTAAACAAAAATTAGTCAGGCCAACATTGTACACAAACCCTACATTAAAAACTTTTGTGGCCTAGATTATCAACCCACAATGCATTACAGGCTGTCTGTCAGTAGCATCAAATCAGTCAAACCATGCAATGCACTCTTAGAATCAATAGTGTTTGCTAACACCAGACACATCTACTGTTATAACAACTGTTAGCATCATGGTAACTGTAACATGGAGTAACTGTGAAGATATTCTGCCTCGACGGAACATTTCTAAATTGCTTGACATGATGCTAAAGCTAGCTCGCTAGAGAGCGCTAGCTCAGACCTAAGACCAGTAGCCGCGACAAACATCGTCCAAAAAAACTCAAATAACTTGCAACTACATTTCCCAAAATTTTCGACAGTAGTTTAAAAGTTCAAATATGAAAATGCTAACATTATAAGGCACAATTGCAACGGTATACAGCAAATAAAAACATGTCTTCTTACCTCAGACGAAAAGCCAGAAAGGCCGAGTCCCGCCAGCGGACAGGATTTACATCAAGCCAAAACAGATTCGCCCCATAACTGTGCTCCAATCCAGTGATTCCTAGCCGCTGTTCCGCTGCACACAAGTGTGCGAACATTTGTTAAACATGCTTTACCACGCATGGCATGGTCCAGGTCAGCCTCCTGACAGCAGATAGACTCAGGACACACCGACACCAGGTGCTGCCGACCCGCTCCGCCCCCCAGGCGAGCTCCGGCTCCACATCCTCCTTTCTCCGGACCACCGCTCCAGTCTCTGATCAGAAAGTCTTCCAATGTTCATCAAACAACCATTGTTGTTCTTTAGATGATGCCGCCAGTCAAAATTCCTCGCTCCGCGCGAGCAGAGCACCACCGCGAGCGAGCACGGGGGAGAATCTGCTTCATTCAGTTGTTGAATATGTGCGCGAAGATCAAACAAGTGCGCGCGGCAGTTGAAATCTGCGCGCGTGACACGAAATAAATGCGCATGCAGATGTGTTATCGCTCGCACGACTTTTGACTCAAATATGACGCCATAAAGTAACAGCATTTTTTAACCTTTTTATTACCAGTGATGAAGCGTAGAGTTGTAGTCGTGAACGTAATGAAACAACCTTTGTTGTTCTTTAGATGATGCCGCCGCTCCCAGCTGTCAGCAGCAAACTGAAAAGGCACCCACGTGGAGGGCTGGAAAACGACCAATCATAAGAGGCCCGGGGTCAGCCTTGGCCCCGCCCCCAATGTGTCAAAAGTCAGTCACTCAGTTGCTGATTATGTGTAGATCAAACAAGTGCGCGCGGCAGTTGAAATCTGCCTGCGTGACACGAAATAAATGCGCGTGCAGATGTGTTATCGCTTGCGTGACTTTTGACTCAAATATGACGCCATATTTCTTGTTTCTAAATGGGTTTGCCGTGACACGGAGCAGAGACCTTGCAGTCCAGCGGTGCATGCTGGCGGTCGTCGGCTTGATTGCTCTGCTCTGATTGGTCAACTCCACCTGGCCACCTGTTGCTCCTCCAAGACAGACATTCTAACTTAACGGACATGGTGTTTTTTCAAAAAGCATGAGACCTTATAACTTGACCATTGTTAAAATAATTGATTATTTTCTATATTGGTAAATGATTTTATGCTTGATTTCTGTTTCTCTGTCTGACTCCATGTTGTCTGCCTCTGTTCTCTGTCTCTGTGAGTGACGCAGGTCACTATCAAAGGTCAAACCTTGAGTGTAATAAATATCTCTGTGCATTTATATTAAGTCAGACAATATGATTTTGATACAATGATTATGTTTGTGTGTTAATTTTGGTTCAGAAACTTTGACTACATATATTTCATTGTCTGTTTCATATTTTTTAGACTTTTAGAATCTATGTGAGACAGTGAAAATCCTTTGACTCTGTAGACATAATATCTTTATTATACATAACAAGACAGAATGTTTTTGTTGAATGTTCTGGAGAAGAGGCCAGGTCAGGATGGCCTTGTCCGGGGCAGCAAGCAACCAGGTGGCATTGACGTGCCATTGTATTAATTAAAACTGGCGAATCAGCGATCAAGAGGGCGGGACTTCCTGGAGGAAATCGACCAGCATGTTTTGTAAACAAATGTTAGTATTTTAATGGGTTCAGGGAGAGAGTCGTGGTTCAGACTTCACGAACTGAAACACGTCTGTTTGTATTCAGGGACATGAGTTTTTGAACCCGGAGAATCTCTGTAAAGTGCACATTTTTTGACGTATTGTAATAAAACTATGTTAAACTGAGAAACTTGGACGTCTCCAGCTCTTCATTTCCCCATCAACGAACTGCGCAGAAAAATTGTGAGGTTTTTTCTGTTGGTGACAGATTATCAATTTTCAAGGTTTCCTCATGCAATTTTTCTAACAGTTGACCTGAGATAAACTGCAGGGTTGGCTGATAATCGATCCATTGTTAGACTAAAATCATTCATTACTTCAGCTTTAAGTTAAAGGGCCAGTTCGCTATAAAATGTTATTTTTCCCTCATAACCCTCTGGGGTCTGAGCCTATTTCCCCTTCATATTCCACATAATATATACTATACCCATGTTTTTTTGGTATTTTCTCAATGAAACTTAAACATGATTTGGCTATTATTTTTTTTACTTTAACCCACTTTATTAACGTATTGACCACCAAAAATACACAACAATCATGAAATCTGAAATAAAATTATTATTTATGACTATAAAAACCACAAATATGCTCAATGAAATGTTTCAGACCTAAAAATTGTAAACATAGGTTACAAATATGAACATATAAAGGTGAAATTCAAATATAATAAAACTATACATAAAGAAATACCATTAAAACATGTTTTTTTATAAGAACAGTGTTAGATGACTAGACCCCTTTTTTTTACCATTTTTACAAAATGCCACTCCTGCCTCGTCCCATCCTACTTTTACACTTGAATACATATTTTTGTGCTATCAAATTAAAACAATCATATCTTTGGTTTTACATGACCTCAGAACGTCAAACAAAAAACTGGAGAACCACATTATCTGGTCATGCCAGCGTGATCATAGACCCCAGAGGAAATTGTTGAGAAATGCATTGAGGAAACCTTTAAAATTAAATGGTCTGACTCCAATACAAAATCCTCACCTATTTCTCTGCACCAATCGTTTGAAGGATGAGCAGGAGACGTCCCAGTTCTCAGTTTAACTTCATTTTATTACAATACATCAAGAAATGTGCAGTTACAGAGTCTCTGGGTTCAATCTACACATCCCTGACATCACATAAGGCTGGTCAGTTCATGAGGTCTGGACCAAGCTACTTTCCCTGAATCCTCTAAATAGGGAACCTGGTCTCACAGGAATCCGTGAAATAGCCACGGATTCGCTTAACTCAAAATCCGTGGAATAGCCACGGAATCACTCAAATTTCCATGAAACTGACACAGATTTCTCTACAATGCAAGTTAATGACAGTCATATCCCGTGGCTATTCCATGGATATTTATTCCGATTGGTTTGTTCCAAGTCATGTGACTTTTAAGGTTCCGGCGGTCAGAGCAAAAAACATTACGGACAGTTCTCTCATTTTTAGTGAGAAAATTAATATTTTGACTTATTTTCTGCATAAAAATGGATTTTGATTACATTTCTAGCGATAAATATGTATATCATTTTTATTTTCTAAATGTACATAATCACTTTGTATGTTGGAATAGCCACGGGATATGACTGTCATTAACTTGCATCGCAGCAAAATCTGTGTCAGTTTCATGGAAATTTGAGTGATTCCGTGGCTATTCCATGGATTTTAAGTTAAGCAAATCCGTGGCCATTTCACAGATTTCTGTGAGACCATGTTGAAACAGGGCAGAGGAAGTTTAAGCAGATGCAGTAAATTTATTTAGTTTAATCATAGTTTAAAAAAAATATTAGCACATGATCATTGTATCAAAGCATCTTGCATGCACAGAGAGGACATAAACACACACATATAGTGAATTACACATGCACAGATAGTGATGTTCGTCACACAGAGACAGAATAACAGATTATTCTAACAATGGCAATGTGAATGGATGCCAATATTATATATATTTTTCCCTCACCGGTAGTGCTATTTATCAGTTTGGATTATTTTGGTGTTCCTGGTGTCTCTCAGATATGTCTGTGTTAATAATTAAATTCTTGCAGATTAAAAAAAAAAAAAAAAAAAACATTGTTAGAAAAATTGCATGAGGAAACCTTAAAAATTAAATTATCTGACTCCAACAGAAAATCCTCACCTATTTCTCTGCGCAGATCGTTTGATGGGGAATGATGAGCAGGAGACTTTCAGAGTTTTCAGTTCAGTTTAACCTCATTTTATTACAATACATCAAGAAATGTGCAGTTACAGAGTCTCTGGGTTCACTTTTACATTTCCCTGTTACACAGGAGACAGGTCTCGGATCATGAAGTCTGGACCTGTCTCATTTCCCTCAAACCCATTTTAATACTAACAATGGTTTACTCAAAAATGAAGGTGGATCTCTTCCAGGAAGTTCCGCCTTCTTGATCCGCCGATTTGTCAGTTTTAATCAATACAGGGAAACATCATGTCACCGGGCAGCAATCTTCTCTGCCCCTTCCGTGCCCTGACCTGCTAACAAACTTGTTAGGACAAACATTCTGCCTTCTTATGTCTTACAGAGATATAATAGGAGCCAAAGATTTTTCAATGTCTACATGTATTCTAAAGTCTAAAATATGAAACATACAATATATTCTTTGTGATCATAGAATCTTAATCAGTTTAAGCAAATGGAATATATGTATTTAAAGTAATCACAGTTTCTAAACCAACATTAACACACAAACAAAATCATTGTATCAAAATCATATTGCATGATTAATATATAAATGCATAGAGAGTGATAGTACAACCAAGGTTAGTGGATTATGCATGCATAGTGACCTTCACCACACAGAGACAGACAACAGAGACAGAATAATTCAAATTATTTTAACAAGACAGAATGATCAAATTATTCTAACAACACCATTTAGAAAATGTATCTTATGCTTGGTCATGCAGAGGATATGGATGTGTCAGCATTCTTTCACAATGAGCTTGCGTGTGAGAGAAAGCAAAAGGGAAGAGAAAATGAGTAAAGAAAGTGTGTGAGTGATCTGAACAGACTAACATGAGAAGGAACGACTTTGTGTGTGTGTGTGTGTGTGTGTGTGTGTGTGTGTGTGTGCGTGTGTGTGTGTGTGTGTGTGTGTGTGTGTGTGTGTGTGTGTGTTTTCACAGGCATGTCCAGACGGTTCCGGCCACTCCTCTGAGCTCTGTGTACACAGACAGGGTGCTCTGGTTTCAGCCGGAAGAATAAGCAGCACAGTTGGGGCCTCATGGGGCTCACACAGGCACTTCCCCCCACATTCCTTCTTCTGTTTCCCTGGGTCAACCTCCCTCCCCCCTAAACACGGTGAATCCCTGTTGCACCCACTCCACAGTCTGGAGGGGCATCGCATACCACAGCTTACAGCCAAGTAAATATGCTCCTGAATAAGACCACAATGTTATCTTAGTAGACATGCACATATCTTAGTATTTATTGGTGTTCATGTGTATTTATAGTGAATTCGGGTAATGTGGGACACTTTTTGCAATTTTGATATATTTTGTTATATTTTTCTAAATTTAAAAATATTGTATGTAATTTCAGTCACATGACACCCATGGTAGACCAATAGTAAAGGTTTTGATGACTATATTTACTTTAAGCAGGAAAAAAAAACAGCCAAACCTAAAGTGTCCCACATTACCCGAATCCACCCTAAATCTTTTAGTTTACATCAGATTTTTCTTTCTGTTACATACATATGAAAAACAACTAAACAAAGTTATTCATGAAATGTATAGAGTGAACAGTCAAACAAATAACAGTTTGGCAAACAACTCAGGCTCACTGGTCTGTTTCTGACATTCTTCTAGAGCAGTGATTCCCAACCGGGGGGGTTGAATTAGTTTAGTAAGAAAAACAACTTTTCAGGTGCTGGTGCTTCTCTACAGAATGACCTCTACTGTTAAAAATGTAATCACATTTAAATACAGTTCTCAGCGAGCGTTTTATCTCCCTTATCTTCTTTTCTCAGTTGTTGTAAAGAATTATTAAGTACGCTTTTCACTGTAATTTACTACAACACAAAGAATTGATTTTTTTCCTTATCTAACCTTTTGCACCCTGAGCCAAAGACTATTATCATTACAGCATTGGAGGCACAGTTAACACTTCTTGAAGAACCAAGGGAGCCTGATTGCTCTCTGGCCAGTCAGTGGCTTTACAACCGCCCCACCCCCCACTCTTCTGACCCACAATCTCCTGAATTGTCCCTGCTTTTGTTGTGCTAATCAGTGTGGGGGATGTGAAGTTGTGGGGGAAGGAAGCCAACTTCTTCACACTGAAACCAGTTTCCTGTCACACTGACACACACCCACACATTCTGCTTTCACACGAAAAGCAAACTCCTCACTAATATAACAGCAACATTTCTGTAAAGCCATGAGTGAGATATTACACCTCACACCCATTACTGCCATGTTTCTGTCACTCTTGCAGAGACACACTGACACATATAGGAAGAGTAAGTAGAAGAGTTTCTACATGGATAAAAGTATCAATTTGACAGTGTGGATATATGACATAGTTTCGAATTAATACTAAACTTTTTTATGTTTACAATTAACACTTGAAATGATTAAGGCACTGGCAAATGATAAGGTAGTACAAAATGTAAACGTACTTTGGTATTTCATTTTTGCCTGTTTCATTAACCCTCTGGAGTCTCCAAAAGCGCCAAAGCATGGATTCTTCATCACATCCAGACGTAAAAACAAAGCAGACCAAAAAAAGATGCAAAAAGACACAAAATGACATAAAAGACACAAATTGAGAAGACAGGAAAAAAAACCCCACAGAAGACACAAAATGACAAAAAAAGACATAAAATAACTAAAAAAGACACAACAACAGGCACAAAATGACCAAAAAAGACACAAAATAACTAAAAAAGACACAACAACAGGCACAAAATGACCAAATAAAGACACAAAATGACAAAAGAGACACAAAATTACCAAAAAAAACCCCCAGAAAGACACAAAAAGACACAAATGACCAAAAAAGACACAAAATGACAAAATAACTAAAAAAAAAGACACAAAATGACTTACAAAGACATGAAAAGGATTAAAAAATGGACAAAATAGCCCTATAAGACTCCATAGAGTTAAACGAGGAAGATCTTGGATCAGTAATAATGAGAATAAATATGAAAGAACATTTCAAAGATCAAACATGAAGCTTGTTGAAGTTTGTGCTGATTTTAACTCCTTAATATCCTGTTGGGTAGGTGAATGTGCAGCAGTGTATCATATCCTAATAGAAGAAGATGTATTAAAATCTGTTTATCTGTTTACTTTGTGACAGAGCATAGTCCACCTGATCTAAGAGGTTTTATAAAGTTATATTGCTTAAGAAGAAGGATAATTGTCTCAATTCTTAAATGAACACTTTATCCTTCAGTTTAACTGGAAAACTCTCATTTAAAATCCCCCAAATTTGGATATATATGGTTGACACTGGACAGGAGGGTATGAAAAAATGTAATCTCAATAGTTAAAAAAAATGTAGTACTACATGACACCAGGCTTTGTGGTGAACAAATACAAAAAAATTAAAAAATAGACTTGAAAGCAGCAACGTGTCCCTCCAGCAATCATGACCCAGTTACCTTGACTTGTTATTATTTGTGTTTTGGGGTGAACTGTCCCTTTAAAAGCACACTTGAACACTCAAATGCACCATATGTGACATAGTTCCTGTTACAAACAACACATGACTCCAAATTCACTTTTATATTGATGTTAATTGTGTATTTTGTAATGCTGAAGTAAAAACAATCAGGCACCTTTTTGTTGAATGTCATTTTTCCCATAATTTTGGAAAAAAGTTAACATCACCTCACATTCCAACCTACACATTAATTTGAAAGCCAAAGATATACTTTATATTATAGCAATAAAGATAGGAAAATTCAACACTTAATTAATTTAATTATTGTAATGGCATACATAAAGCCAAGTTTTCCAAAGGTCGACCTTTCTGTCCTGTTTTTGAAATTGAATTCAACAACTACCTTGAATGTATCACAAGAATTAATAATAACAAATGTATACATACTGTTTACATAATTCAAGAAATATTTGGAGAAATGCAATATGTCATGCCTTTTTCTTTTTTTCCTCCTTCCTCTTTAATTATTTTTATTATTCTGTTTAATTTACACCTATACTGGCTGATGCACTTCATTCACTTTGTCTCATATTTATTTATTTTCTATGGTCACTGTTTTTACTACATTAGTTTGAATCGCTACATTTTAGTGATGAGGAATATTTGCAATAAATTTAGTTATGGATTGTTACCATTTAAAATGTTTGAAATAGATTTTTTTTCCAAATGTTTGAATTTTATTAATGTTGCCAATTTTTGTCTGTACTGTTTGTTGTTTATTATTACGGTCATTGTTGTTTTTTATTATCGTTCTTATTTGTAATTGTTTTATTGTTGTTTATTATTACTGTCATTGCTGTTTTATTATTATTTTTAATTGTTTATTGTAAGGTGACCTTGAGAGTCCTGAAAGGGGCCTATAAATAATATGCATTATTATTATCAGTTCCAAAGTTAAATAAATCAGACCCTGATGACACAGCGCTGTTTTTAAGTTGTTTTTTTTTCAACCAAAAATGCTTTGCCCTGGTTAGGGGGTACTTGGCTGAAAAAATAACCCGACAGTTTTTATGTTCTATATCTTTGCAAAAAAATATTTTTATCATTCCAGGTTGTCCTCAATTAGTTTGTTTTTGACCATCATACATCTTAATTTTATGCTTTCCTTTTTTTATTTTTTTAATAAAATCCCTTTTTGTGTGTTTATTTTTAATTGTTTATTGCAATGCAACCTTGAGAGTCCTGAAAGACGCCAATATATATATATTTTTTTTCTTTCTCAATTTGTGATGCCAGACTTTGTTTTGTTCTACCCAAGATGAAGATTCTGACTGTAATTGGAACTTCTCAATAGTTTTGAAAAATACAAACACTCCCAATTCACTTTCAGTACAAAAATGTTTAATAAATACTGAGGTAGTTGTAGTCATTGAACCTTTTTACACTTTTTCATCAACACTCTTCATCTCCAGCCAGCACTGGTCCCATTTATATACAGTCTCTGGTGTTTATAAATGTTCATAGAGGAGTTCAGGGCCCCAAACATGGAGCAGGCCCTTCAGGCCCGCCCTGGGCCAGCAGGGGCCGGTCCGGAGTCCCCGGGACCTCCACACCGCCTGCTGCCGTGGCCCCTGGAACATGCGCCGACCTGTCCAGTCATGTCGGACTTCCAGGACTCTCTGTCCCGGGTGGGTGTCCCAACGAGCCCGGCGGTGGAGGCCGTCTGCCGATGCGTTCAGGCTCCTTTGACCGCGTCGAAAAGTTCATCACCTTTAATCTGCTGAGCTTCAACACGCTGCTACGGCTCTGTGGAGAGGTATGGGGGCCGGGGGGGCTCCCAGCTCACTGCTGCACTTCACATAGTCCAGTAAAACAGAGTTCACAATGAGCTGTGGAGGGCAGTTGGCCTGCTCAAGTTTTGCTTTCTTGCAGGGTAGAAAGTCCGGCTCCACGGCTACTTTCCCCCGTCTCTTCCTCGACTGTTGTCCCGGGCCAGACGGGCTCAGGTTCTCCTTGTTGTCCGCGTCACGGCGGAGCTCCGTGGGGGAGGCTGGGACCTCCTCTCGGGGTGAAGTAGTCCGAGGGGTTCCGGTGTTAGTCGCAGCGGGGCTCTGGAGCTCCATTGGGGCGCCAGCAGCCTCTGTGGCCCCCTCAGCTGGAGACTGGTGCTCCCATTCTACTGCTCCACTCTCCACCGCCGCCTGGGCCGCATGGTACATGTCCCGGGCGGACTTCATGACCATGGTGAGGAGGAGGCTCCGGTGGAGCCGGAGACCCCCTCTCTGGGTCCGGGAGCTGTACAGTTTCCCCAGAGCCACCACCATGATCCTCTTGGCCTCTGCGCTGACCTCCATGTCACAGAAAAGAGTCCAGACAACAAGCACGGCTTCACGTTTCTAGTAGAGTTTCTCCCTCTGACTGCACTCACAGACACAATACACACACAGAGCGTCAGCACCAGTAGTACTTATCACCTCGTTGACGTCACTGAGGCAGCGTCATATGACAGAGCCCCGCCCACCGGCCTCACCCGGCCTGCTGTTTCACACAGCCCCAAAACAACCACAGATAATCTCAACCTTTTTTTTAACCCTTTGATGCACAACATATTGACCACCCCTTCTAGTGCACAACATGGGTCAAAAGTGACCCTCATTCATTTCCCATGTTATTTAATGCTGCTGTGTGTTTCTGTGCTCTATCTTTTGATATTAATTTATTTTATGATTTAATATTCCAAGTATTCTTTAAATATCTTGTTTTTGATAACAACAGATCAATAAGCAATTAAAAATAAAACAATAATAATAAAACGGCAATGGCGGTAATAACAAACAACACTAAAAGAGTACAGAAAAAAATTGGCAACATTAATAAAATAATGAATATATTAGGGGTAGGCCAGTCTAAAGAGGTGTGTTTTGAGATGTGACTTAAAGGCTGACAGTGTTGGTAGAGACTAAATGTACTGATAGACACATACAAAATTCAAACATTTGAAAAAAAAAAAAAAACTATTTCAAACCTTTTAAATGTTAATAATAAATGTAACTAAAATGTAGTGATTCAAACTAATGTAGTAAAAACAGTGAGCATATAACCATTTAAAACTATAACTGCTACGCTTCAACCACGACTCCATCTTTGAGTTTTCAAGTGATTGACAGGTGATGCCAGGTGGCATATGACAGGTTGGGTCCAACCATCCTGGTATGGGGGACACTCTGGGTTTTTAGGATCAGGAAATTGAATAGCCTACTGAATATAAAATTCATTTTATGAACTTATACTAGAATATTTATTAAATAATTATTTAATAATTAATTAATTTTTGCATGGATGCTACTTTTAAAATGTATATTTTAAAACCTCACGTACCCCCTGGAGTGCCTTCATGTACCCCCAGGGGTACACGTACCCCCATTTGAGAACCACTGCTCTAATAAACATATATTCAACTGTTCAAATACAAAAAGTTAAACTGTGCGGAGAAAACAGAACACGAGACATGAGCTGCAGGAACCTCTGTCCCAGTCAGGTCACTGTCCATAAATAGGAAAAGGAAAGCACAAAGCAAATGTAACCACAAAGACTGGAAACAGGAGGAAACTTCCAAGGTAGAGCTGTTTTATTCACACATTCATTGCACAAACACACAGTACAGATGGAGTGGGAGCAGATTCCCTGCTAACAGCTGCTGCTGGCTGCACCCTGGACACTCTTACTCCTATTTTGAGATACCCAAGAGCCATATATCATGGCAGTTTAAGGTTTATCTATTCTTTTTGCTATAATTAACATAATTAGTTATTGTTGTTGCAATATCATATTTGGTTCAAAGTAACAAAAGGTTACTACAGTGTCAACAATGCTATTAAAAGTGAAGGTCCTGTTTTCAAAATCTTACTTTTTTTTAAAAAATGCACCAAAATAGTAAGTAAAAATTTGCAAAATGGCCCATTTCAGAGAAAAACAACTTATAATTGCATGTGCATACATCGCTTTCATGTTGAAGCTAGTAAATGTGTCATTTTGATGACTAAAACTATTCCTGCAGGGTGGCGGAACCTATTTTACCTATTATAATGTATTATTATAATGTATTATTATTATTATTATTATTATTATTATTATTATTATTATAATGCATTATAATGTATTATTATTATTATTATTATTATTATTATTATTATACTATGTATTTAAAATACAAATAGTGAAGTAAAAGGCACAATGCTTGCTTCTGATGTGAAGGGGATAAGGTGACATAATAAATACTAAATAACATACTAATAACATACTAATAACTGTAAGTTTTTAAATCAACAATGTGTTGGATTTCACTTGGCTATTGGGAAAGTAGGAAAGGTCGAAGAGAAAGCTATATAATAATAATAATAATAATAATAATACAATTTATATATATATTATTATTGTTGTTGTTGATGTTGTTGTTTTTGTTGTTGTCTCATCAAATGATCACATAGACTAACATCAACATACCCACCAGCAATGATCATTGCATCATACCACAAATTTAAAAAAGAAATTCATCATTTAATTACATTTTTAAGCAGCAGTAGAATAAACATGTAATTTTGTTGTAAATCCTATTGACTGTTTTATGAAAGAAAAAAGAAAATGACAAGGATGTGTGGCCTTTTTCGGGGCATGTAGCAAATGGCACCATTTTAAATGTAAGTACAGCTAACTATAACTGTAAGTAATGTGTACTACATTTACCACTGGAAAACAACTTCAACCTGCCTGTAAAACTAATCTTTATAGTTTGAAGGTGTTTATTACAGGTTACAACATGCAGCCAGATTTGGAGTTTGAACTTTGGACAGTTCCACCTGACAGTCTTTTTCCAAAGCGAGGCCAAACATGCTCCTTTTTTGGAGTTAGGCTAAGATTGCAGTCAATCCTGACATTAGGATTTATTTATGCATTTCATTTGCACTTAGAAAACAACCGATTGCACAAAAACTATCAACAAGTGCATCATCTCAGGGTAACATTCAGTTTCAGATGTGATGTGTTTTATTGTGAAGCATGATTTGATCATAAAGATAAGAAACATTGTATAGTCATGATTCCTTTCCATATAAACAAACACAACGTCAGAGCGACCTAAAAGTACCACACTTCAAAGAAGAATAAATGAAAATATTAATTACAATTAGGGACATTTTACCATTAAGTTAATTCAATATATTTATCACAGGTGTCCATCACAGAATAATAAAATATCTGCCAAAAATTCTGAATTCATTGACTCAGATTTGTTGTTTGCTAATATCCAAACAAAGCCTGTTGTGTTGAATGCCATTTCATTAAGTTAATTCAATATATTTATCACAGGTGTCCATCACAGAATAATAAAATATCTGCCAAAAATTCTGAATTCATTGACTCAGATTTGTTGTTTGCTAATATCCAAACAAAGCCTGTTGTGTTGAATGCCATTTCAGTCGTAATTCATGCATAAATAATTAAATATGCAGATGAAATAAATTGATATAAAATATTTGAAAAATGAAGCAAAAAATATAGACGTAAATGAAAATATGAGTGATTATAGTTAAGTAAAAGATGATGTTCTTACAAAGGACTAGTTGTATTGTCTTTTTATTTAATAATTCCACATTTATTCATTTTCAGAGAATGTATTTATTTATTTATTTATTTTAATGCTGAATTAAATAGTATTACATAGCTGTGTTGTTACTTTTCCATCAATTATTAAACTGGGTTTAAAGAGCAATGAACCGTGTTTGCCTGGCATGTTAGTGAGGCAAGATAAGAACTTTAAAGTCATGCACATGGTGAAAATATATGTGATGCAATTCAAAATCTTTAAGGACATGTTTCAAAAATGATAAACAGAGTCTAGAGCTGCAACACTTAATCGATGAATCGAACTTTTTCTAATATTAATGGAAAATTACATTAGCATTGTTGATTTCACGTTTAAGATTGCCATTTTATTCCATATTTTACCATAAAAAATATGTAATAAAAAATAAAATAAAAAAATAAAAAATAAAAATAAAATAAAATAAGTAATAAAATATATATATATATATATGTATATATTTATATATATATGTATATATATATATATATATATATATATATATATATATATATATATATATATATATATATATATACATATATGACTAGAGCTGCAACAATTATACGATTCATTGAACAATAATCGATTATTAAATTAATCGTCAACGATTTTGATAATCGAATAATTGTTTTGAGCAGTTTTTTTAAAGACAATAAGTCCAAATTCTCTGATTTCAGCTTCTTCAATGTGAATATTTCTGGTTCCTTTGTTCCTTTATGACAATAAACTGAATATCTCTTTGGTTTCTGGACAAAACAAGAGATTTGAGGACGTAATCTTGTGGTTTGTGAAACACTAATTGATATTTTTCAACATGTTTTTGATCAAATAACTTATCGATTAATCAATAATGAAAATAATCGTGAGTCCAGACTGAATGACTGCAATGCATGTGTTTGATCCCCAAAACCGGAGAAGGAGATTCTAACCTGTGAAATCTATTTCTGTCTTTCTCCCAGCAGGCATGAAGAGCCGTCCACAGCTCTGAACAGTGAGAAAGCCTGGTGTAAGCCTCTCTTCCACTCTCACCCATCCCCCAGTGTGTTACTTCCTTTTGCAGGAAAAGAGAAAAGGTGGGTGGAGGTTCACAGACAGATGCCCATATTTAGCACATCCTGCTGCTGTGGCACATGCAGAGGAAAACCCATGACGTGAGTGGGAGCCCTTGTTTCCTGAAACCATTTAAAGTAACAGCAGAGAGGATTGCGTCAGAGCATGCCACTTCCCTGTGCCCATATTTGGGCAATGGAATCCATCCTGCAGGTCGTATCATGATCACAAACTCTTGAGTACTTTCTACTTCATTAACCCTTAGAACTCGACAGCAGTAACGTTTGACTCTTTAGCATGAGATTGAAAGTATAAAGAAGATTTTAATTCTTCCAGAGGAACAGAAAGGAAGTTAGCTTTTTGTCAAAGCTGTGTGGTAATGCAGAGGAATTCGTGGTATGCAGGTGATTGTTTGTGGTTTGGCTGCAGTCCAACAAAACACCAGTCACAGAGATTCACACACGGACATTCTTTTGTGTTTTCTGTGCTTGAATTATATTTTTCTATTTGGTAGGAATGCATCAGATCAATGAGTTCCATTTAAAAGTAAAAAAGAAAAATAAATAGAAATTCCTCTTAACAGTGACAATTCACATCCAATTCCCATCTTATTTTCAGTTGATCACTCTCATGGTAGTGTAGTGACCAGTGTCCCAGAAGGCCAACATGTGTTCTAAGCCCCCTGCTGATGGTTCAAAGCACAGCTCCTGCTTTACTTTTAGATCCTCAGTAGAAGTGGAGGGAAACTTGTTTTACACATTTCAGTGCAATAATATGTTGAAGAGCGCCCTCCTGTGGTCGTACAATGCAAGTGCAGTGGCGACGGGTGCCACTTTCAGAGCCATAACTTGTGCACCTAGAGAAGAAATCATTCAGAAGACACAGTTGCCTGCAGGCCTAATTCAGAACCTGAAGCACTGTCACATTATAACCTGGAAACCAGATTAACCTTCAGAGCTCATTTTGGCAAATATTGCGCTTTTTACTCCACTATATTTTATTTCAACCTTTGGTTATTTTGTTGTTGTTTATATTTTGTATCAATCATATTAACATGTTTTTATTTGAAGAAATGAACATTGATCCCAGATATTCAACATACATAATTTTTCTTATTTTCTTATTCAATACGAAAAGAAAAAAAATGAGGGCACTCATTGAAATACTTGCAAATTCCAAATTTCAACCCTAGAGAATATTGGAGGATATTACATACTGCCAGAATGTATTTTAAAAAAAAACATACGGACCCAGGGGAGGGGGGTAATATTTTAAGAAAAAAGTTACATATTTATGAAAAAAAAAAATCTCAAATTAACGGTAAAAAAAGTTACAAATTTGTGAGAAAAAAAATCTCAAATGAACGGTAAAATAAAGTTACAAATTTGTGAGAAAAAAATCTCAAGTGAATGGTAAAAAAAAGTTACAAATTTGTGAGAAAAAATCTGAAATTAATGGTAAAAAAGTTACAAAATTTATGAGAAAAAAATCTCAAATTAACGGTACAAAAAGTAACATATTTATGAAAAAAAAATCAAATAAATGGTAAAAAGTTACAAAATGTATGAGAAAAAAATCTCAAATTAACGGTAAAAAAAGTTACAAATTTGTGAGAAAAAAATCTCAAATTAATGGTAAAAAAGGTTTACGACATTAAAGTGGCAAATGAAAAAAATGCGCAGATTTATGAGATTTAAAGTGGTGAATCTGCGAGAAAAAAGTTGTTGTTTTTTCACTTTTTTCTCGTAAATCTGCGACTTTTTTCACGCAGATTTGCTACTTTAAATCTCTTAAATCTGTGACTTTTTTTCTTGTAGATTTGCCACTTTAATCTAGTAACGTAGCCTGATCTTTACTGATTAGTGGAAGAAATCCATGTGGTTCTACGACCTCACAGAGAGATATGGGGACCCAGTTTTCATATCCGCTGAAGTTACCAAATATAGTTCTTCGCCCCATAAAGGGTTAAATAATGAAAATAAACTTGTGAGAGAAGCACACCTCTAATGTTATACAAAAAAATGTACAGGCATGAAAATGTATACAGGGTTAAAATAATACTGTACTACAAAATAAATAAAGATAAACTAAAAGTAAATTAAATAAAAATAAAAAGCAAATAAAATAAAAAGATCAATGAGAGAAAAAGTGCACATCAAGACAGTACAAATAGGCTATTCGCCTTTTTTACATTTTTAATCTTGTGGGAGGGCTGTAAATTTCTTAAAATAAGATAATAGAGGGGCCCATGCTTCATAGAATTTTTGGGTCGAGCCTCTAATGCAATACTCTATCTTTTTCCAACTTAAGGAATAGAATCAGGTCCTTCATCCAGAAAGAGGCTTTAAGTGGATGTGCTGATTTCCACTCAGGTTTCTTCAACAGGATTCTTCTCTGAGATGATGACTCTCTTTTACAGAAGTTTTATTGAATCTGTTTTAACCTTTTGTATTGTTGCATGGTTTGGAAATCTGAACTTGTCCAACAAGAATCGCCTTGGTAGGCTGGTCAATACTGCTGGAAGGATTTCAGGATGTCAACAGGTAGGCTGGTCAATACTGCTGGAAGGATTTCAGGAAGTGGGCAGGAAGGCGTTATGTCTATGTATAACAGGTCCTGAGGAAGGCTAACACCATTAGCCCTCAGGCCTTCGTCTTAGGGCCCCTAGGTGGAGGACTATAAGACTGCAGGTCTCATTTATACCAAATGCCATTTATTTAACTAATAGAAAGTAGCCCTCAAATTGCTAATCTTCACAAGTCTGCTTTTTGCACATCTGCACATTGCACTTTTCGTATACCAGGTATTAACTCTCCATTTAGGGGTATTAGCTCTGTAATGAACATGTGTCAGTGATTTTAAATATACGGATGGCGTTTCTTTGACTGTGTTTTATTAGACTTTTATTGGGTCTTATTCTGTTATCATTGTGTACCTTGTCTTGTATCGTTGTGTACCTTGTCT
The DNA here is from genome assembly GCF_030273125.1 of Centropristis striata. Classification (NCBI taxonomy): domain Eukaryota; kingdom Metazoa; phylum Chordata; class Actinopteri; order Perciformes; family Serranidae; genus Centropristis; species Centropristis striata. The sequence continues at coordinate 12,354,466 of NC_081529.1, read as the reverse complement.
TGTGTGTCCTGCTGCAAAACTAATCGCCCTTCAAGGGACTAATAAAGTGATTCTGATTCTGATTCTGAAGGAGAGTTGAAAAAGCAAGCACATTTTTAATTTTATTTGTCATTGATGAACCCTCCCCTGGGACTCCAAATATGGCCATTTCAACACTAGGTTGAATATTGTATCAATCATCTTAATTTGAAAATAGGTTACAATATGTTTTCACATGTTTTGCCCCCATCAGTGTTTATATAATTAAAATGAGCTCCGCCCACAAGCTGCAACTTCAACTGCAGTTAAACTTTATTTACAGCAGTCTGCAGCTCAAAGTGCTTTAAGCAGCAGAATACAAACTCACAGACACAGATCTAAATAAAACCACAAAAAATAATAATAACAAAAAAATCTATAAAGTCTATAAAATGATGGTTTAAAACTCAGCTCGTGGTTTAATTTTAGATCATCAGGAGAAATGGAGGGAAACTTGTTTTTACACATTTGAGTGCAGTAATATGTTGAAGAGTGCCCTCAGTGCTTTGTGCTGCAAAATGCAAACATCACAGACAAAAATCTAAATCAAATTAAAAAATAAATCAATAAAATGCTACAAATACATATAAGTCTATAAAATAAACAAAACACCTGTGTTAGAAAAATAGCTCGAGGAAACCTTGAAAATTGAATTATCTGACACAAACACCAAAATCCTCACCTGTCACGCATAGATCGTTGATGGGGAATGATGAGCAAGAGACGTCCAAGTTCTCAATTTGCCATAATTTTATTACAATACGTCAAGAAATGTGCAATATATACAGATACACACAGACGGGTTTCAGTTTGTGAAGTCTGAACCCCGTCTCTTGCCCTCAGACCCATTATTTATCCTAACAATTGTTTACTAAACCAAAGGTTTTTCACTGTCTTACATGGATTCTAAAGTCTAAAAAATATGATATACAATATATTGTGATTATAGAATCTTAATCAGTTTAAGCAAATGGAATATATGTAATTAAAGTGATCACAGTTTCTAAACCAACATTAACACGCAAACATAATCATTGTATCAAAATCATATTGCCTGATTAATATATAAATGCATAGAGAGATAGATAGTACACCCAAGGTTGACCTTTGATAGTGAGCTGCGTCACGCACAGAGACATACAGCGGAGACAAACAAGAAGCAGCAATCAAGCAATCAAATAATTTATCAAGGTAGAGTAATCAATTTATTCTAACACCTGCTGATGGTTTAAAACTCAGCACAGCTCGTGGTTTAGTTTCAGATCATCAGTAGAAGGGAAGGGTAACTTGTTTATAACACATTTAAGTGCAATAATATGTCGAAGGGCGCCCTCTTGTGGTCCTCGTGTGATGGAATCACAGTGAATTTGCCACTTCAGGAGTTATAATCTGCTCAAAGTGCTTTGTGCTGCAAAATGCAAACATCATAGACAAAAATCAAAAGAAAAAAAAATTACATTTACATTTGCAAGACTAATAAATACAACAATCAAAAAATGTTTGAAATCAATAAATATAAGTCTATAAAATAAACACCAGAAATAAGAATAATGTTTAAAAAAAGATTCAAACTAAAATAAAATAAGGCTATAACATACTCCAACAATTACTGCAACATTAAAGTGAGTACACACGAATGCATCACTTACTATACTGCCCTACAAAGTCTAACTGCAGTAACTACATTTTTGGTCAAAATTGAGTTATAAGTAAAAATGATCAATATCAATTTTGCTTTTGAGAAATAATGATATAAAAATTGCAGTAACTACAAAATCCAACTCAAAACCAAATCAAACCGCAGTAATTGCACTAACCACGGTCTGCTTTGCATTTATATACGCATTTAAACATAAAACAAAAGCATTGTAGCCTTGTATTTCTTCATTGTGTTGAATATTGAAAACAAGAATATTAGAAAATTGAAGTTTATTTGCTTGGGAAACTATTATCTAGATAGTGATCAAGTAAAAAAAAGTGAGATAAAATTATATTAAGACTAAAATATAACAACAAATGTTTACAATATTAAGTTTAAAATACACAAATCTTTGAATAGAGTTGTTAAACACTTTTAAATAGACTGATAACAAAATCAATTTGAAAATGTTAATTTACTGAAAACTAAATATAAAAGCTGAAAGAAGACAACTCTGGTTTTGCATTGCTGTAAAAGATTCTAATAGTAATGCAAAATCAGAGTGCAGTAACATTTTGGGGGTTAACGGTCAAATAAATCATCATGATTTTTGAGCATAAAAATGACATCATCAATACATGTAGAAATACGTGTCATATGTCTTACCTACATGTAACCCATTTGGCTGTTTTTTCTCAGTTTTACCCTTTGCATAGTTACTGCAGAGACTACAGACTAGACTTAGTAGGTCAGTACAGTTTAGTGATGTAATGATTCTGTCATGATGTCATTCTGCATGATGGGCACTTTTGGTGCTAGCATTAAATATACTAAGTATATTTTGATGCTAGTATTTTTGTACTTTTACTCAAGTGAAGTCTTGAAAAAAAATCCTCAGACGATGTCAACATCATGATGCACTTAGAATAATTATATTAGAACTACATAGAAATATAGTGAATTCCTTTCGAAGATATTGGGCCTTAACCCTCCTGATCAGATCATGTGAAGTTTAACAAAAAAAACATTCAACATTGACATTCACAGGTCATGTAAAACCAAAGATATGATAATAAAATAAAATAAGATAATAGTGATAATATGTCATTTTGCACATAGTTTGTTTTTGAAGAGTTGCAGCTAACAAGGAAAAATGTATGTTTTTGTGGGACTTTTTTGTATACAGTTTTATTATATTGAAATTTTACCTTTTTATATGTTATTTTACAGTTAAAAAAAGTTTTCCCATCAAAAGAAACGATGTTCTGCCATATAATTGACAAGAAAATACTTTATAAATGCTGCATAAATTAAAGATTTTACCATTAAATATTACTGTATATTTTTGTTAGCGATATGGTGTTTAGTACATTTAACAGTGAGAAAAAGTATTTTTACAAAAAAGAAATGCTAAAATTACAGTGATGGCTTGTATATATATATTACAGTATATTTTTTGTTACAAACACGATGCCAGTGTATTTTACAGTGGAGTAATGTATTTTCAAAAACTGTAAAAAAAAAATACAGTTAACCCTCCTGATCAGATCACATGAAGTTTAACAAAAAACATTCAACATTGACATTCCCAGGTCATGTAAAACCAAAGATATGATAATAAAATAAGATAAGATAATAGTGATAATATGTAATTCTGCACATAGTTTGTTTTTGAAGAGTTGCAGCTAACAAGGAAAAAAATCCCTATAAATATATATGTTTTTGTGGGACTTTTTTGTATATAGTTTTAATATATTGAAATTTAACCTTTTTATTTGTTCATATATGCATCCTATGTTTACATTTCCAAGTTCCAAAACAGTTCATTGAGCATATTTGTGGTTTTTATTGTAGTAAATAGTATAATTTTTCAAATTCGGATTTCATGATTTTTATGTATTTTGGGGCTCAATAAAGTGGTAAAGTAAACATTTTTTATGTGGTACATGAAGGGCAAAATCAAAAGTATTCAAAAATGGCCAAAATAGGCTCAGACCTCAGAGGGTTAAACACATATTAATCCCTGTATTTCCACTGGAGGGCGCTAAAAGATCACAAAAAGCAGACAGTTAGGTACTCAGCAACTCTCATTGTAGTCATGTGTCACTGACAAAATGCCTTTTAGCTCTGCTGTGGTCTCCACCAACTCTATTGGCCTTTTATTATTTGGGCTTTCAGAAAGGTTTTTTAATTGTACGTGCTGATGCTGCTCTACATCAAGCATAAATTAATGTGCAAGCAGTCAAAACAAAACAATTATACTATGAATGGCTCAGCTGTAGAACCTGATAATGTAATAAATTCCCGAACCTGATAATGTAATAAATTCCCAACAATGTAATAACCCCGGTAATGTAATAAAAATCTGAACTTGAGCCCATTGAAAATGTAATAAAACCTGATAATGTAATAACTTCCCGATAATGTAATAAAGTGCATTTCCCAATAATGTAATACACTTTTTTTTTTTTTACCAATAATGTAACAAAGAATTACATTAATGGGAGGTTATTACATTATCAGGTTAGCCTTCATTTAGCAAGTCTTGATAATGTAATAATTCCCCAATATTGTAATAATTTAACAGCAGACCACCCATTACTTGAGTTCAAGTGGTGATGCTGTGTAGGCAACACTAGCTCAAGAGCTCTAGCGCCACCAACAGGTCAAAATTGAATGTTTATTAACTTTTGACCCGTTCATCCGTTTTTCACAAACGAGGTATCCATGACACACGAATGCATTCAACAGCTTCTTGAAATCTAAAGGTGCTTGGTGTTATACTTTATTACACTATTGGTAAAAAGTGTATTACATTATTGGGAAATGCAATTTATTACATTACTAGGAAGTTATTACATTATCAGGTTTTGTTACATTTTCAATGGATTCAAGTGCAGATTTTTATTACATCATCGGGGTTATTACATTATCGGGAATTTATTACATTATCAGATTCTACAAGCGGCTAATGTTAATCTAAAAAATATAATTAATGCAGGTTTAGAATAAAAGTCATTTCACAAACTGCCAAGCTGGAAAACAGTGTGCAGCGTTCTCCACTTTATTTCCTGCAGTCAGTTGCATTTACAGCAGTTCAACACTGGGTGGCACACTAACAGGGGATTTAAAACTTGATATGAGTGTATCAGTGTTGGGTTGTCTGCCTAAAAGAGGTCACGCCTGCAAAGAAAAGGAAGAGAGGGCCAGCAGTCTATCTCACATTCTGCATCATTCTGCATGTGTTGATCTTGTCACATTTACATCAGAAATGTTCTTATATAGTATCAATATTAAAAAAGATTTCCAAGTGTCAGCTGAACCACCATAATCACATCACTGATTATGTAATTATGATAAAGTGGTGCTACAGTTACTATGGCAGCCTAATTATTTAAGTAATACTTAACAATTAAGGGAGCACACACACACACGCAGTCACTATTAGATATGAACTGTATTTTTTTTAATCAACAATGTGTTGGATTCCAAATAATACTGGAACTACTCAAATACTTGAATACTGGGAAAGTAGAAAGGTCATATATATATATATATATAAAAATACGGTACAACTTTTTCCAATATTACGTTAAAATGATATTAGCACTGTTGATTTCACGTTTAAGATTGTCATTTTATTCCATATTTTACAGTAAAAAAAACAGTTTTTCCATCAAAAGAAACGCTGTTCTGCCATATAATTGACAAGAAAATACTTTATAAATGCTGCATAAATTAAAGATTTTACCATTAAATATAACAGTATATTTCTGTTAGAGATATAGTGTTTAGTACATTTAACAGTGAGAAAATGTATTTTTACAAAAAAGAAATGCAAAAATTACAGTGATGCTTGTATATATATAACAGTATATTTTTGTTACAAACCAATGCCAGTGAATTTTACAGTGGAGTAATGTATTAAAAAAACTGTAAAAATTACTGTTTTGGCTGATATGAAATGATATGTTACTGAAACTGAATTAACCCATTTATCATTTTACAGTCTTTTACTGTCATGGTTTAGCAGTTTTTCACCGTAGAATCTACAGACATTTTTTTTACAGTGATATAATTATTGTTATCGTTGTTGTTGTTGTTGTTGTTGTTGTTGTTGTTGTTGTTGTTGTTGTTGTCTCATCACATGATCAACTAGACTAACATCAACATACATCCAGTAATGATCATTGCATATGACAAAAATAGCAAAGAAAATAATACCAAAATATTAGAAAAGAAATGTATCATTTAATTACATTTTTAAGCAGCAGTAGAATAAACATTTGATTTGTTGTATATCCTATTGACTGTTTTATGAAAGAAAAAAGAAAATGACATATAGCAAATGGCACCATTTTAAATGTAATGTTCTTGTCTAAACACAGGCGTATTAGTGAATTGACAATCTGAATCAGTGGCAAGGACCGGCCTTTCTACTGGCCCCCCACCCCACTGGCTATTCTGCCCTACAAAGTCTAACTGCAGTAACTGCATTTTTGGTCGAAATTGAGTTATAACTAAAAATGAACTCCTTGATGTCTGTTTTATCTTGTGACAAAGTTCTAGATTTCAATTTTGCTTTGTTTCAGAGAAATGATGATGTAAAAATTGCAGTAACTACAAAATCCAACTCATAACCAAACCATACAGTGTAGCCTTGTGTTTCTTTATTGTGTTGAATAGTGAAGACAAAAATAATAGAAATGATAAGTTTATTTGATAGGGAAATTATTATCTAGATAGTGATGAAGTAAAAAAAAAAGTGAGATAAAAGACTAAACAATAACATTACTTTATAATATTAGGTCTAAAATACACAAATGTTTGAATAGAGTTGTTAAACACTTGTGAATAAATACACTTGTAACAAATCAATTTAAAAAATGTATATTCACTGAACATATATAAAAGCTGAAAGAAGACAACAACATTGTAGTTACTGCAATACTATTAGAACATTTCAAAGCAATGCAAAACCAGAGTGCAGTAACTACATTTTTGGGGTCAAAGGTCAAATAAATTGTCAAGATCTTTTAGCAAAAAATAACATCATCAATACATGAAATAAGTGTCATACCACTTATCTACCTACAACCCATTGGCTGACCAGTTAAAAAAACATTAAAAAACTTTAAAGCAGTTTTTCTCAGTTTTACCCTTTGAGTAGTTACTGCAGTTAGACTTTGTAGGGCAGAATAGTGCAACCACATTACCACATTACCACATTACCACATTTACTCATTTACAATAATGAGGTACTTGCACTTTACTTAACCCTTTGGAGTCTTGTGCAATTTTGTCAGTTTTTTTAATACTTTTCATTCTAACACATAAAATGTTTACCATGCTAGGTGGGTATCCATTTTTTCAGCACAAGCTCTTCAATATGACCTGATTATTATTATTTTTCGCTTTGATTTACTGGGTCAGTATTTTGAACCTAAAAGAAACAAAACCCAACAAAAGTTAAAATCTGATTTGGAAAATTTGGATTTTATTTTTATTATTATTATTCCAAAACACAATCATGCTCAATGAAGATGTCAAATGTTGGTTACAAATGTAATATACACAGTCGCCCGTAACGTTGTAATAATTTTGTTTTCAGACACAATCCTCTGTTAATTGTGGTTTCATTTTCATTGTGATATGTTTAGAAGAGATTGATTAATAAAGTTTTTAGAAGATATACACTTCATCTGTCACATCGTCACAATCATTTCATGGAAAGAAGTCAAAAATATTTTATTACAACTTCATGAGCGACCGTGTAGAGGTAAAATGAGGATAAAATCTAGTTCTATATTTTTTATACTAAATATATATTGACCTTATCTCCGAAGGATTTGAAGCCAGGGCTTTAGGCAGGGCTCGATGCTGCTTACACTGAAAAAAGAACCAACTTAATTGAATTGTTTCATTTGGTAACACCTAAATGAATTAAGTTCTTTCAAATTAATTTAATAAGTTAGATTAACACAATTGATTTGAAATTAATTTGAAAGAACTTAATTCATTTAGGTGTTACCAAATTAAACAATTCAATTAAGTTGGTTCAACTATTTTCTTTTTTCAGTGTAGTTTTTATGTCATTATATCATGAAGAAGTAATGTGCCGGCACTTTTATGGACTCCAGAGGGTTTGATGCTGATACTTTTGTACTTTTAACTCAGTAAGTTTTGAATGCAGGACTTTTACTTGTAGTGGAGTAATTTCACAGTGTGCATTAGTACTTTTACTGAAGTAAAGGATCTGATTACTTTTTCCACCACTGACTTTAACAGGCCTTCACTGTAGGAAAGCTCCAACTCACTATTTTAGATACATAATGCAAACATGTATCTTGAGCCAATATATTTCACAATCTTTATATAAAGTTGATTTGTGTTGTCCGCTCTCTTACTGATGTGAAACGTGTCTCGTCATGAGGCAGCTGTCGTTTCAAGTATGTAAAACACTGTGATAAGTATGAAACAAAAGCCCAGTTAAATGAAGGCAGGAACAAGTGTGTGGGCTGATACGTTGGTGAAGCATGAAAGAAACTGGTCATACATGACAGCCTCCAGGTGGGAGCAGTGAAGTGTGCATTGAAAGGAACATTGAACAATGAGCATGCATGATTAAACCTTTTATCTTTAGCTTTATGAGAAATGTACAGTAGATTACATCTAACCGTGTCACAGTCAAAAGCCTTTCTCAGCAGACAGATGCATGAAAAACAGTTTCAAAGGGCAAGTCTTTCCCACAACTTGCAGCTGTGGTAAACTGCATATACAGTACATGTACTATACTTCAAAAATCTACATTAGATCTTATTGTGCTATAAAAAAGTAGCTTATGTTTGGTACCAGGAATCTACAGAAGGGTGACACATTAAAGAAAAACACAACTGTTTCCTGTTTAAATGTGTCAAAATGTTTCACTTTTTGTAAATAGACATGGCACCCTTCCCTGAATTTCAAGCAGTTTCAAACCTTGAAGATATCTGATTACATTAATGAATTGATTAATTGAAGTGTTTTTAATTTAATCGATGTCTAGTAAAATTAAATAAATAATAACGAGCTATAACCTTTTTTACTACAAACAACCAGACACCAAGCAAGGAGCTGAACAGAAGTATCCAGTTTTTAAAAATGTTAAGTGACAGTAATCTATAAAAGGGTGGCAAATTAAAGGGAAAAAAAGATACGTTTCCTATTAAATTACAATAATAATATATGTAAAAATGTTTTACTTTTTGAAAATAAACTTGTTTTCAAGGATTTCCAGAACCCATAGGAACCCTGAAATGTATTTGGATCAAATAAATGAACCTAAATTAACTATTTAGTTAATTTTCTTAATCAATAGCTAAAACTTATTTTAAACACTCTTGTTTTTCAGTTTCATACATGCAAAGTGTATTAAAAACATCAGACACCAAAAAAAGCAGCTGGACAGAAGCACCCAGTTAAAAAAAATGTGACAGGAATCTACAGAAGGGTGTCAAATTACAGAAAAACATAAAAGTTTCATGTTTAAATGTGTCAAAATGTTTCACGTTTTGAAAACAGACTTAGAAGCATCTTTGAATATCTAGAAAAAAGCGCTAAATAAATTGAATGTATTATTGGCATCATAAGCTAAATCTCAAGCAGTGTCAAACCTTGAAAAACGCCTTAATAAATTAATTAAAATTCAAGCATTTTCAAGGATTTCCTTATTTGGAGACTATAAATGAACCTAAATTAACAATTTAGTCAATGTCTAGTAAAATGAGGGTGGCAAATTAAAGAAAAAAAGATACGTTTTCTGTTAAATAACAATATAATATATGGAAAAATGTTTTACTTTTTGAGAATAAGCTTGTTTTCCAGAACCCATAGGAACCCTGAAATGTATTTGGATTATATAAATGAACCTAAATTAACAATTTCATTAATTTTATTAATCAATAGCTGAAACTTAAGCATCTTTGAGTAGCTAGAAAAAAGCGCTATATAAATTGAATGTATTATTGGCATCATAAGCTGAATCTCAAGCAGTGTCAAACCTTGCAAAATGCCTTAATAAATTAATTAAAATTACATTTTTTAATTAAAATTATTTTTTTTACATTTTATTTTCAAGGATTTCCAGCTCCCATGAGAAGCCTGAGATTTATTTGGAGCCTATAAATGAACCTAAATTAACCATTTAGTCGATGTCTAGTAAAATTAAATAAATAATAAAGAGCTATAACCTTTTTTACTACAAACAACCAGACACCAAGCAAGGAGCTGAACAGAAATATCAGGTTTTTAAAAATGTTAAGTGACAGAAATCTATAGAAGGGTGGCAAATTAAAGGAAAAAAAAGATAAGTTTCCTGTTAAATTACAAAAATAATATATGTAAAAAATGTTATACTTTTTGAAAATAAGCTTGTTTTCAAGGATTTCCAGAACCCATAGGAACCCTGAAATGTATTTGGATCATATAAATGAACCTAAATTAACTATTTAGTTAGTTTTCTTAATCAATAGCTAAAACTTATTTTAAACTCTCTTGTTTTTCAGTTTCATACATGCAAAGTGTATAAAAACATCAGACACCAGAAAAAGCAGCTGGACAGAAGCACCCAGTTAAAAAAATGTGACAGGAATCTACAGAAGGGTGACAAATGAAATAGGAATAACTTAATTTAATCAATTCTTCAACAATCCACATTAGATCTTATTGTGCTATAAAAAAGTAGCTTATGTTTCGTGACAGACATCTACAGAAGGGTGACACACAACAGTTTCCTGTTTAAATGTGTCAAAATGTTTCACTTTTTGTTAAAAGACATGACACCCTTACCTGAATTTCAAGCAGTTCCAAACCTTGAAGATATCCGATTTAATTAATTAATTAATTAATTAATTAATTGAAGTGTTTTCAAGGATTTCCAGCACAAAAAGGAAGCCTGAATATTTTCGGAGCGTGTAAATGAACCCAAATTAAACATTTAGTTAATTTTCTTAATCAATGTCTAGTAAAATTAAATAAAAAATCACAAGGAATAACCAGACACCAAGCAAGCAGCTGAACATAAGCATCACGGTAAAGAGAAAAAAAAGTATGTTTTGTGACAAATCTACAGAAGGGTGTCAGATTAAAGAAACACATAAAAGTTTCCTGTTTAAATGTGTCAAAATGTTTCACGTTTTGAAAATAGACTTAGAAGCATCTTTGAGTAGCTAGAAAAAAAGCGCTATATAAATTGAATGTATTATTGGCATCATAAGCCGAATCTCAAGCAGTGTCAAACCTTGAAAAATGCCTTAATAAATTAATTAAAATTATAAAAAAAAAAAAAAAAAATTCAAGGATTTCCAGCTCCCATGGGAAGCCGGAGATTTATTCAGAGCCTATACATTCAGAACCTAAATTAACCATTTAGTCAATGTCTAGTAAAATGAATTAAATAATGACTAGCTATAACTTTTTTTTACTCCAAAGAGACACCAAGCAAGTAGCTGAACAGAAGCATCCAGTTTTTACAAAATGTTTAGTGACAGAAATCTACAGAAGGGTGGCAAATTAAAGAAAAAAGATATGTTTCCTGTTAAATCACAATAATAATATATGTAAAAATGTTTTACTTTTTTGAGAATAAATGAACCTAAATTAACTATTTAGTTAATTTTCTTAATCAATAGCTCAAACTTATTTTAAACGCTCTTGTTTTTCAGTTTCATACATGCAAAGTGTATTAAAAACATCAGACACCAAAAAAAGCAGCTGGACAGAAGCACCCAGTTAAAAAAATGTGACAGGAATCTACAGAAGGGTGTCAAATTAAAGAAAAACACAACAGTTTCCTGTTTGAATGTGTCAAAATGTTTCACTTTTTAGACATGACACCCTTACCTGAATTTCAAGTTTCAAACTTTGAAGATATCAGATTAAATTAATTAATTGAAGCACCCAGTTAAAAAATGTGACAGAAATCTATAGAAGGATGACAAATTAAATAGGAATAACTGAATCTTTATTTATTTTTTACTTTTTTCAGTTTCATGCATGCAAAGTGTATCAAAAACAACCAGACACCAAACAGGCAGCTGAAGAGAAGTTAAAAAAAAAAAAGAGTCAAAGAGAAATTGTTACAAATCTTTTATTAAGATATTCATTATTTAATCCATCTTTAACATTTTCTCTATGATTTGTATTTATTTATCTTACAGTTGTTAATGTGCAATTACCTTTTATAATGTTGGGTCACAGTTACAGGGCTTTCACAAAGTTATTGGCACTTGGAACACAGAAAGAAATAGGATGAGCAGTACAGGATGTCCACTGGTGCTACAGGGTTACACAGGGCAAGGAGCAGGGGCAAAGACATGGGCAGTCCAATTACTGCACAGGTTGTGAAGAAAGCGCCGTTTCTGGGTAAATATATACCTCATGCTGCGAGTGCACAACAAACAATCTGACCTCTATGTGTGCGTCTATATATAATATACAGTATTTATCTATACATGTGTAAAATCATATTTATATATATATATATATATATATATATACTGTTTAGTGACAAAAGGTTCCCCATGCCGTGCCACACCTTATCCATTCAAGTGTGTAGGTCTACATGTTTTGTGAAGTGTAAACATACAGTTTGCTTACTGACAAAAAAATAAAATGCACATTAAGTGAAACACACAGCTATTGCAGATGAAGCAGTGTGCAGGTAAATTGTGAGTAGGGAACTTAAATATACGTAAAACCCTGACAAGTACCGTAACCGTAGTGATTTCTACTCGAGGCTCATGAGGCGCAGTAGCAGGATGTCCTGACTGGGTCAATGCTGTGGACATTTCTGTGTTTGGACTGGGGCTGCTGTGTTGTCACAGCACACTAACATGGCTTCCTTAGAATCAACGCTGATTCACTGGTGGTTATTCAGCTCTATTCAGTGACTCACAGTGCAAGTCATTCAGTAGGGCATTGTTTAACACGGGGACTGGAAGATGTGTCTCTTTAAAAGCTTCTCCACTTTATTTTTAGATTTCTGTTTTTTTTCCTAGCAGACTCTTTGTTTTTTAATAGTTTAAAATCTTGTTAAGGACATACTTAACAACAGTCCTGTAATAGTGGAACTAAATGCAGACTTTTCAACAGCAATTGGCTGTTGTTACACCTGGATTATTTCTTTAGGCAGGAATATGACATATTTAATAGCCATTATGCTGAATGAGATATTAACATTATTTTAACATAATAAAAAGGGACAGATTGTTTTTTTCCTTTTAACTGTAGTGCCTATCCAGAGCCAATCCAGATTGCTGTTGTGTGTTGGAGACATATAAAACATTTTCCTACATGAGTCATGATTTCTGGAAAGAGACATAACAGGAGGATTAATATAAAAAACATGATCAATTAAAAGTGATTAGACTTCTTATTTTTTTTAAACCTCATAACAGTATACTAAGTAGTTAAATGAGCCCTATGTTGAGGAAAATGAAAATGCTGCTCATATAAATGCATCAATAATTGAGTGAAGCCATTCTGCATAGCGAATTACTTTTGATACTTTAATGTGTGTGCTAATCCAGATTGTTGTTGTCTGAAGTGTTGGAGACATATAAAACATTTTCCTACATGAAACTGAGTAACGGGAGTCATGATTTCTGGAAAGAGACATTGCTGTAGAGTTTTTCAAATGTATTACTCGAGTATTTTGAGCGCCACAAGCCACGTCGTTTCATTGTATTTGAGAGAATGTAGACATATGTACGGCCAATATCTCCAACAGTCTAGATTAATAAATAGCACTACAGGAAATAAGGAAATTATGTGTTTTTAATTTTGGAATGAACTGTCCCTTTAAGTTTCATTGTTAGGTTGAATGATCCCAAAACTGCCTCAGTTCAATTCTAGTGATTGATGTCTCTTGGTCCTTCATCTGTACACTGCAAAAAAGGTGTGTCTAAAAACAAGATAAATACATTAAATCTGAGGGAAATGATCTTGCTGCATGGACAGATAATTTCACTTGACAAGATTTCTTAAATTAAGATTGTTAAATATAGATATAGGCATGTTGAACGCTTAAAATAAGAAATTAACTCTTAAAACAAGATAAATTAAAGCCGCAAGCAGTGATGAACTGGCCCGAGCAGAGTGACCTGACAATTATTTGTTTCTTACCAAGATAAAAAAAAAACTTTAGATTTTGAAGTGTTAGATAATTTATCTTGTTTTAAGAGTTAATTTCTTATTTTAAGCGTTCAACATGCTTATTTCTAGATTTAACAATCTTAATTTAAGAAATCTTTTCAAATCTAGAAATAAGCATGTTGAACGCTTAAAATAAGAAATTAACTCTTAAAACAAGACAAATTAAAGCTGCAAGCAGCGATGAACTGGCCGGAGCAGAGTGCACTGACAATTATTTGTTTCTTACCAAGATAAAAAAAATATATATATTTAGAAGTGTAAGATCATTTATCTTGTTTTACAAGTTAATTTCTTATTTTAAGCGTTCAACATGCTTATTTCTAGATTTAATAATCTTAATTTAAGAAATCTTGTCAAGCGAAATTATCTGTCCATGCAGCAAGATCATTTCCCTCAGATTTAGTGTATCTTGTTTTTAGACACACCTTTTTTGCTGTGTACATAAAGCAGTAATCTAAGAATCAGGTGTTAAGGTGTCAAATGTATTTTGAAAAAGTCTGATATAATGAAAATGTGAAATTGTGATTTAAGTTAAAACCTATTGGGGAGAAACATACAGATGTACTTTAAACTGTAAACGTGGCCCAGTTAAAAGCCACTAAACAAATTCAACGTATCAAGATATTCTAATTTGGGTTGAGCCACCTAAAACCACTGCTTTGCCTCTCGCTGAAACGCATGAATAAACTTGTGGAAATGAAACGTGACACCAGCTGTGTGAAGCACAGGAAGCACAACAGTCTTCAAAGATACTGTAGAGGTAAGTGAAGTGGGGGAGGGGTGCTCGTGTGGCATTTACAGTCAAATGCAGAGCATACTGAGGTTTTGTTGTCATTACCCTTTAGAGAATACTTACAAGGTACTGCATTATTGTTCTGTCTACATATCACCAGGTCAAACTGTTTCAGTAAAGCCATCCTTGTAGTTTTAATCAAAAATAAAAATAGGTTGAGCTCTATCTTTCATGCTTCTAGTTATTGACTCAAGAAGCATCATACCCTTCTTGGTTTTTACCCCATCTCTGTCTTCAGGAAAATAAATCCTTTTTTAGAAGCATGTGAGAGGATATCAGGTTAAGAACACACTCCTAAGTCACACCTGGACCATTTTCACTTCTATCCATCCACAACAGGATGAATGAATCCCCTGTTCTGACCTCTTACAGGCCATTCAAACAAACACAAACTTTCACATATATTAAAAAAAAGCTCAGTTGTTGACATTTCATAATCACATGCATCCAGCAACAGAAAGGAAGAACACTTGGGATTTAACTCAACAGTCGTCTTGATTATTTACAGTAGGAATTTGTGCCACTTCTAAACAAGAAACACAGACAGACATGGAGAGAAAAAGAAAAAGAAGAAAATAGACAAATTCCACTGAAAGGGGTTCAACTGCTACACAACATTTGTCAAAAAGGTGCATGAACCACTGGTTCTTCTCATTAAGGTGCAGAAACCTCCACTCTCATGGAAGGTGAAAAATCATTGCAAACTCTTAAATATAACTATCAGCCATTTTGAATTTCCTTATTAAAGAGGTGGTGAATCAGATACATGAATAAACTACATACTTAAAGACAACTCGGGTTCTCCTTCTTTCCCAAACACACATGGATCGTACCATAAAGCCTATTTGCTTTGAGCAATATTGCCTCCTCATGACATCACTGTTCCCACCAGGCTTCTGCTTACGGACTTAAATTAAAAAGGCACGTTCCAATATTCCATAATTATTTCCTGTGACTTTTGCATTTGTCAGAAGTTTTCTTTTCTTTTCGATAATTTCAGTACAAAGAAAAAACTAGCAGAGTTGGTAGAATCGATATAACCTTTACATTTCTACGAGTAATCTTCAAAATCACGGGTTGTTGTTTTACTGAAGGAGGCAAACGTTGCAGGTTTGCAACCTAACAACAAGTGGTTATGGTAGACAACAGTCAAGCCAGCTGAATCAGTCTTATTATTCCTTTTCAAGCTAGTGAACAGAAGATGAAATGCTTCAAATTTAGCAGTTCAACTGCTCATTCCATCACTCTGCACTGTCAAATAAAGATAAAAATAAATGACTATGGGTCT
Source organism: Centropristis striata (assembly GCF_030273125.1). Taxonomy (NCBI): domain Eukaryota; kingdom Metazoa; phylum Chordata; class Actinopteri; order Perciformes; family Serranidae; genus Centropristis; species Centropristis striata. The sequence goes on along the minus strand of NC_081529.1, from coordinate 12,338,536 downwards.
TATGATAAGACTGCTTTATTATACTCCTTTTTATGCAAAAATAGCACTTTTTTCCTTATTTGACAAGACCTCTTTCAATAAAACATGAAGATCGAGATTTTAAAACAATCCCTCTCACTCTCTTTGCTCACGCCGTTCCAGGCATGGGTGCTTGTATAAATATAGTTTGTCTTCTAAAAATATGACCATCTTTGATTACCTGTTGCCCTTTAAATTTTCTTTACAATCATCTTAGTAAAAAGCTTTCCCCCTTCTCTCTGGATCACTTGCTCAGCTTATAGACAGAGAAACGTGCTTTGAATTTAGAAAACATAAAGATGAGATAAATTCCTATAAGACACTGCACAGTGAAACACTCAGGTGAGATTCTCTGGTCTGGAGAAAGGTGATGTGGTGAAGAGTACTTGCAGGGTGATGAGTGGAAGATGCAAGGGGAGGAAGAACAGGTAGTGTTAACTCTTGTATCTATTTGAAATTTAGTTCCTTTTTCCTACAGGCTGGAATACAAGTCGTCAGGGTTGCATAGAGAGAAATGCCGCTGACACTTACATTCAATATACCTGCCACCTCTACTCCTATCCAACCAGCCATCCCTTCTTCCTCCTCAAGCTGCACTAGCAGCTCTCCCCAACACCTGCATTTCAGGGAATGTATTTAATATGTAACAGTGGATGCGCTTACACACCTTAAAAAGACAAGGGGAGGCAGAGAGAAAACCCTCTCACTCTCCCTTTCCTCAACTGACTCCATTGTACAGTCGTAAAGCAAAAATTAAAGTTTTCATGTCCTGGTTACATCAGGGCAACAGCAGCTGTTGACCCTAGCAGTGTAGTATAGACAGTCACATGTGAGAGATCAGCGTGGGCCAAAGAGTGAGGAGGCAAGCAGAGCTGGGGAATACTGGTACGTGTGTCACCAAATTTAAACTCCCCCCCCCCCCCCCCGGACACAATGTTCAAAATAACGGTCCTCCGTCGACGCCCCCACCTGGTAGCGATTCACCTGAAGAGCCACCGGACTCCATGCCAGCACCGCCGGCGGCCTCCAGAGAGGCAGGGTCGAAGCCCGGGTCCGCCCCGAGGGTGTCGTCCTCCATCTTGACGCCGTCAGGGAGGAAAGCGGTGTAGGCGTCGCTCTCGGCCATCAGGAGCTTCAGCTTGGGGATCCAGCTCTTACGGACCACGCGGCGGGCGTTGGTGCACATGTCCGCTGCGATGGCATTCATCTCGCTCTCTTTGAAGCTGGTGGCAAAGTTCTGGCAATAAACTGACGGGGAAGAGGGAAAAAACACAGTGTCATCAAGGAGACAGGAGGCTATACGATAGAAACAGTGTTCACGAGAACTCTGTATTTTTTGCACCTTGGGCCCTATTTTCTCATATTTTTGTGTCAAAATGACTAATTGGGACGACTATTTTTAACAACATGGTCTCACAGGAATCCGTGAAATAGCCACGGATTTGCTTAACTCAAAATCCGTGGAATAGCCACGTAAAAAGTTAATGACAGTCATATCCCGTGGCTATTCCAACATACAAAGTGATTATGTACATTCACTGAGTGAATATTTATCCGTGGCTATTTCACAGATTTTATGTTATAATAAGTGTCTGACAGCACTATTTAATTCTAAAATCCTGCAAGAAGTGACTTGAGGTGGGACAACAACAACAGATTGATGTTTTATCAAAAACATCAATCTGGCTTCAGGAAAAAACATAGTACCATCACAGCAGCAATGAAGGTGGTAAATGACATTACTGTAGCACTTGACAAAAAACTACACTGTGCATCTCTTTTTATTGATTTGTCAAAAGCGTTTGACACCGTCGATCATGATATTTTAAAACTTAGACTGTGTCACTCAGGATTTTCAGAGCATACAGTTGCTTGGTTCTCAAATTATCTCAGTAATAGGTCCCAATGCATTAAATATGATGGTCTGTGATTTTTTTTCTGTCCACAAAGGGGTGCCACAGGGTTCTGTATTGGGGCCACTCTTATTTATCATTTATATCAATGACTTGGGTGTAAATGTGTCTGATGCAAATGTGCATTTTTTAATGCTGCTTCTTAATCTCAATGGGATATTTCATGGATAAATAAAGGTAAAATAAAGTTGGACAGAGTTAAAAAAAAAGTCAAACAGCACTTCGCAGCTTTCATAGACCACATTTTTTCAGATATGGACAGGCTTAAGTTGTGGTTAGCACACTCAGTCCATACACTTTCAGACCATGGGGTCTGCTGTGACTGTGACGTTATGAGCTGAAGCTATTGTGCTGACCTGCATTAGTGCACACATAAGCATAATAACAGAAAACACAATCACTCAATTAGTCAGTAGTAGGTGCAAAATATCCACTGATTCATGACTTATTATAAAATATCTATAAAGATTAATTGCTATAGTGCTCTCGATCAATACTGTAATCCCCATTTAACACAAGTTCAGGTTGGAAAAAGTTCCCCTTTAAGTAAGTGGAAGCATCATTAGTTCATGAGTAATGTGGTGTACGGTGCTCATTTATTCTGTACTTTGTTTAAATGTTGTTTTTTCCACTGGGCTTCTGGCACAACTATTTGCAAAGTGCATGGACACATGCAGCATTAATTCTGCATCTGGTCAACTATGCATTACATCTTAAGATTTTACTGTATATGAAAAATCCCCATAAACATATTCTGAAAAATATCACACATTCATACACACTTCAGTTTATATTTGCAAATCCAGTATAACCATCTCCCTAAGCTGAGACACTGATAGAGATGTACTACTTGCAGGACTCCTGCAGATCAGTGATTTGTAAATGTAAATTGTAAACGGAACAGCTGATCTCCTAAAACGTATCCTGCTGCTTTTACTTTCATTAATGAGATGTAGGGAAATTTGTTCATCTTCACAAAGAGAACCCAAACTTCCCTGAGCTATTAAAGGAGCCACACAAGTTAAAAATGAGCAAATTCAGTGTATAACCTGGTTATTAATATGTACACATATGTCAGCATAGATGAATGTTGCTATCTAGTGGTCACTGTGGGCTATTACCAAATACTAAAAGCAAGGGTTCAGTAGGTGGGAAATAATCTTCAATCTGAACTTTTATTCAAAAGTAGCAGTAAAAACGGACTTTCCAATCATTAAATTTAGCAAAAAAGTGCTTGCACTGCAAAAAAGGGGTGTCTAAAAGAAAGATAAAAGCACTAAATCTGAGGGAAATGATCTTGCTGCATGGACAGATAATTTCACTTGACAAGATTTCTTAAATTAAGATTGTTAAATCTAGAAATAAGCATGTTGTACGCTAAAAACAAGAACCATTAAAGCTGCAAGCAGCGATGAACTGGCCCGAGCAGAGTGCACTGCAAAGTCAAAGTCCAATTTATTTTTATAGCGCATTTAAAGATGGCTAAGCTGCACCAAAGTGCTTCACATAAAAGTGCAAAAAGTGCAATAAAATCCAGAATTGACAAAGGTAAAAAGAAATAAACAAAACAAAACAAAATTAAATTTAAAATAAATTAAAAGAAGATGGGATAATTTTAAAAGCACTGTGGATCACTATTCCCTAGCACTTGCCGGAGGGAAAAAAATAAAAAAATAAGAAAAATAAAAAATAAAAAAAATATTGCAAATGATTTGTTTCTTAACAAGATAAAAAAACTTTAGATTTAGATGTGTTAGATAATTTATCTTGTTTTAAGAGTTAATTTCTCATTTTAAGCATTCAACATGCTTTTTTCTAGATTTAATAATCTTAATTTAAGAAATCTTGTCAAGTGAAATCACCTGTCCATGCAGCAAGATCATTTCCCTCAGATTTAGTGTTTTATCTTGTTTTTAGACACACCTTTTTTTGCAATGTGACTATTTGCATGTATATGTAAATGTGAAATATGAATACATGTACATTCCCCTCTGTCTGTACCAAACATCACAAGCAAATGTGCTTAATGTTTGCATGCTTGTGGGCCAACACCCACGGACAGATAAACATGTACGCTCACATTTGACCGCATGCAGAACTCTGTTGTCCAGCGGCTTGCGGCTCGGGTCGTTGGTGGATGAGCGGATGCCTGTTCCACAGCTGTTGGCCAGAGTGTTCCTGATACATCAAAAATGAGAATGAGTTGTACAGAACACACAGCAGAGGAAAACAAAAATAGTCCTTATATCCCTCCAAAGCCGGCAGATAAAAAAGATACATTAATCTCTATATAAAAACCAAGCTTTTGCCAACTTTACATGAAACACTTGCAGAAATAGACCCAGACACGCAGACAGAAGGAACAAACCTGTCAAAGAAGGCAGCCAGCAGCCTCCTGAGCAGCACCTTGTGTCTGGTCCCCGCGCTCACATGACAGTTCATTAGCTGGGCTCGAGATATATACACAGAAGTACCTGCAAATAATACACAAACAATGAATACCAATAAAGAAATTACCCAGCCAACATCATCACCCTTTATGACTCATTTACTCTTAAGCACGCCATAAATCTGTTCACATTTTGTGGGTCATATCCAGGAGGTGGAGTGAGGAGGCTGTGCTTTACTTACAGTCTTGCTTCTTTACAATCATAAAAATAATAAACATTTAGTCTTTTCTTATTTTTATTAGGGCCGGGACTTGATTAAAAAAAATAATCTAATTATTAGAGGCTTTGTAATTAATTAATCGAAATTATTCGCATTTAATCACATATAAATATTTGTATACCAGTGAGAAGTCATTTTTTTCACATGGAGTTTTAGTATACCATTGAATAATGACTGAATACTTTGGTTTTTTAAGTATACACAATCCACGCTAGCTACCACACTAGCCGCTAGCTGCTGTATGTTTTGCATTGAGGCGATACTTGAGGCTGGATGTGCTGCGGTGATATGTGAATTCCTTGTTGCATAGCAACACAACAATGCTCTTATCGATGCTTCCATCCGTTGTTTTTTTGTAACAAAATGTCCCATCATCCACGGGGCCAACCAAAGCGGTCTAATCAGCTTCTTCCTTCATGTTCACTGTTAACACGTTCATTTTTGTATAATTTTCTTTATTTATTCACGTCTCACCCATTCTCACAGTCACATGGATGCACTATATTGGTAAAGTATGTAACCCAGCCTGTAAGGTAACACAGACGGTGTCACATGACGTCCTTGACATAAACAAACAGTCAGTACAGTCAGTACTACCATTTATTTTGCATGCCAAGCCCAGTCACAGAGGACAGAATATGTATATACATACCATTGGCATTGGCTTTGTGCCATTTGGATTACTTGAGTCAACTAACATTGGAATATTGCTGCATGTATATTTCATAGCTCAAGTGTACTGCCCTACGAAGTCTAACTGCAGTAACTACACAAAGGGTAAAACTGAGAAAAACTGCTTTGATGTTTTTTTAAATGTTTTTTGACTGGCCACCCAAATTAGTTATAGGTAGGTAAGTGATATGACACTTATTTCTACATGTATTGAGGATGTCATTTTTATGCTCAAAAGTCATGATGAATTATTTGACCTTTGACCCCAAAAATGTAGTTACTGTACTCTGGTTTTGCTGTAAAAGGTTCTAATAGTAATGATAAACAGAGTGCAGTAACTATAATGTTGTTGCCTTCTTTTAGCTTTTATATTTTGTTTTCAGTGAATAAACATTTCAAACTGATTTTGTTATAAATTTATTTAAAAGTGTTTAACAACTCTATTCAAAGATTTGTGTATTTTAGACTTAATATTATAAAGTAATGTTATATTTTAGTCTTTATATAATTTTATCTCACTTTTTACTTCATCACTATCTAGACAATAATTTCCCTTTCAAATAAACTTATAATTTCTATTATTCTTGTCTTCACTATTCAACACAATGAAGAAATACAAGGCTGCACTGTATCACAGTCAAAGTAAAGTTACTGCAGTCTGCTTTGGTTATGAGTTGGATTTTGCAGTTACTGCAATTTTTACATCATTATTTCTCTGAAATAAAGCAAAATTGAAATCTAAAACTTTGTCACAAGATAAAACAAACATCAAGGGGTTAATTTTTAACTCAATTTTGACCAAAAATGTAGTTAATGCAGTTAGGCTTTGTAGGTTTCTCTAATATGGATACACATATATAAGTGGAGCGGCTAAGTGATATAATCTTTCAGTTTATGATATAAGCGTGAAAATTGACATGAACACTCTCCATGGGTCACTTGACAAGAAAATTGTCCGAGACATTTTAAATTATAAGATGGCGGCCATTTTTCAAGATGGCCGACACCTTAGTGGCGCAATTAAATTATATAATGGTTTATTTGGTGATACAAGCATAAAAATTGGCATGAGCAGTATCTGTGGGTCACTTCACAATAACCCACGCACAGTTACTTGAAATTCCAAGATGGCGGCCATTTTTCAAGATGGCCGACACCTTAGTGGAGCAATTGAATGATATAATGGTTTATTTGGTGATACAAGCATAAAAATTTGCATGAGTAGTATCTGTAGGTCAGTTGACAATAAGCAACGCACAGTTACTTGAAATTCCAAGATAGCAGCCATTTTTCAAGATGGCCGACACCTTAGTGGAGCAGTTAAGTGATACAATGGTTTATTGGGTGATATACGCATAAAAACTGGCATGCGCAGTATCTGTGGGTCACTTGACAAAAAGCCAGCCACAGCTACTTGAAATTTCAAGGCAGCAATTTTTTTTTTCAGGATGACTGCCGAGGTTGTTTGACTGTGCTTTGTCTGACTCCTTGCCCACAACCTGTCCAGTTTGGTAAAACCTGACAGGAGTTCCCTCCCACCGAGGTACGCAGGCTCCCTTACCATGAGGGCTTTTTTAAATACTTTTTTAAATTACTTTTTTTTTATAACTAACCATTACTACTGCCATTAAACATGCCAAATAAATACAAAGTGGTGGGGAAACACAGTTGTGGTGCTGAACGGACAGTGCTCCAAAATAATAATTGAGCAATGGTTAATACTGAATGGCAATAATGACAGATCCAGAGGCAACAGCAGCTCTGGCTGACGTGGAACCATGACAAACAGTATCTGAAACTATACTAGGGAACTAAACTGAAAATGTGAAAGCAATGTTACAAAGTAAAAACTGAACATGTCACAGTAATAGGCTGGTGACAAAATAGAACATAATGCGCCGATGTGGCGAGGGGAAGCCGAGCCATAGGCCTACACTTTAAAACACAAAGGACAACAAGGAATAACACTGGCAAAAGAAACAAGCAAATAAGTTCTAGCAGGGGCAACTGAGTCCATATCTGTAGCACTTACACTTTCCAGTACAAGCCTTGGTGCACCCACATTTTGTCAACTCCCAACAACTCTCCGCAATAGGTGGAAGTGGAGTCCAGAAGACTTTCCTCTCCTTGTCCCGTTTAACCCATCCCCAGTCGGACGGGCTCAGCATTTGTGGGTGTCTCTTCAATGCCTGTCCCCACACATATCCAGCCTCATAAGAAGTCTGAGATCTTCTTGACCTCTTGACATGGATATCTTTGGTATCTTTAGTGTCTTTAGCAGCAGTAGATGCCTTTTTTTGTGCCCTTTCCAGCTGTGTGTTGTTGAACATAAGTTTACAGCTTGAATGATATTTTGCTCTGTTTCTTGTCAATGTGCCATCACCTTCATCTAGTCGGGTTGGACTACGTAATATAGGCAGAGCATTTATTTTACAAAAAAATGGAACATTCTTGCAAAGGTATCATAACCAGTATGATCTTGGTGTCCTGCTGTTTGTTTTCTCAACTGTTATGATGGCTTCTGCAATGTCTGCAGCAAATTCAAAGACAGAGGCCGAGGGTTTAGCCTTTTACCACCTTTTAATAAGCACTTTGATGTATGGGATACAACTAAGTTCATGCCTTAACCCTACACTTAGTCCAATCGTTCATCCAATGCCATTTTTACCCTGTACGATCTGTACACCACCCGGTTAACTAAAACTACTCAGAGAGTTGTCGTCTCTTCTTTGACTAACTTTACAATTGGCTGACATTGAACCCCACTCTGAGTTTAACAGCAGTCATATATCACCAGTGTGCCCTGGTAGCGCAGACACTCACTCTTGTCTAATCTGTCTATGATCAACAAATCAACACAACTGTATTATGATGTGTTAAAACTTGTTTTCCAGAATAATCTAAAACCCATCTTGAAAAATGGCCGCCACCTTGGAATTTCAAGTAACTGTGGGTGGGTTATTGTCAAGTGACCAGCAGAGACTGATCATGCCAATTTGTATGCTTGTATCACCAAATAAACCATTATATCACTTAACTGCTCCACTAAGGTGTCGGCCATCTTGAAAAATGGCCGCCATCTTGGAAATTCAAATAACTGTGGGTGGGTCATTGTCAAGTGACCAACAGAGACTGCTCATGCCAATTTTTATGCTTGTATCACCAAATAAACCATTATATCACTTAACTGCTCCACTTAGGTGTCGGCCATCTTGAAAAATGGCCGCCATCTTAAAATTTCAAATGTCTCGGACAATTTTCTTGTTAAGTGACCCATGGAGAGTGTTCATGCCAATTTTCACGCTTGTATCATAAACTGAAAGATTCTGGCAAAAATGAGCACTTAGCCGCTCCACTATATCTTTCAAATGTTGAAAGACTGTAGATAAACACTAGGAAAAAATGATGTGCTTCTTTTAGACCATGCACAGACATACCTGAGACTAACTCTAGTTTCTCAGCAGGGTCTCCTTCCTCGTACAGTTTGGGATGACACCGGTTGCCTATCTGAGCGATGAGTTCTGCAGGGAGACATGTAAGATCTCTGCCTCGCATCCGACCCCGCGTCTCTGTGTGGTCTGGCAGAGCCTCGACACGCTCACCAGCTGCTGCAGAAAAACAAAACTGCAGAATTAGAAAAATACCAGTGTGTTCAGGTCAACCTGCTAAAACCAGAAACGCACCAGATTACTATATATCCATTGAAATAAAGTAGGACATATCAGCTGAGAACATATACATACATATATGTTTTAACCTAGACCCAGTTATCCTAAAAGGAAAATTATAGGGTTACACAACAGACCAAGTGGATCACATAGAACACATTACTGATGTTAAAAAAGATTTTTTTAGCCCTAAATATCAAAGATCTGTGATGTGGCATTTAGTTTTTTTATTTTAAAATAAGAGTGAATGGTCAAATAAATCGCCATGATTTTTGAGCATAAAAATGACATCATCAATACATCTAGAAATAAGAGTCATATCACTTACCTACCTATAACTAATTTGGCTGACCAGTTAAAACACATTTCAAAAAACCTTGAAAGCAGTTTTTCTCAGTTTTACCCTTTGAGTAGTTACTGCAGTTATGCAGTTACTGCAGTTTATGGTATTTGTTTATTTTAAAATAAAAAAGCACACATTTTCTGCTCACAGAAACAAAAATTTGCCTTTTTCTTTGCATCTCCACAACATTTATCAAAATTGTGACATCAATAGTGCTGTTTAACAACAAATTATTTGTCAGATTTTTTTTAACAACAAAATAGGAATAAATCAATAATAAATAAAAACAAATAACTACTCGTCTTTTTGTTTGCATTTCCATAACATAAATCAAAATTATGACTTTAATTTGCTCAGGAAATATGGTCAGAACAAGTTAAATGCAATAGGATTGCATTGAAGGGCACCCTATTAATGGATTAGAATTGTTAAATGGGTTGAAACAAAGTGTTTGTTACATGGGTGTCACCATGGGTTCTTATGGGTTAAACATTAGAGCACATTTAAATACTGGTGCTTTAACATGTGCTATTATGTCTCGTGTCCATTACCTGCAGCTCCCATGTTGAGCATGCTGTACATGGTATACATGTTGCAGATTTGCCTGTACTGCTCTTCAGCACATTCATCTGTCCCTTCTTCCTCTTCTTCATCATCATGGTAGCTGATGGGTGAGTCACTGGCGTAGGTGCTCAGAGTGCCGGGGCTGGCCCCCTCTGACATGCCGGGGCCCGCTGCAGCGTTCCCGTTGGTGCCGGCACCACCACTGGCCACCATGCCCACCAGGCTGGTTGCGTTGGCACCCATGCCCATGGCCAGTCCCAGGGCTCCGGGGCTCTGAATGGCACTGCCCCGCACCGCCTCCTGGGAATAACGGGCTGCCTTTCTGGCTCCGCCTCCTCCCCCTGAGCCGACCCCGCCTCCATCTCGGCTGCTGCCACCCTCCCACAGCCGCTTGGCTACCGGAGTGCAGACCACGGAGTAAGGAGTGGCGGCTTCCGGCTGGCTGGAGGGCTGCTCTGTCTTCACTCGTGATACCAGTGGGAGCGGCGTCAGGCAGGAGGCGGGTCGGCCTGCACCGTTACTGGTCTGTGTCACAGGGCTCTGGGGCTCAGAAGGAGGGGTCTCCTCAGCCTGAAGACCTTGGGAGTCACAGCTGGGGGAGGAGACCTAGAAATAAATGTATACATTAACTTTGTGTCTGCATAAAGGAACACACTAAGGCTACAGTAGTGTTCCCTTTCAACTAATTGCCCAATTGCACAGCCTTAAGAGGGTCTTGTTGGTTTTCTGAGAATCTACTGCACCTACTGGTACCTTGTTTGCCATGTAGCAATAAAAAATATACTAAAAACCTGGATTAATCTGGTTAGTCACATTAGACTGCTATTATTTTGAATAATAGCATAATAATAATAATAATAATAATAATAATAAAAATAATAATTCACTCTTTTCCGGCGCCCTGCCAGATTGGCTCAGGGTTCTTCGTTACGCTACGGCACGGCGACTCCGACGAACTAAGTAGCTTTCGACACAAATACACACAGACAAGTGAAAAATAGCTTAAAAGTATATGAAGGACCCCGAGCTGGTACGTACACCTGCCTCCAGCTTTTCCTGCTGGAGCCCGCCGCTCCTCGCGGACCGGTCATAGAGCCCATAGAGTTAAAGTTGGTGGACTGTAACCTGTAAAATCCATAGATTTAGGAGGTAACCTAGTGGCCGTTAGCTGTAAAAATCCATAGATTAGCCGCACCGTTATATAAGCAGCAGAATCGAAAAATGGGGAAAAAGGCGCGGCTTATAGTCTGAAAATTACGGTAATCCTTCCACAAAGTTCTCCACCATTCACTTGATCTCCCAGGTCTCGTCCAAAGCCGTCTGGCTCGCCTCGGACCAATCGGTGCATCCAAAATGTGATCGAGGTAATTACAGATCCTTCTCTGTTCACTAATACTATCTGTACATATCCTGTACATTTGGTGGAAAGACTCCTACAAGTTTATTAGAGCTGCCAGAGCAGCTTGAAGGTCCGACGCATGGAAATAATCCCACGTTTGTTTATTTCCCTGTACTGGCACATGTATGCGACGTAAACGCGTACATGACGTGAACAGATCTGAGCAGAGTTTTGCGTCTTGGCAGTGTAGACGGACACGCTACAGCGGAGCAGATTACAGTTTTACACTCTGGAGGGTGGTTTCAGATTTTTGCGTATTTAAGCCCCAAAAACACTGTCAACGTCTAAACGAAAGGCACTTCTGATAAAAAAGTTTGTACCTACAAGCGTCCTTGTGTAAACGGGGCCTAATGTACCAACAGATATGGGTTTGCTCATAGAGTTTTACCATGCTGGTGGCTGCACTATTGGCCAGATTACCTTCACACTTAGCATGATAACCTCTGCCAAGGAGAAGTTATGTTTTCAGTTCGGTTTGTCAGCAGGATGACAGTAAAATAGTGGCTGAATTTCATGAAACTTGATGGAAGAGTATAGCACTGGCCAAAGAAGAACACATTACATTTTGGAGTCCATCTGAATTATATAGTCATTTTTTACTTTAATTCACATCGTAATATAGGGCATTTGTGCTGCATTCATATGGGGTTGGTATAATTAGAAAAATGAGTTCCTCACTGGAAATATTCACATGAATCCCTGTTAACTTTGTGAGACCTTGTGGCGAAGGTCTGCGCTGTCTGAGTGCCTTTCTAGTCATTCATGGTTTTTAGTAAATTGTTCCAAATGATTGAGTGACCCCCTTCCTTATCTAGAACTATCATTACACTAGAATTTTACTTCCACCAGCACTTTTCAACAATGAAAACCTAGTTCAATAGATCGAAAACTCAGAAGCCTCTCGTCCATTTATCTGACAATAAGTCCCAAATTACCGTGTAACTTGCTTTGCCAAGTTTCTACTGACAACTTTTTCAGCCTTACCTTGAGGAAGAACTCAGTGCCTTTTTCCATGATCTGCTGGATCTGCAGGAAGCCAGCAGTATACATGAGGAGAAACTGGTCTCCCACCGTCATGCTGAGGCGGCCTGTGTAGCAGAAAGATAAAATCTGCTGGAAACTCTGGGGCTGCACAGCCGACGGTAGCTCCACTACAGTTGGGCTGGCTTCAGCGCTGCTACCACCTCCACTATTGCTGCTGCTGAAAAGGTCCCGGAAATAAGAACTGCTAGCAGCCAGCACAGCTCGATGGGCCTGAGACAAAAGAAGATAAGGAAGGCGTTAGGGCTGCACGATTATGGCCAAAATGATAATCACGATTATTTTGATTAATATGATAATCATGACGAATAATCACAATTATTCATCATGTTAGGGAAAACATCTGTATTTTTATTGCACTACTTTTAAACAAACAAAAGGAACAGTTTTTAGTGTGTGCACAGAGTGTCTGGTGCTTGTTGTAAACAATCAGAGATCGCTGACTGAAGACCTCCTGCAGCAGCAGCACATACACACTGTACTGCTACAGAGCTAACTGTTAGCCTATTAGCAATTTGCAGACTGGACGCTAAGGGGTTAACATCCCCTCCAGCTCTGCAGCTGGGAGAGACTGCTGCAGGAGGACTGGGCCTCTTCGACTCGTTCTTACTCTTCTTAACGAGTCACCAAAAGTCTCCAATAACACTAGAAAAAGTCGCTAAGTTGGCAACACTGCTTCGCCGTTTTTTAAAAATGTTGCGTGTTGTTGTGGCGTCCAGTCCTACATTACATCCTGCTTAGCGTTCTATCTAATCAGCAACCAGGCTTTTTTCAGGGGAGAAAAAAAAGGCCCCGCCCCCTGGTGGTTGGTGGACTACTGGTGTAGAAAGTGCTTGATTGGATATGCAGGAGAGCCGCATTTTAAAATGGAAATATCGGCGACGATCAGGTAAATGTAATCGTGACGGCCAAAATCGTGATCACAATTAAAATTCGATTAATTAAGCAGCCCGAGAAGGCGTTCCATTAGAACTTAGAGGAGAATATTACGTTCCTTCATATAAAGACTAGTGCGGAGGGACTTTTATAAACTAATAATTGATATAATAATATATGATATATGTATATATAATTGATATTGAATAAATGATCTGTTTAGGACTAGACATCAATCAAAACTAGACTTTGCCAAACTGGCTCTCTCATCAGTACCTTGAAGGCGTGGCCCTTGACCACCACGGAGACATCGCAGTAGAGGCCCTGCAGCCGCTGCTCATTCAGACACTCTAAAACATTGTTGCCAAAGTTTGGGATCGCCATCTGGAGGGTCTGGGCCATGGTGCGCCTACGCACACCACCGAAGGGTCTTGTAGGGGAAGAAAGAGACAGAAAGAAAGACAGGAATGACACATTTACAATTAGTAATAGTTATTTATAGTTATATCTCACGACACATCATCTTCATAACACCTAACCTCCACCGAAGAGATTATGTTTTTAGCTTTGCTTGTCTGTCCGTGTCAGCAGCTTTACGGAAAAAAAACTACTGGCCTACTTTTCATTAAACTTGGTGGAAGGGTGTAGCATGTGCCAAGAAAGAACCCATTATACTTTGGAGCAGATTTGAATTAGGGAGGGTACACAAACTATTTTTCACTTTCAGTAACATTGCGAGACAAAGTGCTGCATTTATGTGGTGGCGGAATAATCGGAAAATTGAGTTCCCAACTGGAAGAAATTCACATGAAGTTTGAATGACAACATGGAAAGTCTGCAAAAACGCAATTCCATGTTGTTTACATGCTCGGAGCAATAACATACAAAACACTTTACGGCATCCATGTTGTTTCCACATTATGACTTGAAGGTCATGAAGAAAACCAAAGTTCTCTAAAAAACAAAAGTTCCAACTAAGGAAATGGGGCCACCGGAGGAGCATCAGAATGCACGGTCGGCTCTGAGGGCCAATCTGGTTAAACATACTGACGGTTCAACTTTTAGTATCAGGCTGTTGCTGTTTATACCTTCAAGTCAGCGAATGTAGCGTCACACACATCAGCTACTCATCATCAGGGTTTTGGTTGTTGTGTTTACATTGCTTTATCCCTGGTCATGAGCAGGCTCATTGTACAAGCCTGATTCCAATACAATTGGGATGCTGTGTGAAATGTAAATAAGATCACAATGCATCCACCTTCAAATTCAGAGAGTATATTTACAAAAATGGTGTGATATACATTCTGGATCCAAAGGTGGCTGTAGTGTAGTCTAGTAAATAAATCATTGCAAGGTTAACATAAATGAAAGACTATAGGCCTGTGCATGAGTGGATTAATTGATGGGGGAAAACAAGAGTAAAATCTAAATATTAATATCGTCCCACGTGATCGATGGGTTCTGATTGGTAATCGGATTGGTGAGGCTTTAGGTGATCGGTCCCAAAAACCTGATTGGACCATCTCTAACAAAAACAAAAAGTTCATCAGCTCTAAACATAAAATTTACGAGCAAATTGTCCCACTCTGTATTTACATTTCACACAAACGTCCCAACTCCTTTGAAATCGGGTTGTACCAGGTGGGATAACTTGGGCAGGCTCATTCACAACAAACTGCTTTCTCCTCTGATGTGTCTCAATTGCGAGGAGGGTATCAGCAGGCCATGTGAGGAGGAGGAGGAGGTGTAATGTAACAAGGTGGTGCTAAAGACAGAAAGCTGAAGGAGAACAGACCTAAAACAAACCAGGTTAGGAACGCCATACTCTTACATTAATTGACACAATTAAATGGCTGACAATACCCAAACATACAATTAATCTAATGGAGGTATAGTTTTATTACAACCCTGCTAGATTATTTTAAATGAAACACCTCTATTGTGGAGAAAATAAGTCCCGAAAAGGCACTCTACTCCTTGGCATATCCAATTGACAAAGGCCACAAATATTTCTTCACAGAGTCCTACTGCAGGATGTTGGCAGCCTTACAGGACGTTGATATTTGAAACAAAGTTTTTGTTGAAGCCTCGTTGCATTAATCCTATACGTCACTTCAGCCTTGCAGTAGTTGTTATTGCCAGGAGCAGGCTCAGTAAAAGCCTTTTTATTTTCTGTCTTCTATGAGCTATAAAACCCTGTGTCCTTAGATAACTGGGTCATGGTCTGTTATTCTATGTGGAAAAGTGTGCGGACTAAACAAACACCACATAGCATGTTTCCATTCACTTCTCTAAACAGTCAAAGGCAGACATACCCCCTTGGCCTGTTCCCTCAAGAAGATTCCTATATTATGAATGTCAATATTAAATTAAAGTGAACCAAAGTTCCCTCTGCTGAGGATATGAACACTGTGTGCCTGCTGTGTGACGGCCTGATTCGTTGAGATTGCCTCGTTTCAGTGTCAAGACACCAGATATTTTCTTTTATGTTTCAGAATTTGTATACGTGACCTCGTTCTACACAAAAGCCTTTCAGTTCAGGAATGCACGTGTAGGGTGAAGTCAGGTAAAAGGGGACAAATCCGGTTTCACAACTAGGGCTCTTTAAATATTAGCAGCCAATCACAACACATCAACATGTTGCTCCAAATGTCCTTGACATGAAACAATGATTTTGATTGGTCTGATGACTAAGATTACAAAAACCACTGGTTCCATGGCTCACGAGGTAAACCATGTGGCGCACTGACTGAAGGAGTACTGAAGATAAAACAATGAGAATATAACACCAGAAATGGTTATGATGCTGCATTTCAAGTGCAGTAAAGGTAATTCTACATATAGAACTAGATTATTGATATAGCATGCTTTTTGGTAATCCAATAAATACTCGTCTGTGTGAAATAACAATACAGTAAAGCCTATTTTTGCAAACTCTATGTTAACAAAACGTTGCTTCTATGTTGCTCCAGCTTCACTCAAATGTGCAATGATCAGAAGGTAAAGCATCATCTAGGGGTGTGCCATATCGTATCATCACGATGATACTGGTATATTTTTTATACGAGTAAAAAAATGCATATCATGATATTGGCATCATTCCTACTTCTTGACGTAGTGGCGTAAGGGTTATTAATTACCCTTATTAGACTGTGGCGGATAACATCACATTTCAAGCTACTGAAAATATATTTATATTTAGTGGAGAGCCCTGTTGACAGCAATTACAAATGTCACAGTAGAACAACAATAAAGATTCTATATCACAGTATTTCCCGACTGTGAAAAACTTTATGTGAGGTGTTTGCTCTCATTTAGCTTTCAAAGTGGATAAGATTGATGCATAATTACAAATGTACAATTTTTTGTATTTTTATTATTTGCTTATTCTCAAGAGTAAATTTTTTGTATTTTTGCAACGGTTGAAATTTGCACTTTAAACTACATTTTAGATTTAAGGTAGATTTTTTCTATTTTGTTGTACAATTAGTTATTTATACAGACTAAAATATCATATTTTTCAGTATTTTGTAATATCGCCAAGAATATCGTTATCGCAAAAATACCCTGAAGTATCGTGATATTCTGTTAGGGCCATGTCGCCCAGCCCTAGCATCATCCATTCAGCTGCAGGGTTTTTAACATTACAGCAGACAAAATAGAGAAAAAAACATGTAGACATTTTATAGAATTTTGACAATTTGTATATCATCATATTGTCCAACCAGATGACAATATTTCCAGGATAAACTTCACTTCTATGGATAAGGCTTTTAAGTGACCATCATGTCCCATTTTACCTGACACATAAGGTAAGATGAAGCAGAACACATTAAGCTAAAATGAGACACTTTTCAGATGCAAGTTTCTAGCATTCTAGGTGAAAATAATCATGATTTCTATGCCATTGTGTCATATTCCAGATGTTCTTGGTATTTATGTCACTTAAAAAAAACACGAAAGCTACAGTAGTCCAGAATAATCCAGAATTGTTCCACGACTGAGGCATCCGTGCATATGACACATTAAGTTTAAAGATCAATTAATGACTGAACTGATAAACTGATTTAACCATTTAAAAGAACTTGCACAAAGCTAAACTGTAATAAATTATTTTGAACCATAGCGGACTGTCACGTGAATATGAGGTCTGGGTTCTCAGTGTGTTTAAAAGGCCCAAAGTCTGGCAACATATTTTCTTTATAGAAATATGGCAGGGAGCCACAACTAAAAGTCAGTTAAAGTAGTCAGCATTTTAGGTAACTCTTTTCATTATCTATTAAAAAGAGTCTTACCTGACAATTGCCTTATCAGTCAGCCTGTAAGCATCGAATGCCCTCTGTAGCCTCTATCCCTATATAACCTCCACAATCACAGCTGAGATACAACAGAGCCATTGATAAGCCTATGTGGTATCTCATTGGCCATAAATCCTTATTTAAAGCAGAATACCAGTCATAAGTGTTGTCATATATCAAGGTTATAATACTTTTGGATTTTTCATTAGTTTTCATTTTGTTGTCAATTTTTGTTTTCAAATTCAGTTAGTTTTAATGAGTTTTTAGAGTGAGCTTACTATTTTTAATTAGTTTAGATTTTTTGGAAAATGCTTAGTTTTACTTTAGTTTTTATTAGTTTTTTTGTAATGAGGTATTTGTTGGGTGCCAGATTCAAAAAAGTCACAATAAATGTTTCCTTTATTTCCTTTGTCTGATCCATCTCAGCCCCAATAAGTTTATTAAGTCATAAAACCAGATAGATGAAATAGATTTCTTGATTGATCTTGATTTGATTTGATTTGATTTGATTTATCAACCAAAAAGGTTTACCTATGAAAACAGTTGATAAAAAACGAAGGACATTTTCACTATAATTTTAGTTAGTTTTGTAACCACAAAATACAGTTTCAGTTAGTTATCTTTTTTTTTTTTTTTTTTTAACTCTCGTTTTTATTTTTATTTCAGTTAACGAAAATGTTTTTTTCAATTCTAGTTTTCGTTATTTCGTTAACTATAATAACCTTGTCACATATACACAGATGAGTCTACAGGCCTAGACAGAGCTACTTTCACACAGTTGCTTTACCACTTTAAAGTGTTGCATGAGCTGCAAGCACACAAGTAGCTACCAAACTAAGACAATATCTGATAGTGGGAGAACAAAGTGATTGAAGCCCACCCTGAGAGAGGCATACAACCAACTTTGGTGTGACCGATGAGGGCTGGAGTGAGCCGCCCCATCATATCCAAAGCCTTTCATTTGGGACCTAGCCAAGCTCCAGGGTAAAGAGAAATGCTCTCTTTGTCTCTGTCTCACTCAAGCTCCCTCTCCCTCATACTAAAACACAGATGCGCACACACAAACTCAAACAAACCCACAAAAGGCACACTGAGTCACACACAGACATTAGACAATACTGCTTGTTTACAGTTTGGCGAGCCGCAGTAAGCACACATGCGTGCACATAAAGACACACAAACATGGGCTGAGAGCAGGGTGTGTTTGCACAGTTTGCCCTGACAGTGAGAGAGAATGTGGCTGTGTGTTTGTGTTTGTGTGTGTGTGTGTGTGTGTGTGTGTGTGTGTGTGTGTGTGTGTGTGTGTGTGTGTGTGCATGTGTCTTTATGCAGCAAGGAGGGGCAGTGAGGCCTGCAGGGATGAGAGGGATCATCTCAGGTCCTTATTCCATTAAATATATAGAGCGCAGCAATGTGAACGAGGGAAATTCACCCGAAGTCACCCTGTGGCTTATACCAAGCAGCCTGCTGGGGAAAGTAGGTCAAACATACTCACAACATACTTAAGACTTTCATAGTAAGCCTGGAGAATGTTTTGCCCACATTCAAAGGGCTTATGCTATGTTGTGATGGCATGGACATCAACATACTTTGGACTTTATACTGTCTGACTTCTTTCCAGTTGATCCAGTTCTACCATTAAAACAGAATGGGCCCTTCCACTGCTGTGTGTGTGGGTGATTACTGTGGAGTCATTGGTGCAGCTTTGCACACAATACATTCCCTCTATAGGCATTTCCTGGTTCTCATGTGCCCTGCCTGCATGACTGTGCTGCTCCTATCAAGTCAAGACATATGCACAGGCCTGATTCGTGCTGATTCTTATGTAACAGGGAGAACCTGAATATAAAGCAGCACACACAGCAAAGCTTTTAAACTTCTTAACTTCATACAAGCTGCATGCACCAGGAGTGTTGCTCTGCTAGAGCAGTAGTTCTCAACCTTTTTGAGTCGCGACCCCCAATCTAACATGCATGTTGTCCGCGACCCCCGCTCACTGAACACAATCTCACACGCACAGTTCAGATCACCCAAAAAAGAAACAAAATGACCACAAAAAGACACAAAATTACCAAAAAGACTAAAACACATTAACACTAAACATTTTAACACAGTGGAGACAGAGCTGACTTCCAAAATGATTTGGCGACCCCCAGAAATCATCTTGTGACCCCAATTGGGGTCGGGACCCCAAGGTTGAGAACCACTGTGCTAGAGAGGGGAAAAGGGGGGAAGGATGCAGGCTAGATGGGAGCAGATAAGGAGCTCTGTAACACACCGAGCCGTGTGCCAGTCGACCCGCCGGGCTGCTCCACTGTCTGCTGGCCCCGGGGCCGGGAGGCGACGGGAGGGGGGCGACACAGGATGGCAGTAAGCCCCGGTGATACCCTGCTAAGGGCCACGGTGTATTCCTGTTTACGTGCCGGTGTTGTGTCCTTACTGGTTTCCAAACTAACTGGTGCTGGAGCTGTTTTCTGCCTCATTTAGCAGATTCGTCACATATTTAACCCATAAGAACCCATGGTGACACCCGTGTAACAAACACTTTGTTTCAACCCATTTAACAATTCTAATCCGTTAATAGGGTGCCCTTCAATGCAATCCTATTGCATTTAACTTGTTCTGACCATATTTCCTGAGAAAATTAAAGTCACAATGTTGGTATATGTTATGGAGATGCAAACAAAAAGGCAAATAGTTATTTGTTTTTATTTATTATTGATTTATTCTTATTGTTACTTTAAAACAAATCTGACAAATAATTTGTTGTTAAACAGCACTACTAATGTCACAATTTTGATATATGTTGTCGAGATGCAAAGAAAAAGGCAAATTTATGTTTCTGTGAGCAGAAAATGTGTCTAGTTTTTTTTATTTTAAAATAAGAAATATCATAAACATGAATATCATAAACATGAATACCATAAACGCCCAATGTAACGTTTATGTTACATCACAGATCTTTGACATTTAGGGGTAGAATTTTTTTTTAAAAACATCATTAATGTGTTCTATGTGATCCACTTGTTCTCGTGTGTAACCCCATTATTTTCCTTTAAGGATAACTGGGTCTGGGTTCTTATGGGTTAATGTACATATACTGTCAGGGAAAAACATTTTTAGACTACCTTTGTTTTCTCCTTGATTGCTTTCTTGTTCATTTCAAAGCCTGGTACAATTAAAGGTATATTTGTTTGGATAAATATAATAATAACAACGAAAATAGCTGATAAGAGTTTATTTTAAGAGCTGATATCTACATTTAACATGGTTTTCTTGAGAATGATTTTGGTTATTGGGTCAATGACGTGATCTAACCCAGTGTCAGTTGGTGTAACCAGTAACTTTTTTCCCATAAAAATCTGATCATATGCAGGAAAATAAATGTGAACTAAAATGAGAAAAAAAAATACAATGCACGTTTACATTGCCACACTATGGTATATAACACATTTTAAATAACTTGTCAAAAATGTATAAATGTAGAAATACTCAAAAAAATAAGTTGATGTTTTTGAAAATGAAGCTATTATATGTATAAGTCCACTTAACTACACTGTAGGTATTTAATAGTTATCATTCTTTTGTGGTTACACCATTTAACAGCTTGCCAACCCTTATTCGTCACTGACTCTATTATCAAGAAAACCATGGGAAATGACTAGGTATCAGCTCTTTAATTTAGGGTCTAATCATTTTTTCCATGACTGTAGAGGTGATGGTTTATGAACAATTAAATTGTGCTGTAATAAGTTCGAATCCAGCTCTAACCGATCTTGCAAACATTATATTTTCATGCTTTCTTTTTATTTATAGGTGGCTGTGATGTAGTGTTCACTTATACAACAATATTATCCACAGTAGATAGGAGATGCGACCTGGAAATCGCCAGTTAAAGAAAGCATGAAAATATAATGTTTGCAAGATTGTTTAGAGCTGGATTCAAACTCACTTTGCAAACTCAACACAATTTAATTGTTCATAAACCATCACCTCTACAGTCATGGAAAAAAATATTAGACCCTAAATTGAAGAGCTGACATCTAGCCGTTTTCCATGGTTTTCTTGATAATAGCATCAATGACAAATAAGGGTTGGCAAGATGTTAAATGGTGTAACCACAAAAGAATGATAAATATTAAATACTTTATCCACCTACAGTGTAGTTAAGTGGACTTATACATATAATAACTGCATTTTAAAATACATCAAATTATTTTTCTAGTATAGAGTATTTCTACATTTACACATTTCGTCAATATTGAGCAGAACATACTCTAGAAACAACCATTTTTTTCTAGTTTCTCCAAGTTTTGACAAATTATGGATTGTATTTTTTCTCATTTTAGTTCACATTTATTTTCCTGCATATAATCAGATTTTTATGGGAAAAAAGTTACTGGTTACACCAACTGACACTGGGTTAGATCACGTCATTGACCCAATAACCAAAATCATTCTCAATAAAACCATTTTAAATGTCTAGATATCAGCTATTAAATTAAACTCTTATCAGCTATTTTTGTTGTTATTATATTTGTCAACACAAATATACCTTTAATTGTACCAGGTACTAAAATAAACAAGAAAGCAAGGACAAAACAAGGTTAGTCTAATATTTTTTGCCTGATTGTATATGTTTATTAACCCATAAGAACCCAGACCCAGTTATCCTTAAAGGAAAATTACGGGGTTACACAACAGACCAAGTGGACCACATAGAACACATTAATGATGTTTTTTTTTTTTTTTTTTAAATCCCCTAAATGTCAAAGATCTGTAATGTGACATAAACGTTACATTGGGCGTTTATGGTATTCATGATTATGATATTTCTTATTTTAAAATAAAAAAAGCAAGACGCATTTGTTGCTCACAGAAACACAAATTTTTCTTTGCATCTCCACAACATAGATCAAAATTGTGACATTAATAGTGCTGTTTAACAACAAATTATTTGTCAGACTTGTTTTAAAGTAGCAAAATAAGAAATAATCAATAATAAATGAAAACAAATAACTATTTGCCTTTTTGTTTGCATGTTGTTGTTAGAATCCTTGTTAGCAAGGAGAAAACAAGCTTAGTCTAATATTTTTTGCCTGACTGTATATGTTTATTAAATATGTGACGAATCTGCTAACTGAGGCAGCTGCACAGATGAGTACGGCAACCAGTTAGTGTGGAAACCAGTAAGGACACAACACCGTCCAATCCCAGTCAAGTTTATTCATCCTAAGCCTGTTCAGCGCACTAAGAGGACATAAAGTGTCCCCTGTCCCTTGTGTCTGTCACCGCTGAATGTTTCATGTCCTCTCCCATCCGCAGCAGGCCTATAGAGGTGGCTAATGGCTAAGCTAACTGTTAAATATTTTGGGTTGGCCCCTGCGCACCATCCACCTCATGCACACTCAGCCCACAATGTCAAGCATTTCCGCGATAGTCTCTCCCCTACACACACACACACACACACACATAGACACACACACACACACAGAATATAAACAAAAGACTTACTGGCTGTCTGACGAGCTATCTGTGCTGCGACGCCGGTTGTCAAGCCCAAATGTTGCTTATTTAAATATTTTGGTGATGGGGGAAATCGCTCCCCCTGCCATTCTCCATTCTACCGACATCAACAGGTCATCCCAGGACACGCAGCAGCTGAGGGCGAGCCAGACGGAACCAGTGCGGCACGGAGCGGGGGGTGGGCGCACAACAAGGCACAATTCTTCACAACCGGCGCTCAGGAGCTGCCATGCCAAAAAAACCTCACTGCCATCCTATTTACGCATATTTGAGAGAGGAGCTCTGAAGTTAACCATTTAAGTACAACCATCCCACTGCTACATTTCACAAAAAAAATGCTTGGATCGGCTAAATAAAGTTTTTGACAGTGCCAACTTGGACCCTTCCCCTAAGTGGCACAGGCCTACTTATCCAAACTTTATTTGTCCCGTATCAACTGGACCGTTCATCATCAACCCACAATCCACAGCGCTAACTAAGGACACCGGCACAGACCTCCCCCTCCTCCTCCTCCTCCTCCTCCTCTCCACAGCCGCCGCCGGTGAATCCTCAGACGACCCCGACCCTGACGCCTCACACAGCGGCAGAAAAGACACTCACCCCCTCGCTGGGAAGTTGGATGTAGAGCGTTGGTTTAAAGGAGGAGACGCAGCACTCTCTCTCCCCGCTTTTCCTCGCTCCGGGCAGCCATTCAGTGTGAGCGAAACGCCGATAGCAGAGCCATCGAGGGCGGTACAGTATCCCTGGGGACTGCGGAGCACAGAGACACTGATCGCGCGGAGCAGGAGAGGAGGAAGACAAGCATGACGCGCTCGTCATTCAATCGCATGATCGTTTGGAGCGCAGCCTCAATTTGGGGAGACCTATCCCACGGCGTGGACTGTTTGCGCATTGGCACAGCAACAGCAGTAGTGTGAGAGGAGAAGCCTTCTCTCCCTCCCTCTCCCCCTCTCTCTCCGCGATAGATTTGGGAAAAGTAGGCCGTGTGTGTGTACATACTTATTTAACTTGAGTGAACTCGGCGCGCGCATATAAAGTGGGAATAAAGCCGCGCCCTTGTTGGCTGTAAACAAGTGAAACCTTATGTGTTGGATGCAGTGACACCTATCATACCTGCACACACCTGTGTTCAACTGATTTACAGTCAGTGGCGGACTCAGACTGTTTGAAGGGCCGGGGCGAAAAAATAAAAAGGGCCCATTCTGCACGCAAAAAGCTATGATGCATCATGTATGTTATGGAGGTACAAACAAAAAGGCAAATGGTTATTTGTTTTTATTTATTATTGATTTATTCTCATTTTGTTACTTAAAAACGAATCTGAAAATAATAATAATTTTTATTTTAAAATAAGACCATAAGAAGTTTTCCAAAATTTACATTTGTTCATTTTTCATGGGGTTATATTTAGTATAATAGTCCATAAATGGCTGCCATATAAAATTTGTACATTTTTAACTAAAATGCATCAATTTTGTGCACTTTGAGAGCTAAATGAGAGCAAAAACACACATAACACTCGCATAACATTTTCACAGTTGGGTGATACTTTTTTTTTTAGAATCTTTATTGATATCCTACTGTGACATTTTTGTATCACCGCAGATCATTTTCTTCACTGGGATTCTTTTTCTCTCTATTGCAAGGGCACTTTATCCTGTTTTATAACTTGGCATCTAAATGCACTTTTCTGATACGGGTATAGGCAGACTATTAATCCGCCTTTTGCTTCGTTATCCATTGCAGATTTTAGTACCACCCGATGTTGCTGTTCGTCATAGCGACGCCACATGAAAGCAACGCCTCTTTCACATCCCCTGTTCATCGGCTACCAAAGAGAGGCACCATGGCACCAGAAGGGCACTCATTAACCCTTTATCTAAACTGGGTCCCCATGTATCTCTGTTTGGTTGTAGAACCACATGGATTTCTTCTAGCTAATCAGCAAAGATCAGGCTACGTCACAGACAGTGACACAATAACATCTGACCAATCAGTATGATAATATTAACTTTATTCACCTTGACCTCCAATGTAAAAATGAAAAATGTAATATTTCGAGAAAAAAGTTGCAAATTTACTAAAGTGGCAAATCTACAAGAAAAAAATGCAGATTTAAGAGATATAAAGTGGCAAATCTGCACGAAAAAAGTCACAGATTTACGAGAAAAAAGTGGGGGGAAAGCAATTTTTTTTCTTGCAGATTCACCACTTTAAATCTCATAAATCTACGCATGTTTTTATCGTATATTTGCCACTTTAATCTTGTAAACTTTTTTCTGAAAATATTGCCCTCCTTCCCCGGGTTCGTATGTTTTTTTTACACGTTCCACAGTCCAAATTCTGGCAGTATGTAATATCCTCCAATGTTCTCATGGGTTTGGAATTTGCAAGTATTTCAATGAGTGCCCTATTAAGGGTTAAGGCACATTATCAATTTTTTTTGCACGAGAGGGCACATCATCATGATTTATGATATGAAGGGGGCACCCAATATTTTTACCAAGTACCCAATTTTTTCGCATGTGTAAAGGGCAGCCAATATACTTCCTCTCATTTTCACCACTCTTGAGGGCACTTCAGCACGCTTTTTCAACCATGGAGGCATGATGGGGGGCGGTCGGGCCCCCTTTTAACAAAAATATACTGTAATATATATACAAGCCATCATTTTTGCATTTATTTTTTTGTAAAAGTACTTTTTCTCACTGTTAAATCTACTAAACACCATCTCTCTAATAGAAATATACTGTAATATGTAATGGTAAATATATATTTTTTTACGGTAAAATATGGAATAAAATGGCAATATTAAATGTGAAATCGACAGTGCTAATATAATTTTAATTACGGTAAAGTTCTGGCAACCACAGCTGCCAGTTTTTTACCGTAAAAACAACAGGTTTTTTTGTACAGTGTTGCATGCATTAATTGTGAAGTTGGAGACACAGCAGATATCCAACTTCAAAATATAGCCAACGATATAGGGTCTACTCGGGCTGCATAATTAATTGACTAGTTTCTAAAAATGGCCATGCAATATCCAAAATCACACTTGATGAAATATTTGTCAAAATTTAACCTACAAATCTTGCTCTAGGAAATTCTTGGTGCAGATCCTTGCAAAAAAGTCATGCCATGATCATTTTGATATAGTTGTCAACCAAAATTAGAATAATGATGCAAAAATTATCTCTTAATCCAATATCGTGAATCATATCACAATTGCAATATCAGTCAAAATTACCAAAATGAGCTATTTCTTTTTCGACATTCATAGAAATTTCATATCTGGAGGTCTGAATTCATGAATTAATGTCTTCAAAATAGCACAGTGCCATGATGAGGAAATATATGTGTCACTAGAAACTGTTTTGTCATGAATATGCACTTATGGTTGTCTATAACTCCTAAACCATGACATTAAAAGAGCGTAAAATGATAAATGGGTTATTTCAGTTTCAGTAACAATGAAACACTGTGAATGTATATATCAGCCAAAACACTATTTTTTACAGGTTTTTTAAAAATACATTACTCCACTGTAAAATACACTGGCACCGTGTTTGTAACAAAATATACTGTAATATATATATACATTTCGATAGGTCATATAGTTTTTTATCAATCCCTGTTCAATGACCATGATCATTTTTGGAGAAATTCTGAGATTATAATTGGTGTGTATTACACGGAATGTTCGTGTCACAGTGTGTGACATCATCGCCGGAGTGTAGAGGGAGAGAAGGAATTGTCAAAAAATAAATTTGAAAACTGCGCTCCAGGCTGCAAATTTCACTCTACAGAGATAATTTATACATAGAAACGTAGGAAAATTTGTCTTCTCACTCACAATCCTCTGGTAAAGCTGTCAGAGTTATAGTTTGGGCGTAGGACGCACAGATGCGCCACCAACACGCATCAACAGCCTCATTGGCTCCCATATTAAAAACGCAGGACGATCTCAGAAAAAGAGACATTTAACAGTTTTTGTAGATCGCTCTAACAAAGCTATTTTTTCATTTTTCTTAAAAAAAACAACATATGTAGACGTTCAGGAAGAACTCAGGGCGCTCAAAGTGAAGTCGGATCAATAATAGGTATTACGGTTTTGCCAAAAATGCTTTATGTTCGAGGCCAGAAATTTCTGTATGTGCTGCTGCTGCAGGAGATGTTCACTTAGCGATCTCTGTTTGTTTACAACAACTGTGTATTACTCAGGATATTATGACATTATGACACAGCTGTGAGCCCTCCATTCAAATTATACTCATTTTAATGTAATATCTAGAAAAAAGGAAAAAATCAACCCACAAGTGAGTAACTAAAGTGTCATCTCATAGCATCATCCATTTAAATCTTCCCAGCATTCACAATGACTGTTCTCTCAACTTATGAATAGTACCAACTTTCGCACTGTATTTCATTTTTTGTGACCTTGGCATTTAAAACCATGAAATATGCTTCAATAGTAATTCACAAGTAGTGACATCTCCTGGTTTTAGTTTCTGTGTTTTATTTTCAGAGGAAAGCTGATTTAAGAAATTGCTATAAACTGACAGGAAAAATTATATCACAACTTTTTTTCCAGTCGCACATTTGCTTGATTCACCCACCCAGAAATGACGGTGGACATCCTGGAAATACTGTACTAAACATTTAAAAATATGCTGTTTTCAAATATTGCATGTCTCACAATAAATAAATTCTTAGCTGCACCTAGGGGCATGCATTTACTGGTCAAAACATAGTTGCAGTTACTCACTGTTGTGTATTTCACAGCATTAATCAGATTGACTACATTTTACATTAGAATTCTGAAGAAAGAAAGAACTGGCTACAGTAAATTATATATTAGAAAAAGAAAACATTCTCTCCATGTTTTTTCATGACTGAGCAATGCTCCAGAGGGTCTTCCTGGAGATAGTCATTATGGGAGCGTGTACCACCATCTAGAGGATCATGAAAATGCAAATGAACAACACTTCTGCGGTATTTCAGCAAAATAAAACTTCATGATATGCATGCTGGCAAACAATGGTGTTGTACCACCTGCAGTGTGATCACAGTATAAGTGATCAGAGTGGGATCTTCACATTAGATTTTGTCCAACCAAAGGTTCCAAACTCAAAATTATATAATAATAATAAGAGCAATAATAGTAGTAATAATAAGAATAATGATAATAATAATAATAATAATAATATGAAAAGCTGGTAGACAATTTACACCCCCATCAAAACTGTTTCAAATTAAATTTCTGTCAAGCAACGGTCCACACTTTAAAAAAAAACTGACAGCTGTGGTTGCCAGAACTTTACCGTAATAAATACGGTGCAACTATTCTTATATTACGGTGAAAGGATATTAGCACTGTTAAGATTGCCATTTTATTCCATATTTTATCGTTTAAAAATAATCCATCGAAAGAAACGCTGTTCTGCCACATAATTGACAAGAAAATACTTTATAAATGCTGCATAAATTAAAGATTTTACCATGAAATACTACAGTATATTTTTGTTAGAGATATGGTGTTTAGTACATTTAACAGTGAGTATTTTTTTAAATAGATGCAAAAATTACAGTGATGGCTTGTATTTATATTACAGTATATTTTTGTTACACACACAGTGCCAGTATATTTTACAGTGGAGTAATGTATTTTTTAATTGTAAAAAATATTGTTTTGGCTGATATATACATTTACGGTGTTTCATTGTTACTAAAACTAAATTAACCCATTTATCATTTTACGGACTTCATGTCATGGTTCAGCAGTTTTTCCACCATAAAATCTACAGACATTTTTTACAGTGTAGTGACCAGGCCACCATTGATCAAAACAGGCAATCACTAGGGCTGTTTCCACTACCGGACAATACCCGAAATGAGGTGGATCTCACTCGCCGCAATGCCCCTAATTTGAATATGAGCACTCCGTAGCTGGCTTTTGTCAGGACTTTTTTTAGTCCATGTAGAAGAGCAGGGTCTTTTTTCTCCCCTGAAAACAGCCTGGTAACTGATTGGATAGATCGCTAAGCGGGATGTGACGTAGTACTCACACAACAACAACACACGCCATTTTTAAAAGCCGGGGAAGCAGTGTTCCCAACTTAGCGACTTTGTTGCTACATTTAGAGACTTTGTTGCTAAATTTAGCAACTTCTCAGACCCCCTTAGTGATTACTTTTCAAGAAAGCGACTGGAGACAAATCCAGCGACTCTTTCTTACTCTTAGGAGTCGGCTTGTTAAGAAGAGTCGCCGTTAGCGGCAGTTAGCTACAGTTAGCTCTGTAGCAGTGTGTACAGTGTAGATGTGCTGCTGCGGGAGGTGTTCACTTAGCTTTCTCTGTTTGTTTACAACAAGCACCGGACACTCTGTCGCTAACAATGCCGTTAATTCACAATCACTATGTTTATGATCAGCGGGGACTCTGTGCATAATTAGCCATGCTGCTTTCAGCTGCTGACGTTGTGCACAGTTAACGATGGTGAAAACCATACGTCACCTCCAGAGTCTCTAAATCCCTCTGGGGGCTTGTAATGGAGACACGCAGAGTGAGCTGACTTTTGAGAGGGTGTGGCCTGAGACTTTCCCGGTGGCCACTTTCCCCCCCTAGTCGAAACACGGCCACTGGTCCAGCCTCAGCCCTTCCCATCCGGTCCACACAGGTGAATGACGGCCGCCAGGTGATGACTTGCCAAGGAGTTTTCTGCTTGCGCGGTGAAGAGAAATATGTAAAAATATGGTATTTAAAAAAAGAAAAAGTAGTAAACTTCAGTTTGTATGGCTCTAGAGGATTCTGCCCTCTTTTGGTGAAGATTTGGAGTTAGCCACATCTGTCACTGCTCTCTACCTATACCCAAAGAAAATGGTGAGTTTTCATTTTAAAATAACACTGTGGTTATTTGTCAATATGGCTGTAAAACTGGTGTTTTGTCAGTGGGGCCAAACGTTAAATGTTTGACACTGTTCAAGTGATGGTTGGCTCGCATGCTAATTCTTTGTAAGAGCTACAATAGCCTATAAAGCTAACATCGAACACTGGTTTCCCTTATATTTGCAGTGGCAAAAAATTTAAATTAAATTTAATCTTAAATAAAGATGCTAATAAAAGCACAGGTGTAACTAATACCATTAATTGCGGTATTTCGTTAGCATGTAAAATACCAGGGCTCTCAAACTTAAGCAGCTAAAACCGCTCTGACATTATTAATTTGATTATTAGCACCTGTGCCTTCTGTGACATGTTGCCAGTAGCCATGTTTCAACTAAGGGGGAAGGTGTCCACCGGGAAAGTCTCAGGCCACACCCTCTCAAAAGTCCGCTCATTCTGCGTGTCTCCAATACAAGTTAGCCCCCAAAGGAATTTAGAGACTCTGGAGGTGACGTATGGTTTTCACCATCGTTAACTGTGCACAATGTCAGCAGCTGAAAGCAGCATGGCTAATTATGTCTCCGCTGATCATAAACATAGTGATTGTGCACAGTTAGCGATGCCGGTTAATTCACAGAGTGTCCGGTGCTTGTTGTAAACAATCGCCAAGTGAACACCTCCTGCAGCAGCAGCACATACACACTGTACTGCTACAGAGCTAACTGTAGCTAACTGCCGCTAACGGCGGCTCTTCTTAACAAACCGATGAGTAAGAAGGAGTCACTGGATTTGTCTCCAGTCGCTTTCTTGAAAAATAATCGCTAAGGGGGTCTGAAGACTGCTTTGCCGGCTTTTACAAATGGCGTGTGTTGTTGTCGTGTAGAGTACTACCTCACATCCAGCTTAACGATTTATCCAATCAGCAACCAGGCTGTTTTCAGGGGAGAAAAAAGACCCTGCTCTTCAACAGGGACTAAAAAAGTCCTGACAAAAGCCGGCTCCGGACTGCTTGTATTCAAATTAGAGGCGTTTTGGTAAGTGAGACCCGCCTCATTCTGGGTATTGTCCAGGTATCGCCCGGTAGTGGAAATAGCCCTTATGGAATACTACGTAAAAAACGGCTGCTGTTACGTAGTTAATAGTCCGTTGAACATCGCCACTACACCTGCTGGAAGTGTTTCTAACTAAAATGCATATGTTTACTTGCTTGCTTTGTTGTTAGAACAGTGCTTTCAATATTTATTGAGGAGGACATATTCAGGATGAGCTGATGAATATCATATCATATGTATATATAATATATATATATATATATATATATATATATATATATATATATATATATATTCTTCCTCTTGCAGTCAGGCCTTTTGCCAGTTTATGGCTATTTTTTAAAGCTATTTTACATTTTACAACATTGACAAGTTGCTGTGTGTGTGTGTGTGTGTGTGTGTGTGTGTGCGTGTGTGTGTTAAACAGGCATTAAGCTAAGACTTTGTTGTATATTGTTTCACCTCAGTTGTCATACTCTGTGAAACTGACTCCATCATACAATGGATAGATACATAATTCCTGCTGTTTGCCCTTTTTAAGAGTTTTTCTTCTTCTTCAGTTACACAGATATCATGATGTATCATAGATTATTGTCTTGTAATGTATCAAGTATTGCCATTGTGGGCAGTTTATTGTAATAGTACTGTATTGTGAGTTCCTCCCTAGCTGCTGGTAGGTAGTAGGGCTGGGACGATTCAATACTATGACGATATTTAGGTGCCAATATAAATATGTGTTGCAAAGTATTGTGATGTGTTATTATGATTTATCGCACATTTTGTTTACCTTTTTAACTAAAAAATTAACAGCAGAACAGTTGAATTGTACACTTTATTCATTTATATAATTGGCAATATTTCCAAAAACAGCCTTTCCCACATAGTGATTCATCTGTGGTCCCACAATATCAACATTGACCACCACATATAGACCTTTTAATTTTTACTTTCTAAAAAGGGTATAATGTTATTTCATTGTAGATAGGGATGGGTGATATGGACTAAAAGTCATATCCTGATATATATTTAGGCTGAATATCAATATACAAGATATATCCAGATATTTTCAAAGTGAGAGCAAAGTTTCAGTCAAAGTCAAAGCCAAATATGACATGTCACAAAAGGAATGGGCGAAATGTTATTGTTTATTATATATTGTAAAAAACATTCCACACCATAAGAATATGTCATCCCATGATAAAAACTATAAATTAAATTGTCATTGATGACGTATGAAAGCCGTGGGGGTCGGCGGCTCGTGAAGAAGAGTAAGAACAAGTAGAAGTGGCACAGTCCTCCTGCAACAGTCTCTCCCAGCTGCAGGATGTTAACCCCTTAGTGTCCAGTCTGCAAATAGGCCAACAGTTAACTCTGTAGCAGTACAGTGTGTATGTGCTGCTGCTGCAGGAGGTGTTCACTTAGCGATCTCTGTTTGTTTACAACAAGCACCGGACACTCTGTGCACAGTTAGTGATGCCGGTTCATTCACAATCACTATGTTTATGATCAGCGGAGAACTGTGCACAGTTAGCGACGGCGGCCACAGTTGAGTCTCCCGTGTTTAATCCGTCGCGTATGTGACGTCACGGTCGAACTGTCGCTAAGTGATTACAGTCGAAAACCATACGTCACCTCCAGAGTCTCTAAATCCCTCTGGTGGAGACACGCAGAGTGAGCGGTCATTTGAGAGGGCGTGGCCTGAGACTTTCCCGGTGAACACTTTTACCCCTAGTGGAAACACGGCTATCGGCTCATCTTGAGTCTTGCTGAACTCCACCTGGGAGGAGTATCCAGCAGTCAGGCATATTCATTTCATTTCACCTGGATCCACCTCCAAGTAACAGCATTCTACCTTGAGTGCCTTACAGAGAGGGATTTAAATATGTCACTGGAACTTTCACAGAGGCGCTGATGGGGTAGGGGCAAGGCAAGGCAAGTTTATTTGTATAGCACAATTCAACACAAGGTAATTCAAAGTGCTTTACATAAACATTAAAAACAGCAAGACACAATTGAAAACAGTAAAAAGAGTCAATTAAAACAGGGAAACAGAAATGAAAATACAAATAAGATAAAATAAGATACAGCAGGATAGAAAAAGCAGTAGCAGATCAAGCATGTAATTTGGTCCAAGACCATTCAACGCTTTGTAGACCAGCAGTAAGATTTTAAAATCTATCCTCTGACTCACAGGAAGCCAGTGTAGTGATTTAAGGACCGGTGTAATATGGTCCAGGGGGCACACTCAAGAACCTGGAAGATAAAACAGGATTGCAGATTATGGGATTTATATCCCAGAAGGCAACCGCCTTTACGTATGACTGGCATCACAATCATTAATAACTTGGCACCCTTGTTAATTGTGTGTTCTGGTATACAATCATAAACATATTTGTTATATAGATAATGAATGGGAAGACATGGCAAAAAAGTCACACAGAGAATGGTAAATAAGTCAGGGTACATTTAAAGACAGGTCAGGTGGGTTGCAGACATTGTATCCATAATAATGTATCATAGTCAATCAGCAGAATTATGTTTTATTTAAATAATCTCAATCTGCAAAGTAGCTGACTTACAAAATGTAGTGGAGCAGAAGTATAAAGTAGCGTAAAATTATAAAATAGTAATTACTAGGTACTAAAATAAAGTACAAGTACCGTAGTACAGTAAATGTATTTAGATTACATTCCACCACTGTATTTTAGTCGGCCTGTCACACCTGTAGTTTATGACAGGTCAACAGGTTAGAGGCTCATGATGGAGCATTACATTTACAGTGCCAAAAATAAAGCGGCCTGTACCTGATTACCGTATTGATTATTTTAAAGCCAAATTGAGGAATTTATTCATGTGAAAATTGGTGAAATTGAAAATATTTAGTTTCTCTGTTTAAGTTGTCCAAATAACCTAAGATCATTGTGATTTTATGTTTTATGTCTTTTAAAAAAATTAAATACTTGAAATCAGTAGTTTTGTAAGGGATAACCGATCAGTGCATAATGTGTATTTTGGTAATTATTCGCGTAGTCACATAATGTGGTTGATAAGGTTGGACTCTGGGTTTGGCTTCTGGATCTGTGTTTCCTGTTACTATAGTGTTGTAAAAACACAAGAAAGTATCAAGATCAAGATGCTTTGGCTTGAGATGGAATGACGATGTGTGCTTCCACCCTTTTCTTTTAATATGGTAATTTAATTGATTTGATTGAATTTTAAGGAGTGTCTGTACATATTCCTCTAGATCAGCTATTCTCAACCTTGGGGTCCTGAGATGATTTCTGGGGGTCACCAAATCATTTTGGAAGTCAGCTCTGTTTGTGGTAATTTTGTGTTTCTTTTAGTCATTTTGTGTCTTTTTTTGGTCATTTTGTGTCTTTTTTGGGTCATTTCTGTGTCTTTTTTTTGGTCATTTTGTGTCTCTTTTGGTCATTTTGTTTCCTTTTTTGGTCATTTTGTGTCTTTTTTTAGTCAATTTGTGTCTTTTTTGGTCATTTTGTTTCTTTTTTGGGTCATTTTGTCTTTTTTGGTCATTTTGTGTCTTTTTTGATCATTTTGTGTCTGTTTTGGTCATTTTGTTTCCTTTTTTGGTCATTTTGTGTCATTTTTTTGTAATTTTGTGTCTTTTTTGGTCAATTTGTCTTTTTTGGTCATTTTTTGTCTTTTTTGTAATTTGTGTCTTTTTTGGTCATTTTGTTTCCTTTTTGGTCATTTTTTGGTCATTTTGTGTCTTTTTTGGTCAATTTGTCTTTTTTGGTAATTTTGTTTCTTTTTTTGGTCATTTTGTGTCTTTTTTGGTCATTTTGTGTCTTTTCTGGTCATTTTGTGTCTTTTTTTGGTCATTTTGTGTCTTTTTTGATCATTTTGTGTCTGTTTTTGTCATTTTGTTTCCTTTTTTTGGTAATTTTGTGTCTTTTTTTGGTAATTTTGTGTCTTTTTTGGTCATTTTTTGACCTTTTTTTGGTCATTTTGTGTCTTTTTTGTAATTTGTGTCTTTTTTGGTCATTTTGTGTCTTTTTCTGGTCATTTTGTGTCTTTTTTTGGTCATTTTGTGTATTTTTTTGGTCATTTTGTGGTCAATTTGTGTCTGTTTTGGTCATTTTGTTTCCTTTTTTGGTCATTTTGTGTATTTTTTTTGGTAATATTGTGTCTTTTTTGGTCAATTTGTCTTTTTTGGTCATTTTTTGTCCTTTTTTGTAATTTGTGTCTTTTTCTGGTCATTTTGTGTGTTTTTTTGGTCATTTTGTGTCTTTTTTTGATCATTTTGTAGTCAATTTGTGTCTGTTTTGGTCATTTTGTTTCGTTTTTTGGTCATTTTGTGTCTTTTTTTAGTCATTTTGTGTCTTTTTTGATCATTTTGTGTCTGTTTTGGTCATTTTGTTTCCTTTTTTGGTCATTTTGTGTCATTTTTTGGTAATTTTGTGTCTTTTTTGGTCAATTTGTCTTTTTTGGTCATTTTTTGTCTTTTTTGTAATTTGTGTCTTTTTTGGTCATTTTGTTTCCTTTTTGGTCATTTTGTGTCATTTTTTGGTCATTTTGTGTCTTTTTTGGTCAATTTGTCTTTTTTGGTCATTTTGTGTCTTTTTTTTCATTTTGTGTCTTTTTAGGTCATTTTGTGTCTTTTCTGGTAATTTTGTGTCTTTTTTTGGTCATTTTGTGTCTTTTTTGATCATTTTGTGTCTGTTTTTGTCATTTTGTTTCCTTTTTTGGTAATTTTGTGTCTTTTTTTGGTAATTTTGTGTCTTTTTTGGTCATTTTTTTTACCTTTTTTTGGTCATTTTGTGTCTTTTTTGTAATTTGTGTCTTTTTTGGTCATTTTGTGTCTTTTTATGGTCATTTTGTGTCTTTTTTTGGTCATTTTGTGTCTTTTTTTGATCATTTTGTGGTCAATTTGTGTCAGTTTTGGTCATTTTGTTTCCTTTTTTGGTCATTTTGTGTATTTTTTTGGTAATATTGTGTCTTTTTTGGTCAATTTGTCTTTTTTGGTCATTTTTTGTCCTTTTTTGTAATTTGTGTCTTTTTCTGGTCATTTTGTGTGTTTTTTTGGTCATTTTGTGTCTTTTTTTGATCATTTTGTGGTCAATTTGTGTCTGTTTTGGTCATTTTGTTTCCTTTTTTGGTCATTTTGTGTCTTTTTTTAGTCATTTTGTGTCTTTTTGTGCTCATTTTGTTTCTTTTTGGGTGATCTGAACTGTGTGTGTGAGATTCTGTTCAGTGAGCGGGGGTCGCGGACAACATGCATGTTAAATTGAGGGTCGCGACTCAAAAAGGTTCAGAACCACTGCTCTAGATTAGGTTCACATTTTTTTAGAATATTTAGGACAATCAAGTCTTCTCCTCTACCTCATTAACACAGTTTTGAAGGCAAATCATAACCTGTGTGCTTTTCTAGCAAATGGTATAGAACAGTGGTCCCCAAACTTTTTTAGCTGCGCACCCCCTTCTATGTCCCAACCGGGTTGACGCACCCCTATCCCCCACACCTTCAAAAAAAAAAAATGCAATAAGCTTTTTTATAACCAACAGAGTTATGTGCAAACTTTCACTTTAAAGAGCAAAGAGGATGATGACTGGCTCAGGATCAGAGGCAGAAAGCAGATAAGTTGGGAAAATGTTATAATATTTTGAGCCGCGTTGAACAAAAATTGCAACAAGTTTAAATAAGCGTGGAGCTAAAACAACCCCATCATCATAACACAGGTTGGAAAAATGGAAGAAAAGAACTTCTTCTACACTTCATTTTAAGATGAAGTGCATTTTGAATAGCCTGCACTTATTAATTAATTAATATTACAGTTTTTGATTTTACATTTTACAAAGGAAATGTTTATTTACACATATTTATTGTATGGGGGAAAAAATGTAATTGTGTAATTTTTAGACCGCCATTACATTTTTCATTTCGCGTACCCCCTAGCGGCAGCTCATGCACCACACGGGTGCATGCACCACACTTTGGGAATCCGTGGTATAGAACAGAAGTTCTCAACCTTTTTGAATCGCGACCCCCAATTTAACATGCATGTTGTCTGCGACCCCCGCTCACTGAACAGAATCTTACGCACAGTTCAGATCATACAAACTCAGTTGATACGACAAATTTTGGACGAATAATGAAGCAGACAACAAGTCCTTTGCTATAAGTTTAAAGGTCCATTCTGACCTCCTGAGTGTGTAACAGTCACCTTCAAGCCCTTGGAGAGTAATAACTTGCTTCTTTGGGATTTGTCAGAAAAGACAAAATTACCCAAAAAAGAATCAAATTGACCACAAAATGACACAAAATGATTAAAAAAAAAACCCCACAATATGACTAAAAAAATGATATAAAATTAAGCAATAAAGGACTCAAATTGACCGAAAAATAACCACAAAAAGACACGAAATTACCAAAAAAAGGAAACAAAATGACCAAAAAAAGGAAACAAAATGACCAAAAAATATACAAATTGACCACAAAATGACCAAGAAAAGACACAAAACGACCAGAAAAGACAAAAAATTACCAAAAAAAGATACAAAATGACTAAAAAAAGACACAAAATGACTAAAAAAAGACACAAAATGACTAAAAAAAGAAACAAAATGACCAAAAAAAGACAGAAAATGACCAAAATAAAGACATAAAATGACCAAAAAAAGGAAACAAAATGACCAAAAAAGATACAAATTGACCACAAAATGACCAAAAAAAGACACAAAACAACCAGAAAAGACACAAAATGACCAAAAAGACACAAAATGGCGAAAAAAGACACAAAAGGACTAAAAAAAGACACAAAATGAACAAAATAGACATAAAATGACCAAAAAAATGAAACAAAATGACCAAAAAAGATACAAATTGACCACAAAATGACCAAAAAAGACACAAAATGACTAAAAAAGGACACAAAATGACCAAAAAAAGACACAAATTTCTAAAAAAAGACACAAAATGACTAAAAAAAGACACAAAATGACCAAAATAAAGACATAAAATTACCAAAAAAGATACAAATTGACCACAAAATGACCAAAAAAAGACACAAAATGACCAGAAAAGACACACAATGACCAAAAAGACACAAAATGACAACAAAAAACCCCCACAATGACAAAAAAAAGACACAAAATGACCAAAAAAGACATTAAATGACCAAAAAGACTAAAACACATTAACACATGAACACTTTAACACAGTGGAGACAGAGCTGACTTCCAAAATGATTTGGCGACCCCCAGAAATCATCTTGCGACCCCAATTGGGGTCGGGACCCCAAGGTTGAGAATCCCTGGTATAGAAGACTAGACATCTGTGCCAACTCAATACACATCAACAGTAACTTTGGTTTTGACACACATCTGACAGGGCTTTGCAGCTGGACTTGCCAATCAAAATAAATTTGTCTTTATCCATTGCTTACAATTTACCATCCAACTTTGGGCAAAGGGTATTCATTCATCAACCTGCATTAATGTATCAAAACAATTACAAAAAACAGTAGTCTGCTTAGCATTCAGTTTAACACACTGGGCAGTTTCTGGGTGAGCACCTTGCTCACTGGTGCTTCAATAGTTGTAGAGAGAGAATGGTTCTATATCTAAGGATGTCTGGTTATTTGTCTCTGGTTTATATGGACGTACCGGTGGGGTCAAGCAAGGACCTAGAGGGAGGGAGGCCTGGCATAAGAGGGTGGGAGGGTATGGAGGGTGTTAGACAGTGAGACGCTCTCAGGCAGCCTGCTGGGCATAGTGCCCTGCTTCCCCTGTTGCCGACGTCTTGGCACTGAGACTGGCAGCAGCATGCTGTGACTCCATCCCAGCAACAGCGTCACAGATTTGGGCTGGCTGCCAAAGGGTCCCCAGCCAATGAGGGCACACACAGTGCCAGATCACTCCAGAGGTAGCCAATAGTAAGCCTGGTTGTGCTCAGTGTCATCCCTCCCAGATGTGAATTCCTTTAAACCCACAAGGTACACAAATGCAGACGCAAACACGTAGCTCTTACTCAAAGACAGAGTGTGCACACATTTACAGTGATTCTGTGTGTATGGGTATGTGTGTGTGTGTGTGTGGGAGGAGAAAATATATAAAACCAGTCCGTACTTTAGGTGAGTACATCTTTGTACTGTAACACTCATAGGTCCAGTTCACGTCTGTCACTATCTTCAAATTACTGCTCAAGGAAAAGTAGCAAATCGCCACAACTGCATGTGGAGCTTTGTCTCCGTCTAGTGGACAGTCTGAGTAATACAGGTCTGCTGATATAGTATGCTATATTTTTTTCAGAAGAATAAATATTGTTTTATATGAGGGTGATTCTCGTGAAGCCAGTTTAAGCTATGTCTTTGAAGATTATAAGGACATACTTTATTAAACTATTTTTAAGAGCAAATTTAAGACTTAGATGCTCATGCATCTTAGTGTTATTACATCTTCTCTTTTATTTATCTATTTATTTGCTACTATTTATTAGTCTATCTCTATATATATATTTTATCATGCTCTAGTTATCTTAATTATGTATTTATTGTTTTATCTTTTTTTGTCTAGCTTTTTATTTTATTATATTATATTTATTTTATTTTTATTTTATTATATTTTATACATGCGTCCAGATTAAAAATGTCATGGATTCCCCACACTTACATACAATAAATATTTCATAAATTTTGTCAAAATAAATATATATTTGTTTAAAAATTTATAATTTAACAAAATAAAATCAAACATAATGGTTTTTAACAATGTATAAAGAACAAAATCTGAATGAATATTGATGAGAAAAAATGGTTAAATGTTACGGTAATGATAGAATCATTTGCATTAAAATATGTGTATATTTTAATAAAATACATTTTGGTGTTTGCCAAAGAAAAGAAAAAAACCTTTCATTGTTTAATTATTTAAAAATGTGTTACGGAAATGAATTTTGCTCACAGTGTCTCTAAAAATGTCAGAAAATACCTTATTTTTATAAATAGATTACAAATTCATATTAAACAGTGACTTTAGATTGTATATGTTTTAAAGGGTCAAAGAAAATATGTATTCAATGCTCTTGGTTTTTTGCTATGAGCTGTTCCATGTTCATGAGAATCACCCATGAGCAGGTTTGTTTTATTGTAATCAATGAAGCACATTATGTCATTTTTTTTCCCACATTTCAATCTTTATTTGTCTTGCTGTAAGAATGAGTCCAGTGATAAAACATTTGTTGTTGTTTTTTAATTATTGTTGTAACATTGTTGTTCCTAGTTTACATATACACTACATATAAATGCCACACCAAATATATAACTGAAACATAAAAAAAAAAAAAAAATGAATACAAACCAGCTTCATAACACACATAACAAAAAAGAAATGCATTAATTACACTGGGGAAAAAAAACTTCAAATTTTCAGGTTTAGATAATAAAATGGGATCTGTCCAGTGATCATCGTCATCATCATTTAGTCTAAAAGGAGACATAAGAAAAACAAACGTGTCAGAATCTGTATTCCGTTAAAATAACAGTATTATACAAAACAATAATCATAATTACAATAATTACAATACCAAAACCACTGCAACTCTTGTATCTTACCTTAATCATGGTAGCAACAATTCCAAAGATGGTGGAGATGAGGAACAAAAGGAGGAAAGTGAGAGCCACATACCAGCTTTCTACACCTGGATCTTCATTCACTTCAGCATGCATTAAGCCATCAAAGAAATTATAACAGTCCTTCGAGATCTCTATAAACGGATTAAAAAGAGATTTGTTAGAAAACTGTTACACTGACTGTGATACAATGTAAGAGGGACTGTGTAGAGATGTTAATTAGCCATGCAGTCTCCAAACAATGGGCCTCATTCACGAACTGTTCTTAAGAACACATTTGTTCTTAAGTCCTACTTACCAAGATTTTACGAAGATTGTGGCATTCATGAACGTTTCTTATCCAGGATTTTTCTTAGGTAAGAACAAATCCTACCAACACTCAGGAGTACTCTTAACATGACATGTTGGCATGGTTGTGTTGTCTTCTTTTGTTAAGTTCAATAAAATACATTACAGTGAAATTTCCGTCATATTTATGTATATATTTATTAATTTAATTTTTTTTTCATTTTTCATTTTAATTCAATTAAATGTGCCAACGCTTTAACATGAATCAAGTAAATTGGAAATCATGCCGTCCATTACTGATACCACCCTATTTATAGGTGGCATTTCTCCATGGCCTACAGAACAATGGCATATATATTGCTGCTGCAGGAGGGCTCAGTCTGTTCTGGTTCTGTTGCAAGTTGGCACTGCGGGGCTTCATATGTGATAAAAATAATGAAAAAATAAAATCAAGCCAAGGTAAACACTATGGTAAACTCCTGCCTTACAGGGCACACGTTTTAAATATATATATGTATTATTCCAGAAAATAAATTGTTTGTATTGTTGCAACCTGCACTAAGGCTGCTAAATTAAATTTTCTTCCTCCAATTGATCTCCTGCAGCAGAACAGCAGTCCTTTTTTAAGGGTCCTTTTATGGGCATTAATGGGCGGTTACCTATGCTAATCCTATGTTAATTAGACTCACCTGGCACACCCCCTCAATTTACGAGGAGATGGCATTCATCAATTTAAGAACACTGCTGCAAACAATTCAGCGGCTTAAGAACATGTTGATGAATCTGACATAGGGTCTTCTTAGAAATCTTCTTAAGAAGGACTTAAGAAAGAATCTAAGAAGATTCTTAAGAAGATTTTGGTGAATGAGGCCCAATGTGCAAGAAAGACGTGAATCAATGGAGAAGCTGGCACCTGGTTTAGATGTATGCAGGAATAGGGTGGCGTTTGCATGTGTCACATTGCACGTGAGGACTACCCCAGGTAACCACATGATTTTGGAAAGAGGAAGGTGGCTTTGGATGCTGAACTTTCCGTCTGGGCCTCTGAGGGGTTCAGTAGTGGTGTAATTTAACAGTTCCTCATTGCCATTCAGAAACCAAGTGATGTTAATGGTTGCAGGGCTGAAGCCATAGACCAGGCACACAACTTCACCAGGGCCCTGGAGCAAAGTGGCTGAAGGTTTGCTGTGGGTCACTGAGGCTGGAGAAAAAACATAATTAAAGAATTTTTGTGAGTGTGTGAATGTACTAAACCTTCTATATTCAATGCACTATATAGCAACACATTCAGTGGCTCATGAAGGACCAGGAGGACTGTCTTTTAGCACACAAACTGTCACAACTCTCGCAGACTCTTTTGATCACCACTATGCATAAATGGGTGGGGGGAAAAGGAAAAAATGGAAAAGGTCTATGGAAAACATTGATTTTGAATCTTTGTGCTGATGTCTAATGTAAATGCCTTTTCCAAACAAAATAAATGAATTTCTATAAGGAAAGGTCATGGAGCAAGAGAAACCAAGGAAGATTTTTTAATTAAAATGCTTCCTTTTTGCTAATATAACTGCTATACAGTAACACTGAGGGATGTCTGAGGTGTATAATACACAGCAGAGTACAGTAAAGATAGGATCTGATTTTGATTGTTGTTATTTCAGCGGATTCAATCTGCTAAAATAAATCGCCTTTAAAATAAATCCTTAGAATTGTCTTGAGGCAACACCAATGAATTGCAATTTTAACTTATTTTCAGCTCACCGAACACATCCTTTACAGTGCTGCTGAAAGGATTTTCAGACGACTCATGTGTGACAACACAAGAATACGTGGATTGCTTGTCCTCAGTTTTTGATACATTTAGTCCGCTGCTCATTGAGTAAGTGCTGCTCCCTGTGTATTTCCATGCAGGACTGTTGGTGTAGAGAGTTGAAGGGAGTCTCTGTCCATTCTCTTTCCAGTACACCATAATGTTAGATGGGAAAAATCCAGAGACTATGCAAATAAGCGTGAGGACATCTGATGTAGCTAGGTCAGAGACAGCTGGCTCTATTATCTTCACTGCTGGTGGATGAAGGTCTTGAGAAACAGAAAGAGGACAAAAGTAAATAAGGCTTTCTTACAAATTCACAAACAGCTTTAAGCAATCGCAGATAAATGAATCCAAGCTTTTTATGCATAATACTACCTCTGCTTTTGCTTATATGGTCCTCATAGCCCTGGTTGGAACACTTGTGCTTTGCCTCACAAGACACTTGTTTATATGCATGCCAATCCTCTGCTGACACATTGAGGGACGACTGCAACGTCTCTGTCCCATTGCTGTGACTCACTGGTGGCTCCTTATGGACATTCTGGGAATATTTTATCCCACCTACTTTCCAGGTGATGGTGAAGTCATTAAGAGAAGGGCCAACCAGAAGACAGGTGATTGTCACCTGTCCCTCATTCTGAAGCTGCTGGAGAGGTGGTCCCTGAACATTTACACCAACTATCTGTGATGATGCTGGAGTTACTAAGAAAAACAAAAAACATTAAAGGGGGAGATAATGCAACACCAACAAGTGATGATTTAGTGCATTTTTATGATTCTGTATTATATTTCCATTTTTACCTGAGCAGATGCTGATGTCCTTTCTCACTTTCTTATCCAGAGACTTTTCAGATACTTCACAAGTGAAGACCTTCCCTGTGATCCACTTTGTGCGAGGGACATCAAGTTGACTGGTTACCGCCACACGTCCATCTGCACTCATGCTGATGTCATTAGTTGAAGATGAAGATATTTGCGGAGACTCAGAAGACCATTTAATTTGAGGGTCGAAGCCCCATCCAGAGCACAAGAGTCTTTGTGGTCCTGACTCTTTACTGGGGGCCAGAAGAAGCTCCACTGATGGGTCCACTAAACATTATGACAGCAAATGATAAATCAATGAATGAATGAACCACACAATTAATCATGGTATTAATTAATTCAAGTATGAAAATAGCGTACTGACATAAACAAAAGAATTTGGGTAGTAAGAGTAAAACTCTCACCAAAAATATTTCCAATGGAGTTTGACCTAAACTTCCTCAAGAATCCTTGGTTCACTGTGCAGCTGAAACTTGTGTCATTGCTCCATAGAGGTTTTGGGACAGAGAAGCGTCTACTGATTGAATGGGGGCCAGGGGTTTTAGGGAGATCAACATACTGTTCGTCAGAGATGTCCGAACCTTTGGCCTGAAAGGTGACATACAGGTCATGTGATGAGAGTTGTGTGATGTCACACTCGAGCACAGCACTTTCTCCTTTCTGCAAAGCTTGGAGAGATCTCCTGATCTTAACGGTTGGAGCTGTAACTGCAGGTCCTGGATGGTACAGAAAAAAACACAATAAGAATTCATTCTTTTATTTGCTTTATTGTCACAAGACATTTGATTTTTATGTTGTGTAGTTGTCTTACCTGCAACATTCACAGTCCTCTCAATGTAGAGATGGGGGAGGGATGAGAGGCACTTATGTTCAGCTTTACATGTGACAGACTGAAGTTTCTTCCAATCACTTGATGGAACCGTCAAATCACTGGATACATGAGTCGTGTTTTGGTCGTGTCTGGTCACTAAGCGCTTTAATGCGGGTTTCCCATCCATCAGCCAGGTCACCTTGGCCTTCAAAACAGTATGAACCACACATGTTGCTTTCACTCTGGTTCTTTCCGTCATGACTGTCTTGAAGCTGGGAGTCTCCACATGGATGGAAGGAGGGGCATTTGAACAAGCTGATGGGAAACAAGGAAAAGGGATTCTTGAAACAACACCAAAGTTTTGAGAAAACTACATCTATGTAAAATACATTTTTACTAGGGCCGGGACTTTAACGCGTCAATTAAGATGAATTAATTACACAAAAATTAACGCGTTTAAAAAATTGACGCATTTTAATCGCATTTATTTTTGCACCACGGAACGTTTGTCACTGGATGAGTTTCAGGTGGACCGATTATACTGGAACACCAACTAGCGTTCATGAGTTCAGACAACAACAAACCACAGTGAGCATGAAGGAAGAAGCTGATGAGAGCGCTTTGGTTGGCCCCGTGGATGATGGGACATTTTGTTACAAAAAACCAACGGATGGAAGCATCAATAAGAGCATGGTTGTGTTGCTATG
This sequence comes from Centropristis striata, assembly GCF_030273125.1. Taxonomy (NCBI): domain Eukaryota; kingdom Metazoa; phylum Chordata; class Actinopteri; order Perciformes; family Serranidae; genus Centropristis; species Centropristis striata. The sequence continues at coordinate 12,293,587 of NC_081529.1, read as the reverse complement.
CAACAAGGAATTCACATATCACCGCAGCACATCCAGCCTCAAGTATCACCTCAATGCAAAACATATAGCAGCTAGCGGCTAGTGTGGTAGCTAGCGTGGATTGTGTTTTACTTAAAAAACCAAAGTATTCTAGTTTACAGAAGGTCTACCTACCTATAGGCTACCTGAATTTCTGAAATGTGCTATATTTCTAAATATGCTATTGCTACACTTAATGGCAAAAAATGCACTGGTCTGTTGGGCTTGAACAAAAATAAACAATATTTTGTTGCTTAAGCTTATGTATTCAGTCATTATTCAATGGTATACTAAAAATCCATGTGAAAAAAATTACTTCTCACTGTTCTCAGATCAAATATTTATATGCGATTAAAATGCGATTCATTTCGATTAATTAATTACAAAGCCTCTAATTAATTAGATTAATTTTTTTAATCGAGTCCCAGCCCTACTATTTACAAATTCAGACTATATTTACATTATAGTTGAAATTCAGTGTAAAACCACTTTTTGGAAGTTGACACTGTTCTCAGTTGACAGTTGGGTTTGTGTCTCTCCACTTAGTTTTACCTGAGCAGATGCTGATGTCCTTTGTCACTTTCGTATCCAGAGACTTTTCAGATACTTCACAAGTGAAAACCTTCCCTGTGATCCACTCTGTGCGAGGGACATCAAGTTGACTGGTTACCGCCACACGTCCATCTGCACTCATGCTGATGTCATTAGTTGAAGATGAAGATATTTGCTGAGACTCAGAAGACCATTTAATTTGAGGGTCGAAGCCCCATCCAGAGCACAAGAGTCTTTGTGGTCCTGACTCTTTACTGGGGGCCAGAAGAAGCTCCACTGATGGGTCCACTAAACATTATGACAGCAAATGATAAATCAATGAATGAATGAACCACACAATTAATCACAGTATTAATTAATTCAAGTATGAAAATAGTGTACTGACATAAACAAAAGAATTTGGGTAGTAAGAGTAAAACTCTCACCAAAAATATTTCCAATGGAGTTTGACCTAAACTTGCTCGAGAATCCTTGGTTCACTGTGCAGCTGAAACTTGTGTCATTGCTCCATAGAGGTTTTGGGACAGAGAAGCGTCTACTGATTGAATGGGGGCCAGGGGTTTTAGGGAGATCAACATACTGTTCGTCAGAGATGTCCGAACCTTTGGCCTGAAAGGTGACATACAGGTCATGTGATGAGAGTTGTGTGATGTCACACTCGAGCACAGCACTTTCTCCTTTCTGCAAAGCTTGGAGAGATCTCCTGATCTTAACGGTTGGAGCTGTAACTGCAGGTCCTGGATGGTACAGAAAAAAACACAATAAGAATTCATTCTTTTATTTGCTTTATTGTCACAAGACATTTGATTTTTATGTTGTGTAGTTGTCTTACCTGCAACATTCACAGTCCTCTCAATGTAGAGATGGGGGAGGGATGAGAGGCACTTATGTTCAGCTTTACATGTGACAGACTGAAGTTTCTTCCAATCACTTGATGGAACCGTCAAATCACTGGATACATGAGTCGTGTTTTGGTCGTGTCTGGTCACTAAGCGCTTTAATGCGGGTTTCCCATCCATCAGCCAGGTCACCTTGGCCTTCAAAACAGTATGAACCACACATGTTGCTTTCACTCTGGATCTTTCCGTCATGACTGTCTTGAAGCTGGGAGTCTCCACATGGATGGAAGGAGGGGCATTTGAACAAGCTGATGGGAAACAAGGAAAAGGGATTCTTGAAACAACACCAAAGTTTTGAGAAAACTACATCTATGTAAAATACATTTTTACTAGGGCCGGGACTTTAACGCGTCAATTAAGATGAATTAATTACACAAAAATTAACGCGTTTAAAAAATTGACGCATTTTAATCGCATTTATTTTTGCACCACGGAACGTTTGTCACTGGATGAGTTTCAGGTGGACCGATTATACTGGAACACCAACTAGCGTTCATGAGTTCAGACAACAACAAACCACAGTGAGCATGAAGGAAGAAGCTGATGAGAGCGCTTTGGTTGGCCCCGTGGATGATGGGACATTTTGTTACAAAAAACCAACGGATGGAAGCATCAATAAGAGCATGGTTGTGTTGCTATGCAACAAGGAATTCACATATCACCGTAGCACATCCAGCCTCAAGTATCACCTCAATGCAAAACATATAGCAGCTAGCGGCTAGTGTGGTAGCTAGCGTGGATTGTGTTTTACTTAAAAAACCAAAGTATTCTAGTTTACAGAAGGTCTACCTACCTATAGGCTACCTGAATTTCTGAAATGTGCTATATTTCTAAATATGCTATTGCTACACTTAATGGCAAAAAATGCACTGGTCTGTTGGGCTTGAACAAAAATAAACAATATTTTGTTGCTTAAGCTTATGTATTCAGTCATTATTCAATGGTATACTAAAAATCCATGTGAAAAAAATTACTTCTCACTGTTCTCAGATCAAATATTTATATGCGATTAAAATGCGATTCATTTCGATTAATTAATTACAAAGCCTCTAATTAATTAGATAAATTTTTTTAATCGAGTCCCAGCCCTACTTTTTACAAATTCAGACTATATTTACATTATAGTTGAAATTCAGTGTAAAACCACTTTTTGGAAGTTGACACTGTTCTCAGTTGACAGTTGGGTTTGTGTCTCTCCACTTAGTTTTACCTGAGCAGATGCTGATGTCCTTTGTCACTTTCGTATCCAGAGACTTTTCAGATACTTCACAAGTGAAAACCTTCCCTGTGATCCACTCTGTGCGAGGGACATCAAGTTGACTGGTTACCGCCACACGTCCATCTGCACTCATGCTGATGTCATTAGTTGAAGATGAAGATATTTGCTGAGACTCAGAAGACCATTTAATTTGAGGGTCGAAGCCCCATCCAGAGCACAAGAGTCTTTGTGGTCCTGACTCTTTACTGGGGGCCAGAAGAAGCTCCACTGATGGGTCCACTAAACATTATGACAGCAAATGATAAATCAATGAATGAATGAACCACACAATTAATCACAGTATTAATTAATTCAAGTATGAAAATAGTGTACTGACATAAACAAAAGAATTTGGGTAGTAAGAGTAAAACTCTCACCAAAAATATTTCCAATGGAGTTTGACCTAAACTTGCTCGAGAATCCTTGGTTCACTGTGCAGCTGAAACTTGTGTCATTGCTCCATAGAGGTTTTGGGACAGAGAAGCGTCTACTGATTGAATGGGGGCCAGGGGTTTTAGGGAGATCAACATACTGTTCGTCAGAGATGTCCGAACCTTTGGCCTGAAAGGTGACATACAGGTCATGTGATGAGAGTTGTGTGATGTCACACTCGAGCACAGCACTTTCTCCTTTCTGCAAAGCTTGGAGAGATCTCCTGATCTTAACGGTTGGAGCTGTAACTGCAGGTCCTGGATGGTACAGAAAAAAACACAATAAGAATTCATTCTTTTATTTGCTTTATTGTCACAAGACATCTGATTTTTATGTTGTGTAGTTGTCTTACCTGCAACATTCACAGTCCTCTCAATGTAGAGATGGGGGAGGGATGAGAGGCACTTATGTTCAGCTTTACATGTGACAGACTGAAGTTTCTTCCAATCACTTGATGGAACCGTCAAATCACTGGATACATGAGTCGTGTTTTGGTCGTGTCTGGTCACTAAGCGGTTTAATATGGGTTTCCCATCCATCAGCCAGATCACCTTGGCAATAAAAACAGTACGAACCACACATGTTGCTTTCACACTGGTTCCTTCCGTCATTACTGTCTTGAAGCTGGGAGTATCCAAGCGAATTAGAGGAGGGACAATTGCCTGGACTGCAGGAAAAAAACACGTTTGACTATAATCTTGTTGAAACTTAACACAACAAGATTTTTTAACTTAAAATATGAATATATATCACCAATTTCTTTTGTGTTCTGTGACAAAGTAACCATTCACACTTACCTTGACAAATGCTTATTGTTTTTACAAATTCTTGATTGTTGTGATTGGCCTTGCATTTAAAAATCGAGCCTGTCTTCCATTGATTCCTATCTGGGACAATTTCACTGCTTTGAGTGTAGGTTTTCTCTTCTGCCTCCACACTCTGCAACTTCCTTTGTGTATCAGCAGGAGATGTTAGAGGTTTGTTGTTCAACTCCCACTTCACACTCAGTTTCTTTGGAAGGAAGTTACTAAGGGTGCAGACGAGTGTGGCTGGTGCATCCACAGCGTTACCTTCCCAGACAGGGTGCAGTGTGATGCTTGGAGAGATGACCTTTTCAGCTGAGATAGAGAAGATATTATTATCTTTATTTGCCTCAATCCAAATGTGGCATGTGTACATTTTTAAAATAATAGCTGACTGCATTGCTGTCATTTATACATACCTTTTGGGCTTTTGTCAAATAACCAACTGTGTTGTCTGTATTCTAAGTGCAACTTATTTGTCTTTAGGCTAGATGGCAGAATTGTACTTTTACAGTTCCTTCTGTGTTAAGTCAGGTGGAGACAACAGGGCTGGAGGTCTGTTGCACAGATGTCACAGCATGACAGGGCAGAGTGATCAGGGTAAGCAGCAAGCGGAAGCATTGAGTAACACCCAGGTCTCAAAAAAGTACCAAAATACAGAAGTGAAACAATGCAAAGAGCAACGGTGCATCACAGACAGCAGGTGTGAGGTGCAGTGGTGCCAGTAAGAGAAACATATATTCACATAGATTTTACATGGCTTCTCATGACTTGCTCAAGGTTTTGGTTCTCGGGTCTATTAATATTATGCTCGAAAACTAACCGACTGTAAAACCTTTAAATTTACATGTTGAGTTGAACATGGACTGTTGATTCCAGGTGCTGTTGAGGTAATGAACATAACAACACATTATATAACAAAATAACTTTTACAAAGATAAAATGTTTATTGTATTATGTGTTAGCAGTGAAAATACAGTGTGAACAATTAAAAAAAAAGAGAAAAAAGTAAAGTAAAATTTTCTTTTAAACATTTATTTTTGAAAAGGCACAAAGCTTTTGTAATAAAAATGCAAAATGACAGTTGTGATTACTTACATGATAATATGAGTGTATAAGAAGAAATGTATGAAAAAAAAGTTGTTTTTACAGAAAGTTCACCTTGTTTCATTTAACCTGAAAATACATAAAAAACATAAAAAAATATGGATTAGTAATATTATATAACAAATGTATCGACATATGGCACAAACAGAACCAGAATAAATGGCTTCTGTTGTAGTTTGCTCTGCTTATTCGGTAAATTAATTCATGTTCAGGAATTTGAGAGAAAAATATATTTTTATACATCACCGCACATAATAACAGCAACACCTTCAAATGTAATTCAGTTTAATAGCCCTAAAACTTAAAATACGGAACTGAATGAATTAAAGTAACAATTTTGATATATGTTATGGAGTTGAAAACAAAAAGAGAAATGGTTATTTGTTTGTATTTATTATTGATTTATTCTTATTTTGTTACTTAAAAACAAATCTGAAAAATAATGTATTGTTAAACAGCACTATTAATGTCACAATTGTGGTATATGTTATGGAAAAAGGCAAATGGTTATTTGTTTTTATTTATTATTGATTTATTCTTATTTTGTTACTTAAAAACAAATCTGAAAAATAAGTTATTTTTAAACAGCACTATTAATGTCACAATTTTGATATATGTTATAGAGATGAAAACAAAAAGAGAAATGGTTATTTGTTTTTATTTATCATTGATTTATTCTTATTTTGTTACTTAAAAACAAATCTGACAAATAATTTATTGTTAAACAGAACTATTAATGTCACAATTTTGATAAATGTTGTGGAGATGCAAATTTGTGTTTCTGTAAGCAGAAAATGTGTCTAGTTTTTTTTATTTTAAAATAAGAAATATCATAAGCTTTAATACAATAAACGCCCATTTTATCGTATATATGTCACATCACAGATCTTTTCACAGAATTTTTTTTTTTTAAAACATCATAAATGTTTTCTATGTGGTCCACTTCGTCTGTGGTATATCTCCCATAATTTTCCTTTAAGGATAACTGGGTCTGGGTTCTTATGGGTTAAAATTATGTAAAAGATATAAAAAGAACTTCATTGAAGTTGTAATGTAATGTGATATTTACTGAGGTAGTTTTGATGTGATTACATTACAATGACTATTATAGTGTATTGTATGTATTTGAATACATAAAACATTTTACTCAGATGCCTTTGACTGGTTAATGGTTAAGATAAAATCTTTGCACAACTCTAAAATATAAATTCATGATTACCTTGAAAGCAGTGGTTCCAATGGTGAACAGCAGAGTGATGAGGAAGAGGATGATGAAGGTGAGGGCTGTGCTTCCCATATTATCTTCTTCTGCCTCTATGGCATCGTGCATTTGGATGGAGACTGAACAGATTACAGTAATTATTCAGTTAATACTTGGAGAAGAAACCCAGCTTTAAACAGTAGCTACTGAGACGACGAGCAAATTCTAATAAAGTCCTGTAATAGGGGTTATTTACTATATATCCTCACAGGTTGGAATGGACCTAATCAGTCATTAGTCTGGTCTTATTGCTTCTTACAGTATTTGTGTACCATAAGGCCTAATAGTTTTTTAAAATGTTAATTTTCTTGTTTATACACTGCAAAAAGAAGTGTGTCTAAAAACCAGATAAAAACACTAAATCTGAGGGAAATGATCTTGCTGCATGGACAGATAATTTCACTTGACAAGATTTCTTAAATTCAGATTGTTAAATCTAGAAATAAGCATGTTGAACTCTTAAAACAAGATAAATTATGTAACAATTCTAAATCTAAAGTTTTTTTTTTATCTTGGTAAGAAACAAATAATTGTCAGTGCACTCTGTTCGGGCCAGTTCATTGCTGCTTGCAGCTTTAATTGATCTTGTTTTAAGAGTTAATTTCTTATTTTAATCATACAACATGCTTATTTCTAGATTTAATAATCTTAATTTAAGAAATCTTGTCAAGTGAAATTATCTGTCCATGCAGCAAGATCATTTCCCTCAGATTTAGTGTTTTTATCTGGTTTTTAGACACCTTTTTTGCAGTGCAGTAGTCCTACATGATCCTGAATTGCTTTTGAAAGACCCCGGTATTGGCGTGGCATGCATGACTTGGCTTGTGAATCAGAAAATTAATATTTTGACTGAGACCAAAGAGCTAGAGTTGAATCATCTGTTGTGTGAGGGGTGCAAGACCCAGTAGAGGATACACACACATGCACAAAGACGAGTCACACCAACAGAGTTAATGCTCTGTCTACAAACAACAATGAACAAAACAAAAACTGGTAAAAGTTAGTGGGGGTTGGTGGTGTTATTCTAGTGAATAAAATATGATTTTTGCTATATTGTTACCAAACATGCTGACACCTCATTTGTGTTGTGTTAGGACAGCAGTGGGACATTTAACTCACAAGAAACATGCAGCTCAAACATTGGTTAAATAAAGACATGAACAGCATGCGACATACATCAACAGAGTGCTTTTTTTATTTTTATTTTTAAATCTGCATTAAAAAGACAAACACAATGTCATCACAAGCAACAAACATTAAACAATAAAGAGCAGAAGACACAGAGACACACAGGGACATCTACTAGGCCTTGCACGTTTCAGGCATGTTCATGCTGAGGTTGACCATGTTGGTTTGTTGAGATGTTCTGTACCCGATGGACCTGACAATCGCTCTAGTTGTGTTGGCCACAGACTCATGGGAAACTACACAGCTATACACCACGTCATTGTCTTTCCATTGCTCAAGGGTGAGAGATAACTGTCCATAAGCAGAATAGGGTGCTTTGCTTCCTACAGGCTTTGTGGTGTGGAACTCATATTCTGAGCTCGCTCTCTCGTCATTGACAAGCCAAGACACCAAAACCTCCTTAGGGTAGAAGTCTTTCACATAGCAAGTCAGGGTCACCTTGTTTTCTTTAGTATGTTCTAGTGGAGGTAGCATAAACACTGAAGGACGCTGAATCCGTCCTCCTGCAAGCATGAGAGAATAATTAGGGATCCTGGCACAGAGACAAGTACTTGCAGTACTGTAGGAAATCTCTACTACTAGAGATACTAAATAATAGAGTTAGAAATACAATCATATTGTGTTTGATGGCAGGGTAAGAGGATTTAAACACAGGTTTTCAGTGCACAGTTGCTATATTTTTTCCAAATTTCTTACCGTTCATCCTTTGGTAGGGTGTCTTCAATGGTTCAAGCAAATTTTGATCCTCAACAACGCAGTCAAACTGGTCCCCACGGATCCATTCTTCGTATGTGATGGGAAGTTTAGCCACGCCACCAGGTACACCTTCCTGTCCGTCTTTGGGCTTTATGACGTCTGCACCAACTATTTGTTTTCCATCAGCGCTCTGCCAGCGAATTTCAGTGACAGATGGTGTCTTTACAGTGACTTTGCATTGGACAGTTCCTTTGTGATTTAAAAACATATCCTCCAGTGATGGTTCTATGATGGTTACATCCACATCTGCAGTTGAGGGTTTTGGTGGACCTGGTGATTTATCAGTGAACAATTATTGAACAGAAAAATACAAATACAAGAATTGAAACTACATTTTATTGCAGTGTTTAAAGAAAAAGTAGCAATTTACTCACAAGGGCCAGATGATGAGACGGTTTTCTTCTCGAATGTTGCATTTTTTTTCCCCATAAACTGACATGCGAACAAGGCACCATCAGTCAACTCACTGGACTCTACTGTGATAAAACTTGCTGCATTGTAAAGTAAAGTTCCATTCTCATCCCTTCTTCCCTCTTTAGTTAGTGTGACCTCGCTTGGGTTGGAGATTTCCACTTCATTTTTCAGCCATTTGATCTCATATTGTTTTGGAGAAAAATCTTTGGCAAAGCAGGAAAGGGAAGTGTCTGGTCCCTCATCAGAGGAGGATGACACTTTAAGGGTTGGTGCCACATTATACTCAGCTGGAAAAAAAAAAGCATACACACAAATATATGTATGCGGAAGCAAGAAATAATATATGTAGATATATAAATATATATACAGAAGCAAAGGTGAACAATGTACTACATGTTTTGCAAATTGCACGCACAAATGGACACACATTTCTCAAATTAAAACTAACTGTAGTTTGGTACTAAATTTGGCAAAAATGAGTCAAAAAGAAAATCTGATTTATATATATATATATATATATAGATATAATATTAGAACAGCACTGCTCACTCATTGCTTCGGCATATACATTGACTGCTGGGGCAAGCTAACACAGATTTACTGTTAATTATCAATAGACAGTGAAAGTGGAGACAGACAGACAGCACAAACAAGATTCTGCAGATAGATGAAAAGAAGCAGAACACACTGAAATAATCAGTTTTTAGACAGGTGCAGAGGACATACAGCATATTTGTCAAGAATAAAATAGAGTGATTCAGCAGCTGAGCTTCAGCCTTCTCATTCCACCTCACTGCACTAATGATTATAACATCAAAAATATTATTGACTGCTTCAAACTATTTTGTTTAGTAACGGTAAATTTAGTAAATATTATATATCTGTGCTCTCCGATGAGTTGATGTTCCTATGAAATAACAGATTGGAGAATATTTGTCTCTTAAACGGTACACCAATTGATTTCTCTTTTTTTAATTCAGTTCACATGTTTCAACATAAGCTCTCGTAATATACCTTGGGAAAACCCACCAAACCAACTTAGAGCTTCGCTTTTATATTATCATATCAATATCACTTATTTTTGACTGTATTATTTTTTTAAATTATTATTATTATATTATTCAATTTTTTTCATCCTTTAGTTTTTTTTCCACAAAATTTGTATTACTTATTTTGGACTGTATTATTATTTTTTTTAAATTATCATTATTATGTTATTCAATTTTTTGTCATCCTTTAGTTTTTTTCCACAAAACTTTGTATCACTTATTTTTGACTGTATTATTATTTTTTTAATTATCATTATTATAATATTCAATTTTGTTTCATCCTTTAGTTTTTTCCACAAAACTTTGTATCACTTATTTTTGACTGTATTATTATTTTTTAATTATTATTATTATTATTATATTATTCAATTTTTTGTCCTCCTTTAGTTTTTTACCCCACAAAACTTTGTAACTTGTAAAATAACTTAAGTAAAATAAGTAGTAATGACTTTAAGTATCCTAGTACAAGTGAAGTCCTTTGTTCACTGCAATGTAAAGCCTTCTTACACCTTAATTTACTGGCATTTAAGTATGACATTATCAGTTATTTTTACCATTTTTTTTGTATAATTAATACTTTCAACGAAAAAAAATTAAATTGTTGCAGAATATTTATATATAATAAAATATGTTAACAGCTCCAAAATGTAAAACTGCTAGATTTCAAATCAACTGCTTTAAAAAATAGGCAGTTGTATATGACTTTGCAGACTTACGTGTTTTTCGAATATCAACCTGTGATTGTCCCGCTGTATTTCCCGCAACACATCGGAAAGTTTGCATCTGGTCCCATTCCTGTCTCGGTATTTTGATTTGGCTGATTCCAGTGTACAGGTTGTTTTTCTGTGTCGGAGGGTACTGGACGAAGTCTGTCAAGGCAGTCCCGCCTTTGCTCCATGTGTAGGTCAGTGCGGAGGGTGTGAAGTCGGTGGCAAGGCAGCCAAGAGTGATTGTTGTTCCAGTCCCAGAATCACATTGCTTCAGAGGCCACACAGTTGGCGCAACTGGAGTTACGGGGGCTAAGAAAGGGGGGAAAATAGTGTTATTAAAATACAAAAAAAAATTAAGTCTAATAGACATTCCTTACCAAGCATTAATGAATTTATTTCGAAGACTTACCCCACTCAATATATATATATACAGTATATATGGGACGAATAAGGGTTGGCAAATGGTGTAACGACAACAGAATGATAAATATTAAATACTATATCCACCTACTGTGTATTTAAGTGGCATTATACATATAATTACTTCGTTTTAAAAAACATTGAATGATTTTTTTTTTTTAGTATTTCTACATTCAAACATTTCGTCAATATTGAGCAGAACATATTCTAAAAACAACCTTTTTTTTTTTCTAAAGTTTTGACAAATTATGTACAATTTGTTATATACCAATGTGTTGCAAATTAAACGTGGATTGTATTTTTTTCTCATTTTAATTCACATTTATTTTCCTGTATATAATCAGATTTAATGGGAAATTGAATTTGAATGAATTTGAAGAATGAAGGTCGGTTACCATCCATTAACTAAGTTGGTGGCAGACATATTCTTACAAAAATGCGTTGCATTTGGTTAAATTCAGTAACTATGTTTGAGATTAAAACCGCGTTCTTACCTGATGAAACAGTAACCGATGTACCCTTTCCCCAGTAGTCAAAAGCCTCATAGTAGCACAGTGCTGAATCTACTTAGCTGTTAGCATGAAAACGTTACATCTTATGGCGAGCGCAAAAATCCTGCTTTGACATTTAATTATTGCCACTATTTTATAAAATCCATTTAAATGACCTTAAAGACAGTAGCCTCAAATATCCATCATTGTGTCTTACAGACAGACGGCATCTAATTTTTTACAGTCCATTTTTAACTCAACGGCTTTAATTTCAAAGTGAGACTTGACTTGTTAAGAAGTTTTCAATTTAAACACATTTTGCAGTCAGAAACATACCCCGCTGTAACTTTAAATGGTAAAAATCTTACCTGATGACACTGTTACCATTGTGCCTTTTCCCCAGTAGTCAAAAGCAGCATAGCACAGTGCTGAATCTACTTAACTCTCAGTATGAAAATGCTTCATCTTATGGTGAGCGCAAATAGTCAGCTTTAACATTTCATTATTCACACTCATTTTTTATAATCCATTTAAATGACCCTAAAGACAGTAGCCTCAAATATCCACCATTGCGTCTGACTGAGAATATGGCTGTTTGATATCTTACAGTACATTCTATATTGAAATGCTTTACTTTTGGACTTACTGAGAAGTTAAATTTAAACATAAAATTTAGCAGTCTGAAACATACACAGCTTTAGATTTAAATCGTACAAATCTTACCTGAAGACACGGTTACCATCGTGCCTTTTCCCCAGTAGTCGAAAGCCCAGTTGTCACAGTTAAGAGAGTCAATGCAGACTTCTCACAAAAACTCATTACTGTAATACACCATTACTTCATGTCTTACAGTTTGGTTTCAGCAACAGTTAAAATGAGCTTAAATACACATCTGGTAAAAGACTTGCTTTCAAATTGAAATTATAATTTCTAAACATTTCACAAATCCTTTGTCAGGCTACAGCACACTGTCGGCTGCCTAATCACTGGTTTACAGTTGTGACTACACGAAAATGTTAATAAATATTTTAGTAATGTGATTAGGAATTTCATTCTCTAATCAGAAGTGTGAAGATTACATACCTGAAGTGACGGTGACTGTGGTCCCTTTTCCCCAGTAGTCAAAAGCGTAGTCACAGTTCAACATATTAATAAGCTCCACATACAAAAACCTGTTCCCTGCACAATCTACCTTCTGACACTTTTTCCTTCACTTTTGCAAATAAAAATTCAGAAAATGGAACAAACGTGATTTTAACGACCAAAGTTTAAATTGAGGGTAATAACTGGAACACTCTTAACATACAATATCCTTGAATTGAATGGACTGTGTAATTTCACAACTGGATTTCTCAGAAAATTGCTTTTCTGTTTTTAAATCAAAACATGTACAATAGAGAAAGAAAATAAGAATGGCTTACCTGATGTGACTGTCACCATTGTGCCTTTCCCCCAGTAGTCAAAAGCATTGTCACAGTGTATTATGCCAACACATCCAACATACTAAAACAAGCTGATGCCAACAAAGACCAAATCTGCTATATTCTACAATTTAATTATTTGATTTTAAATACAACGATAAAAAAGCTTATTTTACCTGTTGTGACGGTCACCATTGTCCCTTTTCCCCAGTAGTCAAAGTAGTCGTCACAGTGACAGACTACGATTGCTCTTTCGTACAAAAATATTTTTCACCTACTACCATCTAATAAACCATTGGACTTATTTGGAAAACTACTGTATACGTCTACATTTACCCACATCTATTTGCTGCAGATTTTAGCCTTGTTGAAGTGCATGAATGTAGTCAAAAAACAGAAAAATATAGAATTTGCTTTGTGTGAAATATATTCGATTATTACTTACCAGAAGTTACTGTGACTTGCGTCCCTTTCCCCCAGTAGTCAAAAGCACCGTCACAGTGTAATAAGTCAACATACCCAACATACAAAAACTAGCACCTTTAAGATGCCCTTGATGAGATCTAAATATGTTATATTAAACAGTGTAACTTTTACAATTTCAACATGAGGACAAAAAAAGATCTTTTACCTGTTGTGACGGTCACCATAGTTCCTTTTCCCCAGTAGTCAAAGTAGTAGTCACAGTGACAGATTTCAATCGCACATTAGTGCAAAAAGCATTTACACCTTCTACTATCCAATAAATCATTGTTCTTATTTCCAAAGCTGCTTTATATCCCTGATATTAACCATGATGTGTTGTTTTTTTGTTTTTTTACTGCAGATTACATCACAGTTCAAGTGCAGTATAAACCAACATAAATGTAATAATAAAACAGAAATTATAAAATTGTCTTACTCAAAATATATTTGATTGTGACTTACCAGAAGTTACTGTGACTTGTGTTCCTTTCCCCCAGTAGTCGAAGTAGCTGTCACAGTGATATATTGTACTCTGCTTCTAATACAAATACTAAAAATGTTGATTAAATCAAGAATAGCATAACTGTTGCACTGACAAAGTAATTCCCACTGTACTGTTTATTAACCACTTCCCTTGAGATATTCATTTCCTGTGGTCTGGGTTGTATAAAATAATGTGTGTTTTTCAACGGTTAGTCAACACTTCCTCTATTTCACATCCTCCTGCCAACTCCAGTTCCTGTAGCATGGACTTGATTCAGCCAAACTACTGTCAAGCTTGATACAAGTTGATGACACAGAGATAACCCCGTATTATTCGTCCTTTTATTGAGATTTGGAGGTTCTGGGCAGTAGATGTTTAGGGGCTGGGGATCTGAAGATTAATTTGAGATGCAGCCTAGCACTGTGTCAAGTTGTTCTGCTCAAAAATCTCTAATAAAAATGACTCAATTAATGATTTAATTAAATAAACCTATTAAGGTGTATAAGGGTTCAGAACATAAATGTATGGCTTTCTGAAATCCATTTCCATGTTCAACTATGTCCCATAAGTTGTTGCAGCAATTTTTGGGTTGATACCATTCGTTACACACATTTGGTGCTGAATTAGGCATTTTTTTAAATATCAAGAATGGATAAAAATGATCAAAAACCCCTCCAGAATATGACATCAATACACCAAGAGATTTGGAACAAGACAGAAAAATCCATGCTGTGATTTGGTTTAAAAAACTTTGTTGATTTTGAAGATTTCCATATTTTCAGGATGGCGAGCACTGCTGTTATCTAAGCTGCTTAGAAACCCCATGATTGTCAACGTACCTGGGAAAGCTACACATCCTCTGAATGCTCTAGGTCTCTAGTTTGTGGTTTTAACATTGCATGAGGCTGTGATTATCCTAGAGGTCACAGCAGGTTATTTTATATTGTGAGGTCAATTTATGTAAAAGCCTGTTAAGGGACCGCAGTATGCAGAAATACTCACGTACAGTAGGGGAAAATAGCACATTTTAGTGCATAAGAAAAAAAAGAATGTGTTTTTTTTAAACTGCATGTTATCAGCATGAGGTAGACATCTAGGGGGGTCTGGTCCCTGTGTGAAAATGTTGTACATTTTTAAGTAAAATGCATTAATCTTTTGCACTTTGAGAGCTAAATGAGAGCAAACACCTCACATAACAATTTTCTCAGTCGAGAGATACTGTATTATAGAATCATTATTGTTATCCTGCTGTGACATTTTTTTTATTGCTGTCAACATGCTTTCCACTTGGACATGAAGTAGCCAGCCAATGTGGAAAAAATGGCTAGGGGGGTCCGGGAGCATGCCCCCCCACGGATAATTTTTTTCCCGTAAAAGCCCACATTTGGTGGCCTCTCACACATTCTAATGCCACTATTCCACCATATACACTGATCTTAATGATTGCATATTTTAATTAATCATTTTAAAGGAGAATAGGGGTTATTTTATGTTTTATTTAAGGCCTCTTATTTTGACAGTCTTCTTGAAAATGCTGTGGTGGATTCTGTTAACACTTTGTGCTCTTATTTCGAAAGCTGCATGTGTAGCGACATGTGTTTAGGAAGTCATTTGTCACAGATTATTATTTTGTGATTAAGGCCCCGTTTGCACGAGGATGCTTGTGGATAAAAACGACAATTTTTTTTATCAGAAGTGCCTTTCGTTTAGACAATGACAGTGTTTTGGGGCTTAAAAACGCAAAAATCTGAAACCACCCTCCAGAGTGGAAAACTTGAATACACTCCGCCGTAGCGTGTCCGTCTACACTGCCAAGATGGGACCTGGGAGATCTCGTCGTAGTAGCTGATTAAAATGCGTGGTGTGAAAACTTCCACATGCCCAAAGATGCTCTTTTTGCTTTAAGTGATGTCGCCTGGCATGATACCCAATCCAATTCCACACACTTTTGCGTCACCGTATGCACGCAGATTTCCTCCCAAAAACATTCGTCTAAGGAGGTCGGATCTTTCAAGTTCAATCGAACGCAGCAAGTAGTTAAGCTCCTAGCAACATTGTCAGCTAGCTTGGCTCGCTAATTTTACACACAGTGTCATTAACCTTACTTTGTTGGATTAGTTCTGAGTAGTGGTGAGAATACTAGTTGACAGGAACCATAGCTGCTAAATCTGGTTTGGGTTATCTCACCTAACAGCTAGACAATCGTTAGTTAGCTCATGTTTGCTAGCTAGAAGCTTAATTTGGAGCAGACATTTGTGTGTCTTTTGATCTTGAGATATTAAGTTGGGAGGGGGGTCTCCCACACTGTTAAATCCGCTCCTCTTGTTTTTCGAATTTTTGAAAAGGGGAAAAAACGACTCCTCCTGCTAAACTCTGAGGGTACCTGGTGTCAGACTGTTTCACTCAGAGCTCAAAGCTTGATGGACCTTCTTCTCCTGTTAACTGTTGCTTAAGGCTATGATTGGACGAGGAGCATTCGGGGTAGGAGTTTTGCGAACGTGGGCAGCTCGGTAAATTCAGTGCGTGGGCCGCCAGAGTCTAGGTAATTAATAGGAAACCCTGAGAGGAGACTTGTGGGAATCAAGAAATCATGACGTCAGAGGTCACATGACCGCTTTGAAAATCGTCATGCCAAACCCCCCCCCCCCCCCCTTGCGTTGCAGCGTTATTTTGCCAACTTCCTGACATGATTTCTGTTCGAATGCTAACAGGTTTCACTTTATTTTTTAAGCTGTGATCAAATAATAATGTTGGTAATTACATCAAATTAATTTTGTATATAATTTATACTCAGATTTCATTGTTGGTGGGTTTAAAACAAAATTCAAGTTGTTGTAACTTAAAAAACTTAGCTTGATAACTTAATTTTTCTCAACATTGACTTTACAAGTTTAAGTTCCCTCTCCTTTCCACACAACGTGCCTGGGCTAGTTCTGAGTAGAGACGGTGTGTTAGGAGGCTGAACAACCTTGATAAAGGCAACTTTTCATGGTGAGTAAAATTTAATTCTAATAGTTCTACTGAAGTATTGGGTTTACATTTGTTTCAGTGACTTTCATTCAGATAATAGCCAGTGTGCCCAGCAAGAGAGAGCTGTTGGGAAAAGGATTATTCACATTTAGCTCATTGCATGCGGCCGCCAGCTACATGCTAATGTTACCCATTGTCACAGCCACAATTTTAAAAAAAATTAAAATAAATTGTTCATTCACATGTATAGCTGTGTTGTTCCAAATTGTGGTTTGATGTTTCTGTGAGAGGAATCAAAGAAGTAAGCAAACTATTTCTTTTATTTTGTCTGCCTTTTTAAAATATATTAAGAAATATATTTTAGTCATGTGATTGCTGTTTAACCGTTTAACCACCAGCTACATTCTAATGTTACCCCACTGTCACAACCACAATTAATTTTTTGTTTTGTTTTTGTTGTATAGCTGTGTTGTTCCACTGAGGGCAAAGTGTGGTTTAATGTTTCTGTGAGAGGAATCAAAGAGGTAAGCAAACTATTTCTTTTATTTTGTCTGCCTGTTAAGAATCTGGAGAAAGATATTTTAGTCATGTGTTTGTAATAGCCATGTGACTGTAATGATGTAATCTTAAAATACTTTAGACAATCTAATCAGATTTACATTTTGTTAAATTTCCCATTGTTTTCAAAGATGGGTTTTGAGTGCAAACTGTAAATTTGAAACCTCCACACAAACTGGGTTGCTACGGCACTACAGGTTACGTCATGGCCACGGTGGGGAACGTCTGCCATGTATTCACCACAAGTGTTTTTGTTCATTTAAAACATGGGGTAGCCTTAGATCACATCTGTCAAGACAGCACTCAGAAACTCTCTCCTTCACTTGTCAGTGTTGTAAACCTGGAAGCGACTTTCATGGCCAAACTGGACCAGTGCACCCAGAAACTAATGGATGTGGTTTCATCAAGAGGAGGAGCTTCAGGAGCAAGGATCAAGCAGATTAAGGACATGCTTCTTGAGGTATGGTAATTATTTAGAGTTTGCCTCTTTTTTAAATGCACTCTTGTAGATGATACTAATTTGAATACTATATCCTAACACCATCACCACCCTTTTTTTCATACAGCACAACACAATTGAAATGAGGAGAGAAGTAGCCATCCGGTGCCTGGTTGTATACCTTGGAGAGAAAGAAGAGGAGAGTTTGGGGTAAGTAATGTAATATTATGAAATAGAGATAAATCCTTATTGAGCATAGTGTAAACGCAGATGCCGAAGATTGCAGTTCGATTTTTTTAAAAGGGAAATTCCGGCATAATCTTAACCCAGGGTCAAACACACTGGGCTGGGACACTATTTGTACTATAGTACTAGTAATACTGAAGTATGGTCCTTTTGTTAGCATGTAGCTATCAGTGGCTTATTTGATCTCAGACCCTAGGTTAAAATTAAGCTGGAAAAGTAAAATGTACGTCATACCATATCAGCATTGTAAATGGCTGTTAATAGCAATATAAAGGAAAAGATGAACACATGACTGTTTACTGGTTCAGTTATTTCATGCAACCTGAAAAGCATCAAGAAAATTATCATGATATACAAACAAACTGAAGGTCAATTGTAAAACATGGAAGACAATAATTCCCTCTTTTTTTGCTTTACAAGGACAATGAAGAGTTCGAGACCAGCTTTGAAAGTCACATGATGAAAATTTCCATCGGAGACAGGTCTACCCCTGGAACACTTGCAAAGTTCAATTGGCCTCTACTTGGCTTTTGCTGTTACAGTATTTATCCATGGAGACAGTGATTTTGAGGTGGTCATACTTATTTACGTTCAAAATAATAATAAAAAAAGAAGTTAATTGCAAAAGCAGTGGTTGAACTGTCTTTCTTGAAAAGCTACTACATTACCAAAAAAAAAAAAAAATCTGAAGAAAATCTAATTGGAGCAACAGATTTTTTTATATTGTTGCTACTTAAAAAGTTGTGTGCATTATTATTGTAATTAACTAGACAACCAATAAAATTACTTTATAATAATATGGTAAAGCCAGTTGGAGTAACTTAATTTTTATGAGTTATCAACTTAAAAACTTGCCTTTAGGCTAACTGTTATTAAGTAAGCTGTACTTAATAGAATATTTGACTGAAAAGGAAAAGCTATTTCGCCCAAAGTAATATAGTTTTTTGGTTCAATGTAATTTCAAATTAAGTTGTCACAACTAAGAAAGACTAATGGAAACTGTTGCGTTGATTTTTTGTTGAGTCTAAACATTTATTTTTAGAGTGTATCAAAGCCACTTCAGTCAGCCATACATCTAAGAATGACATGAAAAAACATTACAGCGACACTGCAGTACTCCTACGTGATTGTATTACAACTCGAGGGTGACGTTTCATCAGACCACTCAACTAACTGAATAACTATTCATTAAATAGCCATGAAACAGAGGCCTGCGCTCTCCAAGTGTCCACTTCCATACTTCCATTTGTACTCAGTGATAGCAGTATCAGTGTACTCTCGTTACAACATCACTTCCGGCATTTACGTACATTTATTTACTTTTTAAACTGTCTTTTATAATGCCTTACTAGTGGCCTAAATTAAATAAAACTTTGTAGCCTTTTTTTTTACAACTGTGAACCGTACGTGTATATATAATTGGGTGCGATTTTTAGAACGCTTCGCTCCACTCTGTACCACGAAATGCAAACTCTCATATAGGTCGTTAGTAGTGGTCAAACCAAACTGCTGAAACTCTTCAGAGTAGCTTCATGCATGGTCTAAGCCTATGGTTCATGTTGTAGCTTACTTAACTTAGTTTCAGCAAGACCATACTAGCAAGAAATCCACCAAATCAAAACCATGTCAATGCTGAGAGTGGGTGGTTGTGATGGAGATAAAAGTCACTTGCCAACAGTTTCAGCCATCTTTGAGTTTAATGTGCGATTGTTCACTGTGGGATGAACCTTCAACCTGTTTGTTTAGCTGTCGAGGCGGCTCTACGTATTTAACCTTTCATGTTAAACCGAGGGCAAACTGGACCCTACAGTGACTTACTTTTCACTTCTCAATGCACAAGCGATTTCAAATATCTCGAATTCTGGCCCTTCATGGCTCCTGAAATTATGCTTTTAAACCAAATTTCCAGCTTCCGGCTTTTTGAATTAACATTTTGGGATGTAGTGACTGTATCTATGTTATAATTTTATTTAATTAGTTGCATAATGTGTGTTACATTCACACTCATACAAGCATACTATTTGTTCTCCTCATACTCTGTATAAATTGGTATTATCCAATGGTTGGATTGGTTCAGACTGATGTAAACAAATGATATCTTTCAGAATTTAATTGTTTTATTTGTACATTATTTTCATGTTGAAAACAGACAAACCCAGTTTCTCTGCCCTGTTTTGTGTAATGTGTTATCACATCTGATCAGCACTGATGCCTGAGCCTTCAGTCTAAAGTTTCAGTTTGTTAACTGGATGCGGAAACACCTGTTGTGGTGAGGATTGTTTCCTCCGTGTTACATAAATATTAACCAATAGGAATGTTGATAAGCACAAGTCCAAAATGTGCAGACAATTTCATCTATCTTTTGACTACATGTCTGACTTTATTCGATTTGGGTTGCATTCATAAATGTGAATTTTAAATGAATATTGGATCCTTAATTTGTTACCATTAACTCAAATAAAAATAAAAACATGTGAATTAACCTGACAACAAATTATTTGTACTTATTACAAATTAAGATTGCCTTATCTTTCTTTGTATGTTCGTTAGGGATGCAATGGATCACAAAACTCACAGTTCAGCTCAGTGTCACGGTTTTGATTCATGGATCGGATATTTTTTGGGGTCAGCAAAAAAAGAGAAGGAAATAGAATATAAATGTGTTTCAATTTAATTCTAACAAACTCAAGATGTCCATCCAATATTAAAATTAAAGTATATAAAAACTAAATAAAGTGCAATAAAAACATGGACAGTAAATAGAAAATAGCCAGTGTATACAAATACAAATACAGTAAGTAAAAAAAAAAGAAAAAGAAAGCAAAGCTAAACATATATTATAATTTTTGATTCTTCTTTAGAAAGATAAGGATGTGTGAATTATCTCAGTATGTTGCCTGCCGTGGAGAACACTCTGGCTAGGAACAGACGTGCCAGCCACAGCAACGCAGCATCTGGCCATCATGGCAATGTGACGATATTTAAACTTGTTGATTTTCAACCATTGCCTACACACTGTAACAGTTTTGTCTACAACCCTTCTACCATGGTTATTGTAGCTAATAGGTATGCCAAAATGCTGCCATATATGCAATTAAGATAATGCAGGAGGCTTCTCAAGTTCTTCTCATAGACTGTATAAATAATGGATGTAGTCACCGTGACATCACCCATAGGTTTGTGGCCCGTTGGAAGCATCAAGTTCAACGTTACACTCGTCGCCATCTTGAGTCTCCATCTCCAGCCTCTCTACACCTCAACCTGACTGAGAGAAGCTGCTGCTAATTCATGTTAGCATTAACTGGAGCATTAACTGGGATGTTAGTTTTGGCTAGCAAAAAACTAAAACAAAATGTTTGTTACTGACCTCAGAAAACTGAACAGTGACTCCTTGGAGTGTCTGTTAGTCCAACCAAAGGCTGAACAATACAAAATGTCCTTTTTTATATCTATATAACGTTATATATAACTTTATTGACACGTTGCCGTGGATACGCATTGCTCTGCTTCTCTCCTGATGACGGCTCGCCTTGTTAGCCACCTGTCAATCAAAGGTAGCCACGCCCCAAATCATATGATTCTTTATCTTCTATATTCTTTTAAATGGGGCCATTATTTGTTTTGTTATTTATTAACATGAAATTGTCATAGTGTTGTGAGGTAATAAATCAAGTGAGTAGTTTTCTCATTTTGCACTGAAATTAATGGACAGAAATGTTTTTGCAGCCAAACTTAGCGCCCCCTGCTGGAATTTTCGGTAGAATGCAGCTTAAGGCACTTCCTGGTTTGCCTCCCTGCTCAGACCCGGAGGTTGCCGCCTGGTTCTTCTCCTCTGCTCGCCATGACTGCAACTCCCCTTGTCGGGATTCAACACGCGGTTCACATTAATGCCAAACAGTTGTCGCGATGCATTCAAGATGGCAGCCCGCAGCTACTGACAAGGAAGAGGTCTAGTCCGTCCAGGTTCGGCTTTGGTAGCCTGCCAAACGTTGGCAGCTGGGGATTTTCAGTCCGTGTTATATGTTGCAATGTTCGCTTCTCACCATTGGATTAATCCTCTTGCTCCAGAAAACTCCTGGTTTCATTCTCCGATGTCTGCCGGCAACCGGGAGGTAACGCCGCTGTCAAAACTGGTTGATTAGACGCCGGACACGGCACTTAGTTTGGGTTTTGGTTGACCAACTTTTATATCCAAAAAAAAATATTATTTTGTTTATTTATTGGGTACCTGAAGAGGACTATTTTTGGTTGAAAGAGAGAGACTATTTTTGTGTTTTGGTTGTTTGAATTATTATTATTATTATTATGGGACACTGAATTGTATAATATTGCAAATTCTGGTTTGTGTGTTTTGTGTTTAATGGGTCTCCTTTGAAAAATGGTCATACTTGATTTCTGGTTGTTAGTAGGGACCATGCATGGGTAGGCATGGGTCCTGTGTAAGTCTGACAAATCAAAATACAAAAGAAAAATTATCAGATTATCTCTGACTGGCACCCCGGCACTGTGGGGGGCGGTCCTTGCACCCCTAACGTTTGTCAATCTTTGCTGATACAAACCAATTGAAATTGCTTTCTGAGGTGTTATTGTATTTTTGTTATGTCAAGGTTAAACTGAAAAAACCTTTGTTTAAATACAATTTGCTCTTTGACAAAAATCCATTGAGTACCCTTAGACTCTCGTAATTTAAAACAACCAACCTCTTTCTACCTCTCTTTGCCTTGAGCCACAGTGGCTTTGTGCTTCACTTCAGGACAGGTTTTTTGTATGAGCACATATCACTGTGGTTAACCCCACACAGTGCCACATACTTGTACAAAAACCATTGCCTGTTTTCAAAAATGGCATTTGTCACTTTGGTGATGTTTAGGGATTTTTTTTTTGTCTGTTCACCAATTTGCTTCAGGCCTTTAAAAACCTGTTCATGGTCCCCAGATGATGCATCATCATGACTTTACCCGATTTTAATTTTAGGTGAACCTTCTATTGTGATAATTTATCTATTTGTATTTTGTCTTTGTACTCACCCCTGGCAAGAGCTTCATAATAATTATAATGGCATAATATAACAAACACAAACAAAAATATTGTTATTGAGCCATATTGTGCAAACCAAGGACAAATGATTAGGGTTTGACTGGTGTAAAAATGTTCAAACTGGTTTGATATTAAGCAAAAAACCAGACTGAATTGAATTAGAGTGTGGTAACTCCAGTCCAATTGGTGGACATACGCAGCATTCACTTCTCAGTGGAAGGAGGTTTTTGTAACAGGATGTATCACTGTGGGCGTTGCTATATGCACTGTGAAATACCTCCATACAAGAACTTGACCCTGCACACTGGCACATTTCAAACAAAAAACCTATTGTTATTGATCTACACTGTACAGTAAAACCATGAATAAACGACTCCAGCCTAATTTAATGACAAACATGTTGTTTTTTCAATATGTGAAATATATTATTTCTCAAAAAACAAAACTTTTGCTAAATTCTGAGGGTAAAAATAAGAAAAGCAAACATTTACACATAAAGGAAATGTCCACTTACATTATTAATTTCATATTACATTTCTTCAGTACAAATGCCAAATGAGTTCAGGGTTGGTTTTTGTGTTACCCTGTATCACTGTGGCTGCTGCTCCACACAGTGCCACATGCTCATCCAAAAACTTTTATTATATATATTTTGCAATATTTTGCACTCTTTGAGGGAGTACCTTTTTACAGTCTAACTATAAAATCATTATCTAAGTGTTTTTATTTTGCAGATATTTACATGACTTCCTATGTGCTTAGTAGATTATATCACTTTTAAGCTCATACTATTTCAGAATCTGTCAGCTATTGATCTGATGACGATTAAACCTCTAAATATTTCCGGGGTTCTGATGTATCTGGTGGGTAATGGCTATCTGGGTCAAGACTTCCTTCCATTAGAATTCTAGTCATTGTTTACAGTGCAAATAGCAACCTGAGATGTGAGAATGGAATTGGAGATGACATTTTGGCTAATATAAACAGTAGATATCTGCATATGAATGCAAATCAATAAAAAAAATCCTTTATTTTAGGTTATTTAAAAATATAATTTAAGTATATTTGGAAGATACAAATACATTGATTGAAACAATAAGACTTACCAACAATAACAACTATATATATATATATATATATATATATATATATACATCCATGTGAAAAATGGATGTATAAAATGGATGTATAAAATGGAAAAATGGATGTATATGTATGTATGTTTATATATATATATATTTATATATATATATATATATATATATATATATATATATATATAAACAAGCTTTTATTGCACAATTAAACTATTATACAATGTACACATTCTAAGTTCCTTTTGTGTACAATGAGATATTGTTTGAAGAAATAAGGATTGTTCTGTCATTCATCTTTATAAATTGATCATTTTATTATTAATTTGACACAGGGGTCACAGCAGGGGCCAAGGGCTTCTTCACAGGGGCAGTGGCCCCTGTAGGCCCCTGTGTAGAACCGCCACTGCATCCATGCAAAAATTCTTTAAAAATAATTACTTAATAAATATTTTAGGAAAATAAAGTATAAGTTCAGAAGATGAATTTTATATTCAGTAGACTATTCTATTTCATTATCCTAAAAACCCAGAGTCTCCCCCATACCAGGATGGTTTGACCCAAAATAGTTTTTTTTTTCAAATGTTGGAATTTTTTTTGTGTCTATCAGTTCCAAAGTTTAATAAATCAGACACTGATGGCACAGCGCTCTGTTTTTAAGTCTTTTTTTTTTCAACCAAAAATGCTTTGCCCTGGTTAGGGGGTACTTGGCTGAAAAAATATTTCAACTTGTTTTCTGTGTCATCTGCATGCACAGCATTTCTTTGTCAGTGGAAGGACGTTTTTGTCATAGGATGTATCACTGTGGTTGCCATCCTGCACTCTGATATACATCCATACAAAAACTCCACCCTGCACAATGGCTGTCACAATGCACAAATACTGTCACTGTAACTATAGTGTTTTTAATGGGGCCGGGACTCGGTTAAAAAAATGTATCTAATTAATTAGTGGCTTTGTAATTAATTAATTAATCGAAATTAATAGAATTTTAATCGCATATAAATATTTGACCTGAGAACAGTGAGAAGTAATTTTTTTCACATGGATTTTTAGTATACCACTGAATAATGACTGAATACATAAGCTTAAGCAACAAAATATTGTTTGAGTCCAACAGACCAGTGCAATTTTTGCCATTAAGCATAAGCAATAGCATATTTAGAAATATAGTACATTTCAGAAATTCAGAATTTTTTAAGCTACCACACTAGCAGCTAGCTGCTATATGTTTTGCATTGAGGTGATACTTGAGGCTGGATGTGCTGCGGTGATATGTGAATTCCTTGTTGCATAGCAACACAACCATGCTCTTATCGATGCTTCCATCCGTTGGTTTTTTGTAACAAAATGTCCCATCATCCACAGGGCCAACCAAAGCGTCTCATCAGCTTCTTCCTTCATGTTCACTGTGGTTTGTTGTTGTCTGAACTCATGAACGCTAGTTGGTGCTCCAGTATAATCGGTCCGCCTGAAAATCATCCAGTGAGAAACGTTCCGCGGTGCAAAAATAAGTGTGATTAAAATGCGTCAATTTTTTTAACGCGTTAATTTTTGTGTCATTAATTAATCTTAATTAACGCGTCAAAGTCCCGGCCCTAGTTTTTAAAAATCGTTTAAAAATTAATGTTGGGATCTAATCACGTGAATGGAGTCAGCAGTGCAAAAGGGTTTTTTTTTCCCCAGTTATTAGGTTTTCAGTTATAAATACATTTTTGATCAAGTTGGTCAAGTTGAACAGAATCCTGAAGAGAGTTTCACAATTATGATACAATAAAACAAACATCTAATTATTCGCAAAGAGAAACAATTGCAGTTTTTTTTTTTTCAATATTCGAAATCTTTGCTCATATAAAGCATCAGCTTTTCTATAACAACACAAAGTCCTTTTCTTGGAAATGGCCTGGTTTTTAAATATCTTTGCTTTTTTGAGGCACAGTGACTCTGTACTATAAAAAATATTACCACATATCACTGTGGCTACCCCCCCATCCACACAGTACCACATACCCGTACAAAAACCTCTGCCTGTTTATGGTACACTGCAAAAAAGGTGTGTCTAAAAACAAGATAAAAACACTAAATCTGAGGGAAATGATCTTGCTGCAGGGACAGATAATTTCACTTGACAAGATTTCTTAAATTAAGATTGTTAAATCTAGAAATAAGCATGTTGAACACTTAAAATAAGAAATTAACTCTTAAAACAAGATCAATTATCTAACACTTCTAAATCTAAAGTTTTTTTTTTACATCTTGGTAAGAAACAAAATAATTTGCAGTGCACTCTGCTCGGGCCAGTAATTTATCTTGTTTTAATAGTTAATTTCTTATTTTAAGTGTTTTTGCAGTGTATGTGTTTATTGTACTTCACAACCTTTTTATAGCAGAACTCGATTTCCTTTTCTATTAAACCCTTAGAAACCTAACTATTGCTACATCTTCTCATACTTTGTCGTTATGATTCTTGGTTGCTAAGAAAAAATGTATCACTTTTATGCTCATGACGTCCTGACACAGCCCATTGTGTAAGAACACTTAATTGTCAGTCTTTAAATATCTTTGCTTTCCCTAAAGAAAAGTTTGTTGAATGCACACATGCAGCAGAAAATGAATGTCATCTTCTGACTTTTTTCTGTATCAGCACCATACACAGCATTTTTGTCTCAGTGGAAGGATGTTTTTGTCATAGGATTTATCACTGTGGGTAGCTGTTGTGCACTCTGAAATACCTCCATACAAAAACTCCTCCCTGCACACTGACTGTATGCTGTTACTTTTACTATAGAGGTTTTTTTCATCTTGTTTCAATGTTGGCACTCTTTAAAATACTTGCAAATTCCAGATTTCAACCCCAGAGATTATTGGAGAATATTACATACTGCCAGAATGTGTAAAAAAAACATACGAAAATAATATTTTGAGAAAAAATGTTACGAGATTAAAGTGGCAAATCTACGAGAAAAAAATGCGCAGATTTATGAGATTTAAAGTGGTGAATCTGGGAGAAAAAAAGTTGCTTTTTTCCCTTTTTTTTCTCTAGAAAATCTGCAACTTTATTCGCGCAGATTTGCCACTTTAAATCTCTTAAATCTGCGACTTTTTTTCTTGTAGATTTGCCACTTTAATCTAGTAAATTTGCAACTTTTTTCTCGAAATATTACCTGAAGTTACCAAATATAGTTCTTTGCCTGATAAAGGTTTAAGAATCAAAATCGGCAAAATTTCCATGATTTAAAAAAATATATGTTATAGTTTTTGAATTGTATTTTGTCATTGTGTAGACACTCCTAAAAAGGACCTCACAATCATTATAATGACACAATAAAACAAACACACTCAGGCTGTCCTCATGAACATTTCGTCTGCAAAGTACTACACTGTAATCCGTAGGTAATTGTTGAGAAATTCATTGAGCAAACCTTTAAAATTAAATTATCTGACTCCAACACAAAATCCTCACCTAGTTCTCTGCGCCGATTGTTTTATGGGGAATGATGAGCAGGAGACGTCCCAGTTCTCAGTTTAACTTCACTTTATTAGAATACGTCAAGAAATGTGCAGTTACAGAGTCTCTGGGTTCAATCTACACGTCCCTGACATCACATTAGGCTGGTCAGTTCATGGAGCTTGGATCAAGCTACTTTCCCTTGAACCCTTTTTTATATCCTAACAGAGGTTTAATAAAAAACATAGGTAGATCTCTCCAGAAGTCGCCTCCTCCTGATCCGCTGATTTGTCACTTTATTTAATATTGTGGACACGTCATGTCACCAAGCAGAGAAGACAGTTATCTTTCTGCTCAGCACATCATATCTGTGACCTGACCTAAAAGAGGAAAACTTTTAAAACACAAACTCCTGCCTTGCTATGACTTGCAGAGATATTATTGGAGACACAGATTTTGCAACAAAACAATAAAACATAAAATATATATTTTTGTGATGATAGAATCTTACTCTAAGTAGGACAGAGAACGTTTGAGCAGATGGAATAAGTGTATTAATTATGTACACTGTGATTACTCTAAATACTAGGGTAATCACAGTGTTAAAACAATATTAGCACATGATCATTGTATCAAGGCATCTTGCATGATTAATCTATAAATGCAGAGAGAGAGGTTACATACACAGTTAGTGAATTACGCATGCACTGTAAAAAATAATCTGTTTAATTTACGGTAAAATACCGGCAGCTTTGGTTTACCGTAAAAATGACAGTGAGTGGGTTTTCTACTGTAAATTAAAATGTAAATATCAGCAAAAACTGTAATTTAAACTGAATAGTCCCGTTATTTTTTGGGTAATTGTCTCATTCATTCACACATCATGGTATTTCTCCATTAATTTTACATGAAATTGTTATATTTTTTTACAGCAAAACTGTGAGTTTCCTACAGTTAATGACAGTAAAAGTTAAAGTTTTGTACTATTCCTTGATTTACGGTAATTAAAAGTGTCTACTACGGTGATATACAATTTTTAATTTTACGCCCTATTTCTGATGTAATTTGACAGTGTTTTACTGTAATTTCTACAAACATTTTTTACAGTGTGCATAGATAGTGACCAATCAGATAGTGCCCCATTCACAGAGACAAACAACAGAGACAGAATCACAGATTATTTCTAACATATTCTACAAAATGTTGACTAGTGATGCAGGAACATCATTTTAAAGTCCCTTAAGTTGTCTGCCAGCTGGGTGGGCAATGTGGATGAGCGGTCAGTTCCCCAGTCTTAGTGAACTAGTGTTCCTGTCCCCTTGTTGGAAGTCACAGTATGTCCACTAGTAGAACTTTTCAAGCTTACCATAATAAAGTGGTTTCTTGGCCAGGTTTTTTAGCCTTACCCTGCTCTTTTTCCTAACCTTAGGACTGTTGCTATGATGCTTAAACCTAACCTTTTTACATCATTAACAACGTGTTTTAAAACAGCAGTTGTGATGTAGGGTACAGTAGCGGTGGTCACGTGTAAACAACGTGGTCTGGTCACATATTTATATATATATATATATATAGCGCCTGTCATATGTTACAATTTGTAAGATATCCTGCAAATTATACGTTAACATTGTGCACCTTAATTTGAATTGGAGAAACAAAGTTACTGTAGCACAAAACAAGATTAATAGACTGACAGACATATTTCATACAGTACAGTACAGCAAGAGCTTTAGTTTAAAACTTTCTTAGTATAGAAGTACATTTGTACATTTAAAATTAAGTTTTAGCAAATATGGGAAGCAATAGCCACTATTTCATAATTAAATCTGTATTTGATCTCTAATGTATGACCACTAGCTCACATTTCAACACACTCTAAACGCCTTTTTGCCAGGGTAAAATGGAGAGAAAATACTATTAGTAATTTATCCTTGTCTTTTCCATTGAATATACACTTTCTTTAGTGTATTAAATGAGGTAAATATTCTGGTTTTGTGAAAATCTTCTTTTTTTTCTTGAAGCACAGTAACTTTGGGCCTCAGTTCAGTTCAGGGCAGGTTTTTGTATTACCACATATCACTGTGGCCACCCCCGTATACACAGTCACACATACTCATACAAAAACCTGTTACCTGATGTACTGTGGGGTACATACTTTGCAGTCTTTCTACTCAGCAGGAATATATTTCAGCACTTTTTACAGCAACTATGAAACTGTGAAAAAAAGGGAAAAAAAGAAACCTAATTATAGCAGTTTTTTTTCATTATCTTATTTCTACTTGCTCATGATGTCCTGACACAACGGAAGTGTTGTCTTCCTCTAACTTGTATTTTGTATCAGCACCACACAGTATTATATCTCAGTGGAAGGAGGTTTTTGTCATAAGATTTATCACTGTGGGTAGCTGCCATCGTACACTCTGAAATACCTCCATACAAAAACTCCTCCCTGCACACTGACTGTATGCTGTTACTTTTACTACAGAGGGATTTTTCATCTAAGTTTTAACACGTAATGTTAAGAATCAAAATCAGCAAGTTCCATGATTTATAATATATATATTATAGTTGTTGAATTTTATTTTGTCATTGTGTATACACTCCTAAAAAGGACCTCACAATCATTATAATGACACAATAAAACAAACACACTCAGGCTGTCCTCGTGAACATTTTGTCTGCAAAGTACTGCACTGTAATCTGTAGCTATTCTACAAAATGTTGACTAGTGATGCAGGAACATTATTTTAAAGCCCCTTAAGTTGTCTGCCAGCTGGGTGGGCAATGTGGATGAGTGGTCAGTTCCCCAGTCTTAGGGAACTAGTGTTCCTGTCCCCTTGTTGGAAGTCACAGTATGTCCACTAGTAGAACTTTTCAAGCTTACCATAATAAAGTGGTTTCTTGGCCAGGTTTTTTTGTCTTACCCTGCTCTTTTTCCTAACCTTAGGACTGTTGCTATGGTGCTTAAACCTAACCTTTTTACATCATTAACAACGTGTTTTAACACAGCAGTTGTGATGTAGGGTACTGTAGCGGTGGTCACGTGTAAACAACGTGGTCTGGTCACATATTTATATATATATATATATATATATATATATATATAGCGCCTGTCATATGTTACAATTTGTAAGATATCCTGCAAATTATACGTTAACATTGTGCACCTTAATTTGAATTGGAGAAACAAAGTTACTGTAGCATAAAACAAGATAAATAGACTGACAGACATATTTCATACAGTACAGTACAGCAAAAGCTTTAGTTTAAAACGTTCTTAGTATAGAAGTACATTTGTACATTTAAAATTAAGTTTTAACAAATATGGGAAGCAATAGCCACTATTTCATAAATAAATCTGTATTTGATCTCTAATTTATGACCACTAACTCACATTTCAACACACTCTAAATGCCTTTTTGCCAGGGTAAAATGCAGAAAAAATACTATTAGTAATTTATCCTTGTCTTTTCCATTGAATATACACTTTATTTAGTGTATTAAATGAGGTAAATAGTCTAGTTCTGTGAAAATCTTCTTTTTTTCTTTGGGCCTCAGTTCAGTTCAGGGCAGGTTTTTGTATTACCACATATCACTGTGGTTACCCCCATATACACAGTCACACATACTCATACAAAAACCTGTTACCTGATGTACTGTGGGGTACATACTTTGCAGTCTTTCTACTCAGCAGGAATATATTTCAGCACTTTCTACAACTATGAAACTGTGAAAAAAAGGGGAAAAAATAAACCTAATTATAGCAGTTTTTTTCATTATCATATTTCTACTTGCTCATGATGTCCTGACACAACAGAAGTGTTGTCTTCCTCTAACTTGTATTTTGCGTCAGCACCACACAGTTTTATATCTCAGTGGAAGGAGGTTTTTGTCATAGGATTTATAGCTGTGGTTGTTATTCTGCACTGTGATATAACTCCATACAAAAACGCCATCATGCACACTGGTTGATGATTTTTTTATTTTTTTTATTTTGTCATACACATGTAGGGAGTACATAATGCCATAAA